>NC_133896.1:215974628-216286219 GCF_964199755.1 Larus michahellis
ATCCTGAACTGAAAAGAATTTGTGGAATATTCTCACTTGAAACAATCAGGAGGAGGGCAGCAGTCTGAAAATCAGAGATGATATCCAGAGATTAAGACTTGGTATTTATGTCAAAAACTGATAGGTAGGATGTTCCATTAAAGACTAAGTAAGGAGAATTGGTGCTGAAATTGTAGCCAGTGTTGAAAGTCCTGTACAGTATGTCTTCTGGAGAAAAAAGATTGCTTTTCAGGTAATCGGGCCTCGTTGAAAACCCTGAATGGTGATTTGCTTTTGGCAGCTTTGGGGCTTTTATTTCTGTAAATTTTGACTTTGCTTGTACAAGATGATTTCCCAGCCTTCTTAACACTGGTTTTACTTGTATTTACACTTCAGGCAAAAGTAAGGTTGCTTTTTTCTTTTTTGTTTTTTTTCCCCTCCCCTCTACTTATTCTTTGTTGAATCAGAAACACACTCTTGAACCTGCGTGATGTTCGCATTTTACATGGGTTATATGGGATGCCACCAGGGTGCTGTGGTGGGGCAAAAAAAGCCTTTTTTGGATCCAGTCACAGATTTATAAAACTTCTTCCAGGCTAATTGAATTTAAACTTCATTCTGGAAAATGTATTCAAATCTATTAAGTTCTTTAAAAATTATACTACTCCAACAGAATTTCTGAAACTTGCTCATGGGCCTGGAAGTGTTCAAGGCCAGGTGGGATGGGGCTTGGAGCAACCTGGTCTAGTGGGAGGTGCCCCTGCCCAAGGCAGGGGGCTGGAACTGGATGATCTTTAAGGTCTCTTCCAATCCGAACCATTCTGTGATTCTATGATGCAGTAGGCCCACTGTCATTCTTTTATCAACATCTGGAAGAATTTTCAGCCCTAACCCTCCTTTCCCAGAGGGGGCTATACGATGGCTGGCATCTTGGATGGCTGTTGTTGGGAGAAACTTAACTGCCTGCCTTCCTTAAGTTTAAATGCTCCTTTGACACCGTTGCGAATTGATTTAATATGTTAAAGTGTCACTGTTTCTGCTGGGAACAAGAATTCATGAATAGTTCTGCTGAAGGAGCCAGTGCTAAAGAGGGCAGATCATGCAACTGGGAGAGGGGGGAGGAGGAGGAGACAGATGTGGGACAGAAAGAAGACAGACCTCCCCCTTTTCCCAGCAGTGAGCCATTAGATCATCTCAGCTGCTAATAAAATGATAGGCTCCATGTGATAAAGAATAAGGCTTAGCTGTTGCCCATATTAATGACCTGAGCTTCACTATTCATACTTGGAGCCTGAGCTAGTAAGTGTGGTAGATCAGTAGTGAAGATAGAAAAATCGTGTTTGGCTGTTTTCTCATCCTGCTTGGATATACTTACATGATTATTTTTTTCCCAGGGTCATCTGATTCTTGTAAGAGAATAATAAAGTGGTTAAGATGGAAGAGGAGTCAGAACTCTCTGTGCTTGTTTTTGCTACCCATTATGTGACCTTGAACAAATAATTATGAAATTCCACAAATACTTTAGGCTGTTGTAGGTAGTTGCTGTTCTCCTCGTGGTTCCACGAACAGTCCAGACCTTATGGTAACAACAGTGCACTTCTCTCTTGTTTTGTCTAATTCCCTTTTCTTCCCTTCCTCCCTACCCCCCATCTCTACAGTGATTTTTATTAATGGTACCAGATTGTTAGATTTAACCCAATAATAAACCCAAGTGAATAGTTGTGTCGCTTCAGTTTCTCAGGCCCAGAGGGAAGCAGCGCGTGGTGCCTGGATCAGTTTAAGCCATGAAGAAACTGCAGTGTTAAAAAACCCCTCTGCTACCTTCTGCTCTTGCCTGCTCTGCTTTTGTGGTGGACACATCTATGTAGCTGCAGTGAGCTGAATTGGAGGAACTTTGACTTAAAATGAGCTTCCTTTTTTTTTGCCGGTTATAGCTTGGATAAATTCTCTGACCCTCCCCATGAGACTGCACAAGAAAATATTGTGTGGAGTGGGAACAAGTGTCTAGATGCAGAAGGTGGTATTTTAGGCAGAGGGTAGTGAAAGATTAGGGTATCTTAATGTTGAGGGAACTAAAGCATGAAGGGACTGTGTGGTTTCAGTCGTTTAAAGCTCAGAAGACTTGGTAGACTGTAGAGTTCTGGGATCATCTTATGTAAAAGCAAAGTATTAATGAGGATCTTGACCAAAATACGTTATTCTGTAGCAGCCTGACTTGTTTATGGCCTGTGGTATTTCTGGAGACGTTCCCAGAAAGTCACTGAATGGGAGCACTAGATACGTTAAACAACTGATAATAGTTCTTCAGAATGATGAAAACTGAGTGCTTTGCTTTATTTAAGAAAAAAAAGACCCCTGACTTTTGAGAGAAGCTGGTCACTGCTGCACATGGATGGTCTCACTGTGCTCCATAGCAGCTCTGTCAAGATGCTGCTGCTGAATTCTGGGAAGTGAGTTTTGTGGCTCTGCAGGCACGAGGGATGAAACCTGATGGTAGGCTCTTCTCTTCTGATCTCATCTAAAGCTTTTCTGTATGTCTTCAGGATAGCCGTATGCTTATAACCTGTGATATCTTTACCTCCAGCAGTGTTTTTGAAATATAAACTACGACTCAGGGTTTCTTCTAAGGGAAAATTAGTGGATCTCTTCTGGTTTGTAGTTGTAGATTTTTTTCAAGGTAGCAGGAAGTGTTAATTTCTTTCATGTAGGAGTTGCTGTGTAGCAGTTGCTTTTACTCAGTTGCAACTTAGACTGGCAATTAAATCAAATGATAACAAGGCCTAGTATGTAATTTCACTGCTTCATTGACTTGAAGTGCAAAGGACTAGGACAATTGTGGCAATCAAAATAACTTGTGTGTCACAAACCCCCTAGAATGAGCTGTTAAACCTGCTTGACTACTCTGCTAAGCAGTGATCCAGGTACACCTGAATTCAGGCTGCCTGCACTAAATTCAGAGCTGTTGGAAAAGTTAAAACCCTTTTTGATGGTATCAGTTCTGCTTGTCAGAGCTTACCTAAATCACAGCTCTGTTGAAAAATAACTTTTTTTGCAGAAGGCTGTCTAATTAAGATGGCTGGTGTAGTGTCTGAGATCTTCAGGACTGTGTTGCTGATAGACTGTCAACTGTTAGAGGAGATAGCGGTGAGAATTATCTATACTCATCTGCATATTTTGCTTATCTTTTGTATGAAAGAGGATCCTGCACTATCAGCTTGCAAACACAGCTGGCTTTTTCTGAGCTATGTGACTCATGAGGCTTCCAAAGCTTTTATCACGTTTTTGTAGCACTTGTATTTTGATTTTTAAACTGGGCTTTTTCAAATGGCTGTTCTGGTTGCAGAGCATCTCATCTGTGGGGGGATCCTTTCTTGTGATGAAGATTTCTTGATACTTCTATAAAAAGGGAAAATACCTAAAACTTGTCTCTAATGAGAAGCGACTGCTCTTTCCCACTTCATCTAAAAGAAAAAGGAAATGAAAGAACTCAGGATTATTTGCAGCTACTGTATTTGGTGTCAAGTATAATAGGTCATTTCTCCATAAAGAGTTGCTTTTGCAGTTTGAAATGCACTGATACCTCACAAGGAAACGCTTTCCACTTTGCTTGTAGAATCATAAATTGCAGAATGGTTTGCGTTGGAAGGGACCTTAAAGATCATCTAGTTCCAGCCCCCTGCCCTGGGCAGGGACACCTCCCACCAGACCAGGGTGCTCCAAGCCCCGGCCAACCTGGCCTTGAACCCCTCCAGGGATGGGGCAGCCACAGCTTCTCTGGGCAACCTGGGCCAGGGGCTCACCACCCTCACAGCCAAGAATTTCTGCCTCAGATCTCGTGTCAGCCTCCCCTCTTGCAGTGGAAAACCCTTCCCCCTCGTCCCATGGCTCCCCTCCCTCATCCAGAGTCCCTCCCCAGCTTTCCTGGAGCCCCTTGAGGGACTGGAAGGGGCTCCAAGGTCTCCGCGGAGCCTTCTCTTCTCCAGGCTGAACCCCCCCCCCCCCCCCCCCAGACTGTCCTCACAGCAGAGGGGCTCCAGGCTGTATGTAGCTCTGCACATATTTTAAGCTGGTGGTTTCATTTGAATGGTCCTGTCTGCCTTTGGCTGCTTGTTGCTGCACCTTCCCCTCTTCCATCAGCACAGCTGCTTGTAGAGCTGCATTGTGAACCATATTGAGGAGCTGAGCTGGTGAAACTAACCCACTAGAAGACAGAAGTGGTTAATTTTCATCCAGATCGGTTCCCCAGTGTGATTCACTGGGCAGCTGTACAAGTGCTTATTTATTAGTAGTATTAGTACAGATAAGGAGGGCGATGCAGCAGGGTGATTTGGGTGATGTCAGTGATAGCTGACCAACAACACAGTGGGTGTTTTGCTTTGTGTATTCTAACATCTTGAGCAAAAAAGATGTGAAACACATACGAGGTAATGCTTAGTAGAGATTTGAAAATTTCATCAAAATAATACTTACTGTTTGTCACAGAACAGCTGCAAGCCCTTGGTGAAGAATTTTAGAGCCTGTTTGAATTGTCTTTTGGATATGTCTTCATAGTTGATGGGTCTCCTGGCTAAAGCTAATTATCTTTGGTCAGGAGAGGTTAATTAGCTCTGAATGCTGCCTCTGAATTCTGAGGAAATCAGAATAATGCAATATAATATCAGCGACAGCGTAGTGGGCAAACTGGAAGGTTTATTTTCAGGATCCAAGTCCTGAAAGATCCATCATGACCTCATACTAAAGAGTGTGAACAAGAAAATTGTCCATGTAATTGGAAACTTGTTCCCTGTCAGCTGGGCTAATGGGACAAGGAGTGGGACAGGAGGGAGGAGGAGAGTGATGACTAACTTGGAGATTTAAATAGACTTCATTACCTGTTGCATGTTGTATCCTCAACTGTGGTGTGGTCTCACAGCCCCAAATTTAATGTTCCTCTTCCAACTGGTTTGGGAGAAGTGAGACTTTAGAATTCAGGATAAATTCCAGAGTTTGAAGGGTGCAAAGAAGTCACAAACCATGGTGGTAAGGACACTGCTCTTGTCCAGAGATGCAGGTGTAGGTTATAACACTCAACAGCTTTTTCCAAACCTCATTGCGTGTAGTGAAAGATGAGAAACTTGTTTGGCTTTGCTTGAGGGCTACTTCATTGTAACCTGCTACTTAAACCGGTCGCGCAATTAGTTTGCAATCCTAAAAAGACCTGCAGAAAGTTTCCCCCTTTAGATTAGTTAGATGCTATGTGGGCTATTCTTAAGTTGTAAGGTGTTAAAAAAAAAAATAAAAAATGAAGGGAGGAATTACCATGGTAGATGATTGGTCGGTATGCTACTGAAATTAATTAAAGGAGAACGATGGCACATAAAACCCTTGAATCACTTTTACAGAGAGTGCGATGTATGTTCAAAGCCATTTCTTACGGAATGTTTAAGTTGCTTATAAAAATGGCCAGCAAACCCACATGGCTATAGGGTTAGGTTTGAAATAACGTACAAGTCCGTGTATTTTTTAAGTGTGGCTTTAGCTTTCTGTTGACATTCTTGATACTAATGTCTAGTGAAGTAAGACCATGTAGTTCTGCAATTACGCAGCTTAGAAGTGGTGTTTGTTTTGTTATGTTTTTAATTTTGTATTGCATGTGTATGCTAGGGGTATCTGGGCATCCCATCTCAGACTGTTTTTAGTCTAACTCATAAATAGACTTCACATGAATCCACCAGTGGTTTTGAGTGTCACATGAACAGAAATTTAATATTCTTATATATTTCCAGGGAGGAAAACTAATATATCACTTAAGTGATGTTAAGCGATATAAAGTTTCAAATTGTGATTCCAAAACAGATTATAGCCTTTCAACTCTTGTTAAAAGTCTTTTAGGACAAGCTGCAAACAGAAACATTGTCTTTGGGTTTCAAAAGCATTTTGAATCTGCTTTTGGTCAGTGCGAGAGTGTTTCTTTTAAGGTGGATCCAGACTTACAGATCAACAAGCCTTTGGGAGAAAGTAGTGTACTGTAAAATGAAATCTGTGGTAAAAGGAAACACTGAACGAGTTGTTTGAGGCTTGTGGTGGTTTGCGGTGATCCAAAAAGGACAGAGCACCGTATATCAACACCCCTGTGATAGATGAGCAAGACAGTGGAGGGTTGAGAGATTGATGGGGAGAATGTGATACTGAAGGATTTGGCGAAAACTTTATATATTCGATGTGGCAGTTTGCTGAGTGCTAAGTTCATGGTAGTCAGTTTTAAGCATGCCTGGGTTTTCAAAGTTAAAATAAGAACCCCAGCTAAGCAGTGATTTAAGAGCGACTGGACAGTCCTACAAAATCGCTTTGTTAACTAGTTAAATTTAACAGTAAGCTAATAGTGTAAATATTTGTCAAAGACAAAGGGCATAGTATGCTTTGAAGCTGGGAATTTTAGCTACAACTATTAAAGCTATTTGGCATTGGGGGGGTGGGGGGCGGGAATTGATTCAACCTGATGATTTTCATTCGAGATACAGTATTGTAGCAAACTAACACAGTGTTTAAGTTGGATGAAATCACTTAAACTAAAACTTAGTGACATATTCTAATGTATTCAATCCAAGAGAAAAGGACTGGGTTACCCAAGCAGAAGGTAGCTGACAGACATCACAAATTTGACTTCAGGTTCCCTGAAAATCTAGATAGGTCTGTCTGATGTATTTTTACTTTCATGTAAGGTTGTAAGAGCAGTTTCCAGGATTACTGTGAATTCAGGAAGTTTTGTTCAGCCAAGTTACTTCTGGCTCTGGATTAGGCAGTGGTTTATGTTGGAGCTCTTTTTTCACCAGTGTTTGTTGAAAATAGCTTTGGTGAGGAAGTGTTTCCAATGTCATGATGCAGAACACCTGGGTGATACTGCTGCTGTTTGATGCTAATAGTGTCACATATTTGCTTGAAGCTGCTCAAATAGTTGGAGTGATTTAGACATGTGGAATAAAAATTACGTATAGGACACGAGTAAGAATAGTTTATCTTGTAGATCAGTGTTACTTAATCTGAGCTCATAGGTGCTAGTTGTTGCTTGTCCAGTCGGTTTCCTATGGCTTTGCTGAATGCTTATAGTTCACAGGAGCTTTCTGCCAAAGAAAACCGAGCGTTTGGTGGGATTTTTTTTTTGACAATGGTGCTTTGGAAATCGTTAAAATGTTTTAATACAAAAAAAAAGAAAGGGTTCAATTTCAATCCAAGGAAGTTCTTTAACTATTTAGGTTTTTTTCTTATTTTTAGCGTCGGCTTCGTCATCTTCGGAACATCGCTGCACGTAACATTATCAATAAGAATGGTTATCGCCTCTTGGATACCTACTTCACTCTTCACTTGTGTGATAACGCCAAGATATACAAAGGTAAACCAGGCTCGCTATCAACTTTTTTACAAGTTAATCATTGAATTCTTATGATCCGAATTCTTTCATGTTTTTGCCTCAACAACCTGCTGCCATTATTTGCATCACGTGTACTAACAGCACTTTGTTTTCTTGAACTTCATAAAAGCTTTCAGTGTTAGCAGGCAAGGAAGTAAAACAGATGATGGATCTGGTTGAGTCTCTTAAATCAGCCTCTTTTTGTTTGACCCCCCCCCCCATTGATAACTTAAGAAACCTGGGAACTTCCAAGAGCACAGAAGAACTTTTGAGGCCTTAGTTGCTTTGTGTCAGGGAGAGTGTTCCACCCTATAGGTACCACTTATTTTATGGAGGATAACCCAGAATTTACTATTAACAAATTTTTCCAGAAATAGAATTGTCAGCCAATGACAAGAAGCATCCAGGCATCTGTTCTGCTTTTGATGACTGCTTTTGAGTGTTAGATCTCATTTCTCTTTAATGCTTTGCTTTCCACTACAACGTATAGCTCTTCATTGTGGAGAGATGTTATTAAAATATGTATTTTTAGGCTGCTTTTGATGTGATCGACAGTTGGAGCTTTGCAGGCAAATTTTTCTTCTCCTAATTTGTATTTTCAGCTAGTGTAGTTGAACCTTACTTTTTCAAGGTTGCTCTTATAGAAAGGTAAGAATACATAAGTTGAGCTTGCTACCTGTGCTTTCTTGTGGTAGTTGGTTGAACCTGTAATGCATCACGATTTCTGCAGTGTTTGGTGTATGGGACTGTTCTGCGCTCCATCAGAGCTTTATCCTTGGACTCCAATGAGGCATATTGTACAAAATCTGTATTCCAGCCTCCAGAGCTGTGTATCTAAAGACTTTAAGCTCTTATTTTGGCTGGGAAAGCCAAGGTCCGTGTGTCAGCAGTTGCTTATTTCCATTTAAATACAGGGTTCTTGGCACCTCTGTGAGGTAATTTGACTGTTCACTTTCTAAGCATCTGGAACAGGTCACCCTTGCTCTTCAGGAAAGCAGTGCAATTACTTTATCCCTGCTGCAGTCCTCCCGGAAGATGTCATATGACAAACTCTTGTCACTTTGCAAATGTCATCCAAATATCCTAAAGTACCGGAGCATGTTCTTTCCCCAGAAACCAAAACCTCAGTAAATCTTGAGGGTTATCTTGGGTATGAAGATGAAATGCTAAATTTAAATAATGGCTTCTAATAATTAAGTGTGAATGAGTACTTTTGGTCAAAAGCACGACTGCATTTAAAGTCTTCCTTGTGAATCTGTTACTGATAAACTAGTCCCACAAGCATTTGTCTTTCATGAGTGTTAACTTATTTTAGCTTTTTCTATTTCAAATGCTAAGATCTGTATTGGTGTCTAAGCTAATCTAAAGGTGTTTTTTTACTCATTTTTCTTTAGAATTTTATAAGAGTGAGGTGATCAAGAATTCTCTGGTAAGTTATTTTAATATGGAAACGCTTTCTTTTAAAAATTGTGTACTTATTGAAGTATGCTGATTTCTCTGCCGAACACCATAGATGTTAAATGTGTATTTCTACTCTTCGGTTCCGCACATTCTTCTCCTTTCCATGTTCTTTTCACAAGGGTTGGAATAGCGAGTTACTGACTAGTAGAAATAAATGGACGTTTATGTTAACAGCTGTGACGTGATGGTCTGTTGGTACTCCTGCAGATAGGACTAAATGCTCCAAGGGTAGGGCACTTTCATGTGAAAACTGTTCAGGGCTCAGGTTAAGCTTTACAATATATATCCATTTTAAATATGGAGAACACCAAACAGGCAAAGTAATATTAGCTGGATTTTTACGGGCTTAACTTCTTTCAGTATCCGAGAATTGTATGCATCATAACTCTGGTTTGTTTGCAGTTCATCTTTTTACTTTTTTTTGCTGTTCTTGGTGATGTTAGCAACAGAAATAGCTGCTTTTATTTAAACGTCTGCAAATTGCTTATTCAAGGAGCACTTGTATGTTACTGTGCTGGGTGTACAGATTCCTTGGAAGCTCATGCTCTGTGGTTTAGCAGCCTTGGTGTAGAAGCAGAGGCCCTGCTTGCAACACCCCAAATAAAGGCAGAGTCAAAGTGTTGCAGAATATACCACCGATTCCTTTGAACATCTTTTTGTTGTAGAGGTGAACAGTAAGGAACGTGTACCTGCATATATATAAAAATGTATATTCTTTGAAGAGCTAATAGCTTTAAGAAACTGAAGCTTGAAAATGTCTCAGTTTCTAAATTTTCCAGTTCAGTGAAGGGACCAGAACTGAACAGTTTATTACACCTGAGAAGGGGTAGGTCTCTTTGTGGGAGTAGGATGTTGCAAGTGTTGGGTAAGGGAGTTTGAAAACGTGCTAAACAGACTTTTTAATGTCTGTGTTAACAAGGTAGAACTGTGCCATTTATAGCACACTGGGCTGTAAATGCTTTGAAACCCTCCTGAATGGAGGAAGAGCTCTCTGTCCACAAGGCTGTTTAACTTGTCAAAGACAGAAGTTCCTTGAGACTTCAGGATGTTGAGCTCTGCCTATTCTAAATCAGGAAAAGGAATAACAAAAAGGGAATCTAACCAAAGGAAATGTGAGATGGAATGACAAAAATCTAAATAAAAGATGTCTTGAGCAAATTCCGTACGTAATCTATGGGTATTTTAATGACCTGGTATTCTTGTGCCTGAATAGCTACCAAATATCCCTTCTCCTTAGGAAAACTTGATTAATGCATTCCTTCTGTAACACTTACTGGATAACTTTGCCCCTCCCTTCTTTTTAGAGGCATCTTATTCTAAATTGCCCTATACCAGTTCAGAGATGCTTGGCCTGTTCCAAGCTGCTTAAGCGCTAGAAGGAAAGGCTTGTTCTGTCATGGGGTGGTGGGTTCCTACCTTTTGCTTTTGTTTTGGAGGAGCTACTATTTCTGTTTGCGGACAAGGAGGGAGATATCTATAAAAAAACCCACTTTCCCACTTTTGCATTTGGACACCCTGAGGAAGTCCTAAAGTTGGTATTTGGCTCTTGGCACTAGTAGGTGTTGGATTGACTTGGTTTGGTTGCAGCTTGGGCCGATTACAACAGTTCCCATAAATCTTTAATTTAAATGTTCTTGGAATGTCTCATGTTTGCAAATCTGAATTTTAATGGAATGGATGTTTGCAGTTTATCTTAATGTGTGCTGCTTCTGTAAAGCTTGAGATGGAAGCTTGATCTCTTGGAGTGCAGAAGAGCTCTTGGTGACAAAGTTTGAGGACTCCCATGAGCATCAGTCAAGGAGGAGAAGAATGTGAACAAACCTGTCAATAAATT
Organism: Larus michahellis; assembly: GCF_964199755.1. Taxonomy (NCBI): domain Eukaryota; kingdom Metazoa; phylum Chordata; class Aves; order Charadriiformes; family Laridae; genus Larus; species Larus michahellis. The sequence goes on from NC_133896.1 coordinate 215,985,290, forward strand.
GTGCAAACTTAATTACTGGGGAGTAGATCAGCGTTTTAGATTTAACTTTTGCAGTGTAAGCTTTATCCTAGTTTGCAGAAGCTGAATTGTAACCTGGAAAGGAATCTTACTTCCACTTTTAAAGTTCCTGATTTGTCTAAACTGAATTAGTAAGTTCTGAAGTAAATTTTTCAACATCTTTTAATGGAAGGAAGCAGAGCCTACTGAGTTTCTAAAATACTTTACAGCATGTAGCTTTTAACCCAGGAATTCTGTCTAGAAAACAGAATAAGGAAGCAGCAGAGCCTGTTGGCTTTAACTCTGCGTGAACCTCAAAATGGCTGCTATTCATTATTATTAAGGTTTTTAGTCTTTGAAATGGATTTGACTACTTTCAGCTTGTTTGAGTTGCTTTGTCCCTCTTTGAATACCTATAGAACCCGACATGGAGGAGTCTGGATTTCGGAATAATGCCTGATCGTCTTGATACCTCTGTCTCCTGTTTTGTTGTGAGGATCTGGGGTGGCAAGAAGGAGCACTTTCAGCTTTTGATCGAATGGAAGGTCAATCTAGATGGGCTAAAGTACTTGGGCCAGCAGGTAACGTAAAAACAGTTTTTCCTCAACTTTTTACTTAGGGAAACAAAACATCTGGATGAACAAATTTATAGAATGCTAAGAAAGGAAATGAATGCATTTGAAGGATGTATTTTAAAGTCTGATTGCAGAGGTTCATGTTAGTTTACTTCAGAGCTTTAAATCTGGACTGGCTGAATGTTTTAAGCTACCATTGTTCACTGAGGCTCTTAAATAATAACACTCGGTGCTTTAAATTGCAATGCCTCAATTTAAGAAAATAGCATTACGATTGTACATATAGTTAAATGAACTTAGATCATAATTGTTCTGTATATTACAGTTTTAATCCATTCTCATAATCATGACGTCCCATCAGAGATCTTCAGTCCAAGGAGCTTACTGCATAAGATCTGTTTTAATTCTGGTATTTGTCTCTTACTAGTAGCCTTTTGAAAGTGGTGAAAAGTGGGGTGTTTTCTGTATTGTGGAGCTTATAATAAAAAGGTCTCAAAAAGAAATAAGTAATAAAAATAATGCTACCAAAAAATATGGTATCTCTTGAATCAAATAGATCGTTCTAATTCTACTGGGCCCTTTTTCACTGATTAACTGATAGGATCTATTTAGAATAGCTCATAGTATATTTATCACGTTAAAATGAAGATTTTTTTTTTTTTTTAAATTGGGATATTCGAAAACCTGTGAAGAAAGATTTATAGGGAATGACTGCTCTAGCTTCACATGGTGCATTGGTCCTGGCCAGCACCCCCTGCACTGGTGGGCTGGGAGAGAGTCAGAGGAACAAAAATATGGAAAAAACTCGTGGGTTGAGATAAACACAGTTTAATAACTTAAAGAAAAAAAAATAATTAAAAGTAAAAAAGGGGGAGGGCAGGAAGAACAACACACAAGTGATGCGAAGGTAGTCATTCACCACCTCCCACCAGCAGACTGATGCCCAACCAGTCCCCGAGCAACAGCTACTGACCCCTGTTTTTCCCCACTAAGCACAATGTGATACAATATGGAATATCCCTTCTGTCAGTTTGGGTCAGCTGTCACAGCTCTGTCCCCTCCCAAGATTTTGCCCACCCCCAGCCCTCCTCGCTGCGGGGGCAGAGTGAGAAACAGAGGAGACCTTGATGCGGTGCAAGCACTGCTCAGCAATAGCTAAAACACTGGTGTGGTACCAACACTGTTTTAGTCACAGATCTAAAACATAGCACCATATGGGCTGCTATGAAGAAAATTAACTCCATCGCTGCCAGACCCAGTACCCTTCAGCGTAGCTTTTTTCTATTTTTTACTGGACAAATGAAATGACTCCCTAGAGAATATTCTGTAGTGCATGATTTTATTTGAAATAATGTTCTTTACATTAATAGCAGGATATTAGCTACAATACTGAACACTAATTTTGTGTCTACTGTGACGACAAAAGCCTAATCTTGGAATATCATTTTAGGTAATAATCATGTGAAAGCTAATTACTCTTGAGACTTACCTCTTTGATTGGTTTCCTGGTCTCTTAGTTGTTTTTGTCAGCTGGAAATGCAACCATAGGAAAGATGCTCTGGCGTGTGTTTCTGATTTCAAGGTAGAATGGCTGAACATACTCAGTGACTGTTGTTAAAGCTGGGAAGCAAATGCATTTTCTATGGTTAAATTCAGTTTTCTCTTAGGTGTCATGTGTGTCTAGAATTACAGGTGCTGAAAAACCACATTTGACTATCAGAGAGTGCTCGTTTGCAGTGTAAAATCACAGTGAGGTGACTGTAAAACAGTTTGCTTTCTTCTCTTCTTGCAGATACATGCAAGAAACCCAAATGAGATTATTTTTGGTCTCAATGATGGTTATTATGGAGCTTCATTTGAACAGAAGGTAAGGGTAACTTGTATTTGTTCTGGCTTGTTAGTACGGGTGACAAGCTGAAATTCGACTTCTAAAGTTAGATTTTCACACTTGGATGCTCAGAACATTAAAATGCTTAGTTCTGAGAAGGAATACTTTTTTGACATGACAGATAAGAACTGTTATCTCGCCTCTATTGCATGGACATCTGAGCTGTTCTGGGAAGACTTAAAGCATAGAATTTTAAGTCCCCCCCAAAAAAAAAGCCTGGTTACTGAAAATAAGCTTTGACTTTATTCTTTGAGACAGACACTTCGTTCAAATTTTGAACATTTTGAAAATGGTGTGGCTGTTAAGACTCATTTTAACGGCAAATATAAAAGCACACTAAGTTTTGGTTCTTGCTCTTAAAACCAGAATTTGTAGCTTCTGAATTGGAAGCTATTTATTTGTTCTGTGTCACAACTGTTTCACCCCATGTTTTTTTTCCAAAGGCTTCATTGTAGTATTTGTCCTTGTTCAGCCAATATTGTGATTGCAGCAAATTAATTATATGGCAGTGCCGATTACTACATCAGTGATGAAAAGTTTAAACTTCCCTATTGTACATAGCACAGCCGACAGGGTGGTTTTTAATCCCAAATTGCTGGTGGCAGTACTGTAGTATAGAATCATGGAATGGTTTGAGTTAGAAGGGGACCTTAAAGATCATCTAGCTCCAACCCCCCTGCCCTGGGCAGGGACATCTCCCACTAGACCAGGGTGCTCCAAGCCCCGTCCAACCTGGCCTTGAACCCCTCCAGGGATGGAGCCGCCACAGCTTCTCTGGGCAACCTGGGCCAGGGGCTCACCCCCCTCACAGCCAAGAATTTCTGCCTCAGATCTCATCTAAACCTCCCCTTTTTCAGTGTAAAACCATTCCCCCTTGACGTGTTGCAACAGGCGCTGCTCCAGAGTGCCTCCCCAGCTTTCCTGGAGCCCCTTGAGGGACTGGAAGGGGCTCCAAGGTCTCCCTGGAGCCTTCTCTTCTCCAGGCTGAACCCCCCCAACTCTCTCAGCCTGTCCTCCCAGCAGAGGGGCTCCAGCCCTCCCAGCATCTCCGGGGCCTCCTCTGGCCCCGCTCCAACAGCTCCGTGTCTCTCCTGTGCTGAGGCCCCAGAGCTGGAGGCAGCACTGCAGGGGGGTCTCCCCCGAGCGGAACAGAGGGGCAGAATCCCCCCCTCGCCCTGCTGCCCACGCTGCTGGGGATGCAGCCCAGGCTGCGGGGGGGTTTCTGGGCTGCCAGCACACGTTGCCGGCTCATGTTGAGCTTCTCATCCACCAATGCCCCCAAGTCCTTCTCCTCAGGGCTGCTCTCCATCCGTTCTCCACCGAGCCTGGATTTGTGCTTGGGATTGCCCTGACCCACGTTCAGGATAGGTTGTGTAAGGGTCCTTGGCTGGAGAGAAAATGACTCCTTGACACACAGCTGCAGTTTCTGCATTAGCCACAACCAGCAAGTCCAGTCTTGTGGGGATTTGAATGGAAGCAATGACTTTATAGTCAGGAATGCAGGTAGCTGTTCATATGTGGGGAGAATGGAGCAAGGGACAAGGTGGCCATGTGTGCAGAACTCTCTGGCTGATCCAAGCCTCCGAACTTTGGTGTTTTGATAGTTATCCTTCAAATTGTAGATTGTATCTCAGTTCGGAGCTCAGACTGTGCTTCCTGGTGCTGTTAACTTGATTTTCCTGAGGCAGGATGCAGTTCTAGTTTTTCAGGATTTCTGTATTAATCATAGAATCATAGGGTTGGAAGGGACCTCTGGAGATCATCTAGTCCAACCCCCCTGCCAGAGCAGGGTCACCTAGAGCAGGTTACACAGGAACATGTCCAGGTGGGTTTTGAATGTCTCCAGAGTTGGAGACTCCACCACCTCTCTGGGCAGCCTGTTCCAGTGCTCTGTCACCCTCAGGGTAAAGAAGTTCCTCCTCATGTTTAGGAGGAACTTCCTATGTTCAAGTTTGTGCCCATTGCCTCTTGTCCTGTCCCCGGGCACCACTGAAAAGAGCCTGGCCCCATCCTCCTGACACCCACCCTTTAAGTATTTATAAGCGTTGATAAGGTCACCCCTCAGCCGTCTTTTTTCCAGACTGAAGAGACCCAAATCCCTCAGCCTTTCCTCGTAAGAGAGGTGTTCCAGTCCCCCAATCATCTTTGTAGCCCTCTGCTGCACCCTTTCCAGCAGTTCCCTGTCCCTCTTGAACCGGGGAGCCCAGAACTGGACACAGTACTCCAGGTGCGGCCTCACCAAGGCAGAGTAGAGGGGGAGGATGACCTCCCTCGACCTGCTGGCCACGCTCTTCTTGATGCACCCCAGGATGCCATTGGCCTCCTTGGCCACAAGGGCACATTGCTGACTCATGGTCATCCTGTTGTCCACCAGGACTCCCAGGTCTCTTTCAGCTGAGCTGCTCTCCAGCAGGTCAGCACCCAACCTGTACTGGTGCATGGGGTTGTTCCTTCCCAGGTGCAGCACCCTACACTTGCCCTTGTTGAACTTCATAAGGTTCCTCTCTGTCCAACTCTCCAACCTGTCCAGGTCTCTCTGTATGGCGGCACAGCCTTCCGGTGTGTCAGCCACCCCACCCAGCTTGGTGTCATCAGCAAACTTGCTGAGGGCGCACTCTATCCCCTCATCCAGGTCATTGATGAATATGTTGAAGAGGACTGGACCCAGTACTGACCCCTGGGGAACACCACTCGTCACTGGTCTCCAACTAGACTCTGTGCCCCTAATCACAACCCTCTGAGCTCTATCTTTCAACCAGTTTTCTATCCACCCCACTGTCCATTCATCTAACCCACACTTCCTAAGCTTCCCTATGAGGATGCTGTGGGAGACCGTGTCAAACGCCTTGCTTAAGTCAAGGTAGACCACATCTACCGCCCTCCCCTCATCTATCCATCTAGTCATGCCATCGTAGAAGGCTATCAGATTAGTCAGACATGATTTCCCCTTGGTGAATCCATGCTGAGTACTTCTGATAGCTTTCCTTTCCTCCACGTGCCTTGAGATGACACCCAGAACGAGCTGTTCCATCATCTTTCCAGGGATGGAGGTGAGGCTGACCGGCCTGTAGTTCCCCGGCTCCTCCTTCTTGCCTTTCTTGAAGACTGGAGTGACATTGGCTTTCCTCCAGTCCCCAGGCACCTCGCCTGTTCTCCAGGACTTTTCAAAGATGATGGAGAGCGGCCCAGCAATGACTTCTGCCAGCTCCCTCAGCACTCTTGGGTGCATCCCATCAGGGCCCATGGACTTGTGAATATCTAGATGATCTAATTGGTCCCTCACTCGCTCCTCCTCAACCCAAGGGAAGTCGTCTTCTTTCCCTGTTACTTTATTCAATGCCTGGGACTCCTGAGGGCTGGGCCGAGCAGAAAAGACCGAAGTAAAGAAGGCATTCAGTAACTCTGCCTTCTCCACATCCTCCGTCACCATGACTCCTGCCTCATTCAGCAGTGGGCCTACAACTTCTCTGGTCGTCCTTTTGCTTCCAATATACTTGTAGAAGCTCTTTTTGTTGTGCTTGATGTCCCTAGCCAGGTCTAATTCCAAGGCGGCCTTGGCTTTCCTTGTTTCATCCCTGCACGTTCTGGTGGCATTCTTGTAATCCTCCCAAGGGGTCAGTCCCTTCTTCACTTATTATAAACTTCCTTCTTCCACTTGAGCTTTTTCTGAAGCTCCCTGCTCAACCATGCAGGTCTCCTGCGTCCCTTGGCCGATTTCTTTCTCTTAGGGATGCACCGATCCTGAGCTTGGAGGAAGTGGTCTTTGAATATCAACCAGCTTTCTTGAGCCCCTTTGCCTTCCAGAGCCCTAGCCCACGGGATCTCTCCAAGCAGTTTCTTGAAGAGGTCGAAGTTAGCCCTCCTGAAATCCAAGGTTGTAATTTTACTTCTTGTTGTTGTTTTGTTGATAGTACCCATGATCCTGAACTCATATAATCTGGATTTGAATTCAATGCCGATTCACTGTCCTCTTTCCTGATTGTTTGTTGTCAGGACTTGCTTCCTAGCTCATAACATTTAAAAGTACATCTGAGTTCTTGTACGTGTTCTGTAGCTAAGTTGCAAATACAGTCGTAGCCTATGGAGAGCACAAATAATCTCCTTCTTTGTCCTTTCCTATAATTTATTCAGCTCTTTCTGGCTGCAAGAGCTAGAAATTTATTTTGTCACCCTGCTTTATATCTTCCAATTGCTTTCTTTGTCAGTTCCTTGACCTAAATCTCTTCTTGTATAGCACGTACCTCCTGTATTTAAGTATCTTATCTGCCATTTAAGCCAAACTAGTTGGGACAAGCAAACTCCTCCTGTAACCTTCAGAAGCTGTGTGCACCTAAGGGGTATTTCTGCTCTTAGTTGGTCTTGCTTTATAATTTTCCTGTCAATGCGGGATATTCTGAATATTATACAGACACTTTGGTTATACTAAATATTATTTATAAAGTGCCACCTGAAATCTTCTGTAGGAAGGGATTTTTTGTGTCAGGAAACTGCAATACAATATCTTTTCTGCTTGGTTGTATGGATATTTTTCTAATCTCTTGAGGTGTTTTTTTTCTTGTGGTGGTGGCAGGTCTCGTAATACTTAAAGACATCTTAGTCATAAGCCTCAATTTTTGAGATAATATGTGGATGGAATAGTAGTCTTAGTTTTTTTACACTGGCACTTATGAAACCTCATTATGAAAGCAAATGTTTACAAATACCATTTTGCAAGTCTAATGAAAACCTTGTGCACAAAGACAATGTTGGAAGTATCCTCTATTTTTGCACATCTTAGTCTGACCAAAGTTAAGGTATGGTACGCTTTTTTTTAATTATTATTTTATCCCCTCCCCCCGCATTGCTCAAAAAAAACCCTTATTACTTTAATAATTCTTTTGCCTATGAATTAAATTGCCAAAGTAGATTTATACAGTCTTAGAATAAAGTGCATTTTATTAGTGTATTAAATGTCTTTTAATAAGACAATTAAGACCACTTATGAGCCAAAATAAGAAAATTGTTGGAGGCTGACTAAACCATTCTGGTGATATTTCATGAATTCAGAGTTTTAAAGCCCACTGCAGATGTACTTCTGAGCATTACTTGAGCCATCTAGAGCTACAGGCAAATTCCCATTTTTCAGTCGTGTGAACTTACCTGTGATGAGGGAGATGGGAGCCTGAATGCTGTTGTAGCAGAATAAACTCAAGTAGGACAGGAACGTTAGGCACTGTCCCAACTATGATTTTTATTGCTGAACATTGTAGATTTATTGATTTGAATAGATATCTCCCTCATAATATCTACCTGGTAAACGGAACCACCAAGAGCAGTGTTCTCAAATAGGAATATTCAAATTGCTAAATTGTTTAATTTAAAATCAAAGCACTGGAAGCTTACAGGAACCTAATGAAATTCAACAAGGGCAAGTGTAGGGTGCTGCACCTAGGGAGGAATAGCCCCGTGCACCAGGACAGGTTGGGGGCTGACCTGCTGGAGAGCAGCTCTGCAGGGAGAGACCTGGGAGTCCTGGTGGGCAACAAGTTGTCCACAAATGAACAATGTGCCCTCGTGGCCAAGAAGGCCAATGGCATATTGGGGTGCATTAAAAAGAGCGTGGCCAGCAGGTGGAGGGAGGTCATCCTCCCCCTCTACTCTGCCTTGGTGAGGTCGCACCTGGAGCATTGGGGCCAGTTCTGGGCTCCCCAGTTCCAGAAGGACAGGGAACTGCTGGAGAGAGTCCAGCAAAGGGCTACAAAAATGAAGAAGGGACTGGAGCATCTCTCTGATGAGGAAAGGCTGAGAGCCCTGGGTCTCTTCAGTCTGGAAAAAAGGCGGTTGAGGGGGGATCTTATCAATGCTTATGAATACTTAAAGGGTGGGTGTCAGGAGGATGGGGCCAGGCTCTTCTCAGTGGTGCCCAGTGACAGGACAAGGGGTAACAGGCACAAACCTGAGCATAGGAAGTTCCACCTAAACCTGAGGAGGAACTTCTTTCCTTTGAGGGTGGCAGAGCCCTGGCACAGGCTGCCCAGAGAGGTGGTGGAGTCTCTGTCTCTGGAGACATTCCAGACCCGCCTGGACGTGTTCCTGTGCAACCTGCTATAGGTGACCCTGCTCTGGCACAGAGAGGTTGGACTGGATGGTCTCTAGAGGTCCCTTCCAACCCCTCCCATTCTGTGATTCTGTGTTTCACTAGGTAGTGCCCTTTAGCTGCTGTTTTAGAACCTTCAAGCCCACTTGTATGTAAGGTTACCTTCAAAATGCAGGTTGTGCTGAAAACACCTGCTTTGTAGGAAGCTCCTGTCATCTAAAGGAGCAAAGTAGAAAACTAGCAGCAATACTGGTGGAGAAATTCTAGGTAAGCAAGGCAATTATAGGATAGCAGTTATTGTCTTAACAGACTAAAACAACCATATCCAGGGTTTCAGAGTTGTTAATGACTTCATTTTTTTTTTTTTCTGCTGAATGTCAGAAAGCCTTTAAATCCTTATCCTTAGCAATATTTAGGTATTTGGAATTTTACCCTTCTTCCATCTCTTTTGTCCAGCAGCAACTTGGCTGTTGCTGCTATGCAGCGAAAAAATAAATGTTTTCTTTGGGTGATATTCTCGTTCAAGTCGTAGTTTTCCTGCTGCAATGGATGCTTAGCTCATGGCAAAAAAAAAAGTTGGGAAACAAGGTTTCAAAAGCCACTGTGTGTGTCTTCTGAGCCCTGAAGGGTATTATTGCTTTATGGTAGGTGTCTGACAGTGCTCATGTAACTCCTTGAGCATTTACAGCTTTTCATCTCAATGTAACTATAAATGTGTGCTGCCAATATAGCTGCTTTGTTCTTAACTACATTTGACTTTCACATAATTGTACCTCCGACTTCTGCTTTTGTTCAAGCTTTTTTATTATTATTTTGTAGTAAATTGTGCAGCAATTTTGCTGGAAGATTTCAGAGGGATTCTGCTGCTTTCATCATAGCTGTGTCCAGTTTATTTTCCTCTTTCCTTTCTGGCATGGGACCACTGAAGCACTTGTTCCTCTCTGTTTCACCTTTTCTCATAATCGTACACTGAAACTCTATTTGGATTTGCTTGAACTGGACCAATGTTTGAATAAGGTAGATGTCAGCTTCAGAGATATTTTTTTGAAGCTGTCACGTTTTACTTAAAGGATTCCCCCTCCTTTAGCTGTTTTCTGAATCTGCTTGGTCTTGTCCGAGACTTCATCCTTGTGTGTAAAATCGCTTTTGATCCAGGTTAAACAAAATCAGTTCTGGGTGCTCCAGGGGCTTTCTTAAATACAGGTTTCTCCTTCTCTGGTTTCCTCAATGCCTTCCTGGCTTTCAAATTTTCTTTCAACCATTTTATGCTTGCTGCTACTAACTGATAAGATTTGCCCTTGCTCTTGCAGTGATATCTTTTCAGAAAGTGTATTTAGGGAAGCACATATAGCTTTTAGTTAATGACTAGCTTTCTGTTCTCTCCTTAAAGAAGGAAAACCAGAAATAGTCTATACAGCTGTCACAACTCAAAACATTTGGTTGTGGTCAGGGGTACAGGGGAACAGAAGGATATTCTTCAAGGATATTGAATTGTAGCTACTTTTTTCAACCGTCAGGCAGGAAAGACCCTTATCTTTGGAAAGCTGCATCTGTTTCTCTCCGCTGCACGCGGTGTCCGTCACTGCAGGTAGAGTCTTTCCCCATATATGCATTTTTTTATTTTATTTTTAGCAGCTAGATCATGGCCACTCTGCACAAGCAAAGCCTTTTTGTGTGTTTGCAAATACACGTGCCTGTATCTAACAAATGCTGTGGCAGAGAAGTGGACAAACTCCCCTTTCAAAGGGCAAACTTCTTTAATAGCGAAGTCTGAAACCCTTCCATTGCATGTTCTGCGAGTTTCCTCGGAGTTGAACAGTTTGTATTGACCACATGGTGTCTGATTCTTCGGGAATTTCCTTTCAACGCACTGTAGTACAGGGGAAAAATAAAAGGCTGAAATATGTGGCTATATTATTCTAGGCTGCTCCACTCTATCTCTGAAAAATTTTATACTTTACTTTCCGAAGGCAGTGTTTCTTGAAACAAGATCAACTCCATGGTGTAAAATGGTGATGGTGGTAGTTGTACGTTTTCAGTTTTCCACCATCCTAACTTCATTCAGGCTTTAAGATGTCTTAATTCTGGTGTTTTTTCAGGGGATATATGTATGGATTTCAGTATGTGGGATCCAACATCGTGAGAATGGAAATGAGGAGCTGAGAGAGCTGCTGCTAAGCATCATATTGCAATAGAAGCACCACAATGTAGTGTACAGATCTCATGATTATTTAGGTGGAACCGTATTTTTGGTGGAAAGGAATGTCTGCTGCCTGGCTAACAGTTGTGTCAGTAGATGTTAGAATAGAATCATAGAATCATTTAGGTTGGAAAAGACCCTTGGGATCATCGAGCCCAACCATCAGCTCCACTCTACAAAGTTCTCCCTTACACCATATCCCTTAACACCACATCTAAACGAGTCTTAAACACATCCAGGGATGGTGACTCCACCACCTCCCTGGGCAGCCTATTCCAGTGTCTGACCACTCTTTCTGGGAAGAATTTTTTCCTAATGTCCATCTGGGAAGAATTTTTTCCTAATGTCCAGCCTAAACCTACCCTGCTGCAGCTTGAACCCATTCCCTCTTGTTCTATCGCTAAGTACCTGTGAGAAGAGACCAGCACCAACCTCTCTACAGTGTCCTTTCAAGTAGCTGTAGAGAGTGATGAGGTCTCCCCTCAGCCTCCTCTTCCTCAAACTAAACAGTCCCAGCTCCTTCCATCGCTCCTCATCACATTTATTCTCCAGGCCCTTCACCAGCTTCGTTGCCCTCCTCTGCACTCGCTCCAGCACCTCGATGTCTCTCTCGTATTGAGGTGCCCAGAACTGGACACAATACTCAAGGTGTGGCCTCACCAGTGCTGAGTGCAGGGGGACAATCACCCCCCTCCTTCTGCTGGTCACACTGAGATGTAACTCTGCATTTCAACGTCTTCTATATAGAAACAGCCTGTTGAGGCAGGAAAGAATACGTAGGCAGGGATTGTGCTACTCGGAGTACATCTGTATCACTGCTGGAAAATTAGCTGATCAGCTGGGGCTACATCATACACTGAAATAAATGCCTTTTTTCCTACAATCCATAAAGTTTCTAACAATGCTGCCAAATGGTTTGACCTGCTTAAAATTCGCTTTATCATGTGAAGAAACAGTTCCGAGTTTGTGGTGTTTCTAGGAATTTGTGTGACTATGTCTGATAAGGAAAAGCTCAGTATCTGGCCTTTGCAGCATGAAGAATTGCTGTTTTGATGCCTCTTGTGCGGAACATATGCTTTGGTCTCTTAAGAATGACATAAGGGTTTGTTTTGGGTTTTTTTTTTTTTTGGTAACTTCCAGAAACTTGTTCACATATTCAAAAGTAGGGTTGCTTTGACCTTTTAAATGTGTTACAATGTGGATAAAGAATAGAGCTTTATCTCATGGTCTTGTACATCTGAATGGGCTCTCGGGTCTGAAGCTGCAGACTGGCAGTACTGTAAATTGCATCCGTTGGTATTTCTGTGCATAAAATTTGTGCAGTAATAGATTATAAAATTCAAGAAAACACACTCCGTGTCTAGAACACAGTGATAGATCATTAACATCTTTAGAGGTGTTGCTGTAGGCCAGACTTGAACTTGCTGTTATTGCTGCCTTAAATTATTTCTACCTACCGTACTTAAAACTTTATGAAAACAGATTTAAAATACATTAAATACAAGATCATTTGTTATCCCACCACAAGTGCATGCTTTTAGTCAAGATGGAAAAAATTTTTGATTCTCAAATTAACATTCTTTCTTTGCCTTTAAGGATCACTCAGGTACCCTGAAGAATAGTCTTCTCCAGGTGGATCAGAACTGCGTTCGTAACTCTTACGATGTCTTCTCTTTGCTTAGGTAAGGTTTTTTGAGAATATTATTTGTAGCTGTTGTAACTTCTTTAGTATGGAAGGAGCCTTTCCAAATTAAAAAAAACCAACCAAACAAAAAACCAAAACAAAAACAGGCAAACAAAAACCAAAACAAAACCAACCAAACAAAAAAACCCCAAACAAACACTTTTTGGACTGGAATGTGCAAAGGAGATACTTAAGTAGTGCTGCTTTGCTGCTGGTAGCAAGGAGATGGGCCTCAATGTGTGTTCTTTGGTGGTCTCTAGGCTTCTGCCACGTGGACGTTTGAGCGCTCTGAACCAGAGCTGGCTGTGTAGCCCATGGACTTGCCTTGTGAATGTTGAAATCGTGGACCTTCTCTGTTAGAGGGCTTCTGCGGAAAGCCCCTGCTCTGTTCTCCTTAACAAAATTAAAATTTCTTTAAATAAATTAGAACAACGGAAAATAAACAACTTGCCAAAACTTGACGCTGTAGTTGAAACAAAACAGCTATACGCCTAAGTGTGTGTGTGTGTCTGAGTTGTGTTGGTTTTTTCTTTAATTTTTTTAATGTTGAGCCACTGAATTGAATTTACCTTTTGCATAGTTCTTCCTTGTAATCCAGAATAAAGACACTGCGTAGTCAGGACTCGGTTACTTCAACGCATGTATAGTATAAGGAAGGTATGGTAACTGCACTTTTGGGTGGTTACCTAGGTGTCTCTGGTGACGAAAAACATGAAATTCTAGTATGAAGGTAAACGAGAAGGCCTTTTCCAGATCTGCTTTAATTATAACAGTTCAAGAATGTTAGCTGTGGGGAAATCAATAAAGGTTTTAAACACTGTTGGTAGGTGGGTTTTGAGGAATTTGTATTCAAAAGGTGCTTTACAAGACAGGTTGATAACTTCAGTTCTGCAGTAATAGCAATAGATATGCTAGTAAAGAAAGTTTTGAAATGGAAATGTTTAATATGCTTTGAAAAGTCTTTAGAAAAATGCATTTGTGTTTTTATCAGTTGTGAAAGTTGAATGCACTTGATAGAGTTAACAGCAGGTGTCAGTGTTGCCTGTATGAAGTGTTAGCTCTGTATTTTGTAGTGAAGAAAGCGGGAGGAAAAGTTAGCTCTAGGTTGCTTATTCAGAAGTCTTTATTTTATAAGCTCTCTTAAAATTTAAATGCGCTGTTTCTTGATTCTGTAAAGCATATTTAGACTAAAGGCTGCTTATTAAATGTCTGTCTTCTGTACTTTTAGTGGAAAACAACCAGGGGGCGCGTTAGCAAGTTCTGGTTACATTCTGGCACAGTCCAGTCTTACGCTACCTAACATTAAATCTTTGTTAAACAGAGGGAAGAAAACATGTGCCGGTCATCCTGATTGCTTTGTTCATGCATCTTTTTCACGTTTCATTTGCATTTCTTTGTAGTATGAAGCACAGTCCAGAAAAAACACTCACTATTATACCAGCTGGTCATGAACTTGACCGACTGGAGCCCTGCCTAATCTGAGTTGTGGTCTTTCTTCTGAAAGTGTCTGTCTGACATAAATCTGATGAAAAATGAAGATGTCAGCTTTGATAAAGCTCCCCTTGCTGGGTGCTCACCCATGCTGTTTTGAAACCTGATTACGGGAGCCGTGCACTTTGCTCGGTCTTGGGAAGGTGAGAGTCCACATGCTGTCTCTTACAGTTTCTAGGCTCTTGGGAATAGTTCCTGTTTAGCGTGGACTCAGAGCTAAGACATCTTCCTTTTTTTTTTTTTTTTTTGCCTTGTCCTAGAAGGAACAATTTTTTTCCCGTCTTTAGTACCAGCCCTGCTGCTGATTATATTTCAGTGGATTCTACATACCTATCAAGGAGTATATATTGCCTTGTCTAGTTCCAGCAGGAGTTAGAAGATCTAATTTGTGACCATACTTAGCTGCTATTTTTACCTGTTTCTTTCCTAGCTAGGAAAGCTCTTCAGGAACTGACGCGAAATCCTCTGTGGAATACTGAATTCTTTTTCCTCCCTCTCACATTAACTCTGCTTTTTTACAGGTACACTTTCTCTACTGCTGCTTACCTTTGATATCTAGCTCAAAAAGACTAGTGATAGTGTTTATTTCTTTTAAAATCATCTCTAGTCTCTTTTTGTGAGGTGTCTTTTTTTTTTCTTCTTTCCTTTTACCAAACAGTCTGCTTTGCCACCTCCTACAGGAGTCCAGCCTTGAGTAACTAGCCTGTGAACTCTTTCCAAAGATAGCTTTTGTGAGCGCATGTTCCACTTACAGCCAGAAGAGAGAGATGGGTATAATTTGAGTTGTGACTCATTTGACAGGACATGTACTTTGGGAGGAAATGAATCGCTGTCTGCCTGCTGCTGTCCATTGGCTATAAAGAGAATAGGCAGGTGTCTACACCATAAAGGTTTGCATCTGACCACATAAATCCCACATTTTGAAGACTTCCTCATGATATGATATTTGTCTGTAGTAAAAATTCACAAGCTGCGCATGGGGTTTCCTAATGTTTTCACGAGGCATGTGAATCTGAAGAACAGCTTGTCCTGGCTTGGTTTAAACATCTCAAAAAGGGAAGCAAGTCCTGGGGATGGTGGTCTCTGCATCCCAGTTATTCTGATGGTACTGTGCTACCAGGTGTGGCATAGCCACCATGATCAGCTCTGCAGTGTCAAAATCAAATTGAGAGAGAAGGTTCTAGTTCAACTCTTAACTCTTGGAAAAACTGCAAAATGAGAACTTATGTGGTTGACTTCTGTCTGCTGTCAAAACTGTTTTTTTTTTTTTTTTTTTACTCCTCAGAAGAAGTGAATAGTTAAAACTTCTAAACTTGTGAATAGGCCTTAATGAAAAGCACGTGCTTGGCTCCAATTATGTTGATTAAAAAAAAAATTAATTAGGATTGCCAGACTGTGTGAGCAGTAGAGAATTTTTTGAGTGTTGGATTAAAATAGTGCCTATGTGCTCAGATGCTTAATTACATGGATTTACAAGTTAATTAAGCATGAGGAAAAGTTTAAGTACCCAGACAGGGTACTTTACACAAGGAAGTTCTCAGCACCTCTGTAGCTCGTGAACCTTCTTGTTTTGGGGGGGACAAGATCCTCAGGCAAACATAGTGGTGCTAATTAGTTATTCATGCCATATGGAAATGACGAATGTTCTTCCAGCCATTTGTTTTAAAAAGGCTAACTAACAAAAATTAACCACCCCAACTGGAAAGCTAAAATTTTGAGGGTTTTTTGTCCCTTGGCCATATTGTCAGATTTCCTGAAAAGAGGTCACTTAAAGGCTTTCTAAATATTATGTAGCTGGTAATAATAGGTTATACACTAACACGTTTCACCTTTCACGTAACACTTAAAATGGGCCAAATACATCTGAGGTCATGTTCTGGACATGTCTCCATAACCAAACTCTCGGCACGTTTGCAGCACTAATGGGAATAGATTTTATATTTAGTATTCTCTTAGTTTTCTATCCTTCCTTTTCTTTAAACTTTGAAAAAATGGACCTTTCAATATTAAGTGGTGTTGGGAAGATGGGATATGCTGTCAATTACTAAAGAAAGAGCTTAAAATCCTGTATGATAAAATTTTATGTCAGTTCCTAAATACAAAAAAAATAATATCTTGTATTCTACAACAGCTTTTCATGGTATTGTGACACTTAGAGCAATTGGCTGGCTAATAGCTTTTGTGCTTTTAAATATGTGAGCACCTGAAATCCTCCCAAATTCTGCCTGGAGACAAAAAGTGCTCTAAGAATTTGTGAAACCTGCCCCTTTGAAGTTTTGCTTCCTGTATTTTTATCTCTCCAGTCAAACCTGCTTTCTCTGTGGTTTAACTGTTCCATCAGCAGATGGGATGGTACATTTGTGCTATTTGGCCAGCTAGTTAATGCAAATTGAAATAATTTCGATTGTATTTTTGTTTTTTAAAAAATATATTTTTTTTAACAGTAAAAGTTGATACTTGTACAATTTGAGTGGTGGAGATGAGGACAAGACCAGCTCCAGGCAACTGCTGTAATATTGCTAATATCTAACCTGGCTGAAGTTGATTTAACTAATACTACTAGGTGTCAAAGGGCTTCCTCTTCTACTGCCATGTGTGCATCTGATCTAGTGGATTAAATCTCTAAGTCTAGAGCAACTCCACAGACACACAGGCTGCGCCTTCATCAAGCACAAGAAGTTCTTGCAGTTCTAGTGATAAGCAAATAAATCTGGATGCAGTGCCCTGGACAGGTAAATACGACTTTTCAAACCAGGTCGTAACACTAAGGGAACAATTTCCCTGTGTTCCACATCACAACAGCGATGGTTCGGTGACTTGAAATGGCCCAAGATTGCCAGGGACAAGACACTGCTTTGCAAAGGTCCAGAGCTTAACTTCTGAACCAGCAACTAAATACTGCTTTCTAGGTTGGGGGCTCCAAAAAGCTTGCAGTGCACTCTTGAACACTGGATGTGTTGATGCATGACAAGTAGAAATATAAATTATTAGAAATTGTCTTAAGTCCTAGTGTCTTAAGTATGCCTGTCTTCTTCAGGTTTCATAATCTGTCATAGGCCAGGAGTATGCTTCAGGTGACAGGCTTTGTTTCAGGATTTGCAATTTGTAATCATAGAATTATAGAATGGTTTGGGTTGGAAGGGACCTTAAAGATCATCCAGTTCCAAGCCCCTGCCCTGGGCAGGGACACCTCCCGCTCTAGACCAGGTTCCTCCAAGCCCCGTACAACGTGGCCTTGAACACCTCCAGGGATGGGACAGCCACAGCTTCTCTGGGCAACCTGGGCCAGGGGCTCACCACCCTCACAGCCAAGAATTTCTGCCTAATATCTCATCTCAATCTCCCCTCTTTCAGTGTAAAACCCTTCCCCCTCGTCCTATGGCTCCCCTCCTACATCCAGAGTCCCTCCCCAGCTTTCCTGGAGCCCCTTGAGGGACTGGAAGGGGCTCCAAGGTCTCCGTGGAGCCTTCTCTTCTCCAGGCTGAACCCCCCAGCTCTCTCAGCCCGTCCTCCCAGCAGAGGGGCTCCAGCCCTCCCAGCATCTCCGGGGCCTCCTCTGGCCCCGCTCCAACAGCTCCGTGTCTCTCCTGTGCTGAGGCCCCAGAGCTGGAGGCAGCACTGCAGGGGGGTCTCCCCCGAGCGGAGCAGAGGGGCAGAATCCCCCCCCTCGCGCTGCTGCCCACGCTGCTGGGGATGCAGCCCAGGCTGTGGGGGGGTTTCTGGGTGGAAAGTGCATGTCTTATCACTGAAGAGATACTACTTAAGAATACAAATGTAGGTGGCATTTGTCTGCGATCTGAAACTTTGAGATTTTGGTAAAATTGACTATCTTAAGTAACCAAGACTGAAATGTGGGGTCGCAATATTGAATTGGCTTTTTTTTAGCTCTACCTATCTTAGGAAAAAAGCTTTTTAATGAATACATTACTCGTGTGTTTAAATTCTTCCATCTTTATTAGCAGTCTTATTGAATGAATAGAGCGTCCACAAGTTGATCTCCGAAAGTAGAAATAGAGACAGAAGTGCATGGTCAAAGTAAGCAGTTGTAGTGTTGAAAATCTCATGAGTAGCGCGGAGTAGTTTCTCTGAGACTACAGAGTCAGTGGAACTGCACATGCGAAATGTAGTAACTGCCTTTGGGTAGCTATTTTTAACACATGGAAATTATGCTAAACTTGAAGGGAGTTTATGAACTCTCTTTTTCATAAGCTCTTTGAGTGGGGAATGATGGAGTGAGCAAGGTCTTCATGGCCTTAAACTGCTTTGTGCTAAGGTGTATCTCAGGGGTACATTAACCTGGTTACAGCTATGGAGAAGTCCGAGACAAGTCAGCCTTGAACAATTCTGGAGCGTCCTGTCTTGACAGCCAATAGGTCAGTCAGACTTCGCTACTGTATAGTTGCTATAAGCAGCAATTCCAAACTTGAGGCTTCCAAACCTTTGGTGAGGTGAAAAGGAGGGAAAGCAGGAAGAAAACCTGCTACCAGTGACGCTCTAACTTTGCAGGGTTGTGCAGCATCTGCTAACAAGCCCAGAGGTGAACCACACAAAGCTGTACTGTCTTTGGAACGTTCCTTGAAGTTTCTCTACTTCCACCCTCATCTCCGTGAAAGATGTGAACCCAAAAGACTGGAATAGGTAGGATTCTGCCCCCAGCCTCTGCGGTTCTGACTGCATGGAAATAGAGAGTTGCTCTTTGTTACCCTATTCCTTTTAGGATGCTGGTAGGTGCGTATTTAGAGATAAGGAGAGGTATGAAAGACTTCTTCTCATTTTAAAATATGCACCGACAGTTAAGTCTTTTGTTTCTAGCTTTTTCCTTTGCTGTTCTTTCCTCAGAGAAGGATCCCAAGTCATAGCCGCGTCCAAAACCTTTGTAAATGCGGTAGTTATGGATGTTCATGCAGTAGGAACAGCGCCACGTCCTGTGAAGGTGGCGAGTGTGTGGCAGAAAAAGTCTCCCACTGATACCCTGATGCTTTTCCAGTGCCTTGTTCTAGCTTTCCCTGTGAGTATCTTAGCAATCAAATTGCTGGATCGTGTCACAGACTTTCCGACTTTAATGTTGCTGCTGCTGCTGCCATCGCCCTCTCCCAGCAGATGTGGAAATATGCAGTCTCAAGTGTGGAATGGGTAGCAGGGTTCTTTTTAGCCCGACTTGTAAAATCAGTAAGTTCCTCTGCTAAAACTTCCCTTTGCTAGTGATAAGTGTCGTTGTTTTTCTGTGATGGCCAGGCTTGATGTTTCTAACTGGGAAAGATTTCCACCTGGAAGACTTGGCTCTCCATACTGTATAGGCAGCCAAGACAAGGCAGGCATCCCCTTGGCTTTGGACATGAAAACCCAGGTGGCCTAAGGCCAGGATAAATAAATATGAACTGTAATCGGACCTCTTGAGTGCCTCTGTATACTTCAGTAAGCAGTACTGAAATGGATGAGCGGTATAACAAGTGTCATCTCTCTTGGCCTAAAAACCATGTGGGTTGGAATTGTGAGGTAGTGTCTTCCTGGGAAGCAGTGATGGAGAATGGAAACTGGGATCTGAATTTTTTTTTTTTTGAGAGGTTCCTTAGAGATTTTGATCTATGGAATCAAACTTTCAGACAAATCTGTTCCCAGGCATTGAACTTGTGTGGTGCTAAGCTATATGGAAACTGATGCTAATCAATCATCAGAGGAGTCAATTTACAAACCTGACTTTTGCCAAAATCTGTAGAAGAGAGGGGCATGGGTCATAGCAAGTTGAAACAGTCCATGAAGCATGAGAGAGGTGGGGTTTTTTTGTATGTTAACTTAGCTGCAGGGCTAGTAGTCTTCTGCTGCTACTCTTATCTTTGGCTTTCCTAATATGCCATATGGAATAAAACACCGCTACAGTGGCAGTTTTTTAGCGTAAGTGTGATAGGCATGTTGCTAGTTCTTGATCAGATTTGGTTTCAGAGCACTGTTAAGAGAGCGATTACACAGAACTGTGCAGAACTTCAAAAATAGCGTTCTTCTTTATTTGTGACGGCATGTAAAAGCCCATATCAGTGAAGCAATATTCAATTAGATTAGAAGTCATGACCCATTCCTTCTCGTATTTCTGGCTTTATTAGATTTGATGAAAAACAGAGCGTGTCACTTAACTAAATGACTTTCTAACAGTTACCTGCAAGTGTTTAAGAAGGAGGATGTTGTGAGCAATGGCATTGGTCCTCCTGTTTATTTTTGTTAGGACTTTGTCCTGGATATGGTTATAAGAACGATACAGCTAATTGCTTTATCTTTCAGCCTGGGCAAAGATTATAGTGAACGTGGAACAGTGAGTTGAGTAGGACTAGAGCAGTGATGGTCCCCCTGTACTGTGCACTGGTGAGGCCCCACCTCAAGTGCTGTGTCCAGTTTGGGCCCCTCACCACAAAAAAGCCATTGAGGTGCTGGAGCGTGTCCAGAGAAGGGCACCGGAGCTGGTGAGGGGTCTGGAGCCCAAGTCTTGCGAGGAGCGGCTGAGGGAGCTGGGGGTGTTCAGCCTGGAGAAAAGGAGGCTGAGGGGAGACCTTCTCGCTCTCTACAACTCCCTGAAAGGAGGGGGTAGCCAGGGGGGGTCGGGCTCTTCTCCCAAGGAGCGGGCAATGGGACAAGAGGAAACAGCCTCAAGTTGTGCCAGGGGAGGTTTAGGATGGATATTAGGAAAAATTTCTTCCCCGAAAGGGTTGTCAAGCATTGGAAGAGGCTGCCCAGGGCAGTGGTGGAGTCACAATCCCTGGAGGGATTTAAAAGATAGACAGGCATGGTGCTTAGGGATATGGTTTAGTGATGGTTTTTGTCAGTGTTAGGTTGATGGTTGGACTCAATGATCTGAAAGGTCCCTTCCAACCTAGGCAATTCTATGAGAATTCCAAGCAGGGCAGGGTGGGGAAGGTATATATGACTGAGAAGCTGCGGAATACTCCTGTGAGCCTTAATGACCAGCCTTTTGCCTGGTGGGAGATCTCTCTTCTCTACTTCAGCTGCAGAATTGCACCTTGCCTTGGAAGTAAACTTTGATTTGAGTTTGGGGATGGCTTCCAGGAAAAAGTGCAGTGGTGTGCAGCTCGAAAAAATGAGTCACCTGAATATTGACTGATGTTTCTCCTCCTCCTCCCTCCGGTGGGTAAGACTCAGTTGTCACAAACACCTTATCGGTTGTGTGGACTGCCAGTGGGAGAACAAAATCAACTTGAGAGCAGCGGTTTCCCTTTTTCGGTGGAGCCTGTAACCCATTCAACCCGAATTTATGCATCTCCCTTTTCACTTGTGTGGTGAGCTCCAGTCTTAGCCTCGCTCACTGTCTCAGAGCAAGAATTGAATCTTAAGATCTGTTGGCAAGTTACACGTCAGCAAAAGGCTGGTGGATTATACCAGTGTCACTGTCCTGGTAGGAGTCACCTTTACATATTTATGCCCTTCAGAAATTCGTATTTGCATATAACTTACCTTTCTTGAATGTGATTGTGTCTGTTGTCCTGGCGCCAAGGTTTCTGTAATCACAAACTGATAAGCACCAGTATAAAGAACAAAAAGAAATATCCTTTTTTATTTGCCACGAATATGTTTGTTCTTCGAATAAAAAAAATCAAGCCATAAATCCCTTGCTATGCATCACAGTCAAATCTTTGAATTGGAGTTGTCCCTGGCCAGGGCAGGGGGTTGGAGTTAGATGATCTTTAAGGTTCCTTCCAACCTGAACCATTCTATGAATAAGGGGACTAGAGACATCTCAGGTTTTGTGACTTAATTTCCGGAAAAAAATTGTTTGTGCTTCACATCAAGACTCTCTTCTGTTGATGCCCTGTGAAGGTGACCTATATACTAGCCGGCTTCTTTAAATGCTCCTCATGCTGGAGGCCAGGACCTCCCCTGCTGCCAGTCTGACAGACCTGTTGGGTTTTTTTTTTCCCCATTTGCAAATAGCTCGAAGCATCCAGTGTTGCAGTGTCCGCATGGACTTGATTACTCAAAAACGTAATTTGTGTGTTATAAGACTCAAATTAAAACTGTTTGAAAGAATGATGGAAAGTGTCTGTGCTTCAACAGCACTGTCCTGTTTGAGTTTCTTACAGCGCTGGCTCTGGTAGAGGTTTAATGCCATAAATGAACAAGTCAGACTTGCATTTTATTCTTTTCTTACTCCCTACTGTCTTCTCTCGCCTTACATCTGCTTTTGACAAATTGTAGGTATAGGTTTCTGAGGAAATTGGGAAAGGGAGTATATGATTATAAATTAGAAAAATTTTTCTTGTGGGAAAGCAGATGTAGCAAATGATGGTTTAAGGGGCTATGTAAAATATATGTTATAGCTGGCTGGCACTCTCCATAATCTAATTTCTGGACTGTTATAAGGTAGTGTGCATTCCATTTTTTTTTGGAATTTAATAGGAAAGTCTTGGATTATTTTTTCTTTAATAATAGGTTTGGGTATTTTACTTCCAGGATCCTACATCTCGCTTATTGCCAGAAGTGTTCTGTTCTGTTTTCTAAATCCCTGGTAGTAATTCTTAGTTTAAATTTAGTCTCATTGTAAACTAAGGTTGTTCTGGCAAATAAGACTGTAGGCATTTATTTCTCTTGTGAGAAGTAGCTGTATTATTTGACTGCTGTAATCAATTGATGTATTTATGGCTTAAAATTCCGTACATGAAAAATCCAGATGTGTCTGATAGAAACGAATAGATATTTGGAGTGTATGATAGAACTACAAAATCGTGTATCAAATGTCTAATAAAGCTGAGACTCTTTCATTAATGTAAATATAAGCATATGTTAGCTTAATAGGCACAACTGTCACTACACTCCAGCTTTCAGTTTTTTTTAAAGATTGCAGCCAGGAATGAACTTGCTGTATAAACTACTAAATCACTAGACTAATTCATGACCAAGAGGGATACCTCAGTTGCAGGATACTGCAGCGTGTCTTAAAGGAAAGAGCTTCAGCTGAACCTTCAAACATCGCCTCAAACGTACTGCACGCTGAAAGAGAGCAAATACGTTGTTACAGCACGTTCCCATAGTGTGAAGTCAAGTTATGTTGGACGTCTGGATTGTGTGGTCTTGGGGAAGTGAGGAAAACCGCTTGATCTTGCAGACAAGGCAAGGATGTTATGGCAAAGAAATCATGTTGTGGTGAAGAAGACAAAAACTTGGCAATCTTTTTTTCCCTCCAAGTCAGTACCCAGGTGGACTTGATCAATAGGACATAGTATGCTAGAGTTGTTTCAAATCTCACAGCCAAGATAGAAGGTAGGGCTTTTTGGGGGGATAAAGAGGGAACAAATTTACGTCAGACTAGAAAAGCCTTGAAGAGACAACCCAAATATCCCATATTTCAGCAACTTGGGAACTATCAATTGAAGAGAAGAGATGTTGAAATTTTCCCTGCTGGCTCTTTGTAGATTGATTAGGGATGCAGCTTTTAGTGGTCTTTGCTTACAGTACATGGCTAATTTTTTTTGTATCTGTCCCGTTGTCTCTTAAACTTCCAAAGGAAGGGAAAGTATTTTGTTTCCTCTTAGTCTCCCTCATCTCAGAAAGCAGGTGATATGGGAATGGAAGTAGAACAGCACCTTTGTGGATCTCCACCTCCAAACTATATTAGGGCGGTAAGGAATTTTAATGTCTGTTTTGCTTTCCAGTTCTTTCCCAGGCAGCAGCGTGGAACTCACCTGATGCTGGACAATTGCACGGCAGCTCTCAGGGCCCCAAGCAACAGCAGTAAATCTGTCACGCTTAACGTTCGTATTACTCCGCTGTTGGCTGACAATGGCTGTGAGCTGCTGCAGAGACACCAGAGCAGCCTGCAGACACAGGATGACGACACTGTTGGCTAAATTATCTCTTTAAAAAGGCTTGAGTTTCTGCTGTAACTGGCTTGGCTTTCCTGACTGCCGAAGGAAATTTGGTAGCAGGCCAGTGGCCTCTTGAAGCCCTGAATTAGCTCTTAAAGTGCTATAGAAGTGCTAATTTTAATAATAAATCATAAAAAAAAAACCCTTCTTGAACAATCTAGGAGGAATCCTATGTTGGCTGATAGAACATAGATTATGGCATCAGTTGGCTCATCGCTGTCAATTACTAAACTCAGCCGGATTGTACTCAAAGCACAAATTGTGCTAACTTTAGGCTGTGGCATTGTACTTGCATTCAGGCTAGAAATGGAAACAATATGAGGTCAATTAATGTTGAAATTTCTCTCCATTCCTTATACATAAATTTTAGTCCAGATTTATGGCCTGAACTTGCTGATCTCCATTCATCGGTGCAATCATAATTGCCTCCACCAAAGTCTGTCTTCTGTGGGCAGAAATGATGGACAAAATTTCAGTGCTGATGTTGTTATGGCTTAGTTTGGACTCCTGTTGTTGGATGACCAAAGATTTCCATGTGGGTGCTGTGGGGACTTTTTTGGCTGGGGACAGGAGATTTCTGTTGATAGTTGCTGCTTTTTGTGACATGAAGTCCCTAAAATTTTAATCTTGGAAGGCTTAACTTTGGCTGTGGTCATGATATTACTGTTACCATTTTAAACTTCTCGGAACAACAGTGAACATACTAGGATTGCAAGAAAGAAAAGTTACTGATACTGGTTAACTCAATGTAAGTGACACTATTTGGCATCAAGGCAGCCAAGTTTAACTGTGGGGTGTTTTTATATTGTAAGAAAGGCCTGAATGATGTTTAGCTTAAAAAGAAAACCATTTCTTATTTAAAATAGACTTGATGGTTGAATTGTTCTGTGTGTCAGTCTTTATAGGTTAGGAATATACCTTTAGATATAGAGTCACCAAATTGAAGTATCCTAAGGTATGTACTGGTTTGAGAAGTCATCCTGAATAGACGTTTGTTCCTTATACTTGGGCACGGGCAGAAGAACTTGAAGCCGTTATAAAATTTGGAGGTTGTTAGCTGAGGATCGCTGTGAGGAATGACGTGGCGAATCGTCATTAATGATTTATCAGTTTCATAAACGCTTTTTCAAAGAGTAAACCACTTTTCAGCAGCCAGATTTTGCAACCTGCATGGTGTGATGTGAAGACTTGTAGAATTTCTTTCTTAATCACATACCAGACTAAATTAAAAATGTTCTTCCAGTATAAAATTAGATGAAGGGGAGGGAAAGGGAAATGTCACTCAGTTATTACTCTTTACCTGTAAGTTTTAGCTTTGGGTAAGGCTTTCTTATGTCTGGAAAGAAAATGTTCCAGACTCTTGGAAGGAAGCAGGCTGGAAACTATTGAAGTAGGAAACTTAGACCGTGCTGTATAATGTGACAGCAGAGCTCCGAAAGACGTTCAGGATGGTCAGCAAACCTTGGCTTTGACCTGCGTAACCCTATGTTACATAGCTAACAGCCTCAAGATGCATTTGGGAAGGTGGGTGCTATAAGTAGTACTTCCCAGTAGGAAATAAGTGTTTCCAGGAGGTCTCAGAACTCCATTAGGGATGTGAGACCAAGCACTTGGGTGACCTGGTGCTGTTGGCCTCAGCAGTTTTACCTCTGGCAATAGCCAGCAGAGCCATGCTATGTGAGATGTGATTTGGATGGGGTACAGCTACCCCTAAAAAGCTCTTGGGCTGCTCGTGGTATGAGCAATCCAAGAAGCTCTAAAGAAACCAAAGGAATCACTTAGATTTTTGTTTCAAATCATACTGTTACAGAGAGTGGTGTTTAGGAGAAGTGATAGTGTGAAGGAACTGAAGGTGTCTGATGACTTAAATGTATTCACTTAAAGTAACGCCATGTAAAAGTCCTAAATCACAATAACCTTGTTTAATATTACTAGCACTGCTTGCTCTCTGTTGTCCGTGTATAATCTCCTCTTCCTGTATCTGTTTGCTGTGCCAGGTGCCTTGGGCACTGTCCTCGCACTGATTGACCAATATGTAATGTGTGCTGATGAGTTCAGATGGGATGATGGTGTGAGGAGTAATGCTTTGTGGTTGCTCATATTTGAAGGATGTAGCCTGGTTATCTTGGTCTAGCTGCCTACAGACCATTATAGAATCATATAATGGTTTGGGTTGGAACGGACTTTAAAGATCATCTCATTCCAACCCCTCTGCCCTGGGCAGGGACACCTCCCACTAGACCAGGTTGCTCCCAGCCACATACAGCCTGGTCTTGAACCCCTCCAGGGATGGGACAGCCACAGCTTCTCTGGACAACCTGTTCCAGTGCCTCACCATCCTCACAGTAAAGAATTTCTTCCTAATATCTAATTTAAATCTTCCCTCTTTCAGTTTAAAACCATTACCCCTTGTCCTATCATTACACTCCCTGACAAAGAGTCCCTCCCCATCCTTCCTGTAGGCCCCCTTTAAGTGCTGGAAGGCCGCTATAAGGTCTCCTTGGAGCCTTCTCTTCTCCAGGCTGAACATCCCCAACTCTCTCAGCCTGTCCTCGCAGCAGAGGGGCTCCAGCCCTCTGATCGTCTTTGTGGCCCTTCGCTGGACCTGTTCCAACAGATCCATGTCTGTCTTGTGCTGAGGACTCCAGAGCTGCATGCAGTACTCCATTAAAACTCATCAGCCAAGAACTTCAAATAGCAACGCCTCAATTGCTTATAAATCTGGAAGAGTTTAGAGAATGTGAAAGGAAAGGAGCCGAGTAGCCTCTTCGATGTGCTCTAGTGCTTTGGTCCCTGGCTCACAGCAAATTCATAGCCTTACTTCAGTAAAATTAGGCATTCCCATGAAGAGGCAGAGGTTTTTTAATTCTGGCAAAGCAGAGATGCTCATTAAAAGCGTGCATTGGGCTTGGTCTTTCCATTATGTTTGCCTGGCAAAGCTCTAATGTCATACAGTAGGTTTTGATCATAGTTTTGCTGTTCCAACTAGACCTCAGTTGAGTGAGGTGTTCCACCCAGCAGCACGGCTGCCTGAAGAATGTCCTTACACAAGAAAAAGCTGTTAGTAGTGAAACTATGAATGGGAAACGGAAGCCTGAGTTTGCCCACTTTAAGACATAGTGTATGACTGCAGACCAACTGTGATGATTTTTCTGATAAATGTGTTAAATCCTACTCCATGTTAATTCTAAGATAGACGTTAATAGACCTGTTTTTGCCATTGCTTTCCTCTGCCTTTTTTTTTCCCCCTCCCCAATGAACATGGCAAATAATCAGTTTTTCCTCTTCACCCTGAAGCCAGGGCGAATGATCAGAAACACATCAGCATCTTTTTTTTTTTTTTCCTACCCACTTCAAACTCAATTCGTCTAAGAAACCCATACTTTTGTTACAGAAGGGCCCATGGCATGTTTGGGGATACTGAAGGGTGGTTCATGCTCTTGACCTGGGTAGCTGTGTGTTATCTGAAGGTTACTTGCACTTTTTAAAAGCTGGCCTGCATTAACAATGCTCCTGGTAACTGTCGTGTATGTATCTGTCTTGATGTTAACTGTGTTATGACTTAATTGTTACATGAGATCCCTATAATTACCTGCTCTCTCACCTACAGCTTTGCCTTATTGACATCTATTGAATTTAACAAATGAAGAGGACAGTTGGTACTTGATTGAATTTAGAGACTTGCTGGTTTGCTTTGGGTGCTCATTTATAACCTGTGCAAGTTATGATTCCTCTCCTAACGTTTCATTTCACAACAGAAACTGAAAATCTGATTCCATATTATCTCTGCTGGTTTTGAGACGGTTGCTGCATTCATCGTTAGGACACGTGTGGGGAACCCTTAGTACAGCTGTAACTTCTCTTCTCCTTACAGGCTTCACAGAGCCCAGTGTGCAATTAAACAGACTCAGGTAACTGTTCAGAAGATAGGAAGGGAGATTGAAGAAAAGCTGAGATGTACATCTACAAGCAACGAACTGGTAAGTTGGATTATTTAAAACTGTATTCTACAGGTTTGCTGAAGCATCTGGCTGATGTCTTGACCATAAGCTTGTTTTTTTTTTTTTTAACACTTGAACTTGAAATCTTTATTTAAACCTGTTATTTCAAATGGGAGCTCATCTCAGAAGCGTAATGGATTTTAAATTTGTGTGTCTTACTGGGATTGATTTCTTACCCTTTTTTAGCCTTTATTTTGTATAATTGCTTTTACACTGTAAAAGCATAAACATTGCACAGTGCATGAAAGAGGTTTATCAGGAAAACCAAACTTTTAATGATTTAGATAAATCTTGACAGGAACCTGAGGTGGATTTAGTGGGGTGAACCTACTGGCTGTATCTTCTTGCTCCCTGCTCCCTTTGGGTGAACAGAATTAGTGCGAAAGCTGTCACTCAAATGACGCATCCGTTTTAAGCAGGAATTGTATTAGATCTTTCAATAGCTTTTGACAGTTTGTTTTGCCTGTCCTCTTACACTTTTTTGGAAAGGGGATCAGTGCTAATTTCTACTTTCTGGCCAGAAAGGCTGAGCTCAGTTC
The DNA here is from genome assembly GCF_964199755.1 of Larus michahellis. Lineage (NCBI taxonomy): Eukaryota > Metazoa > Chordata > Aves > Charadriiformes > Laridae > Larus > Larus michahellis. Next base: position 216,013,607 of record NC_133896.1, read on the forward strand.
AAAGCAGTGAATTGACAGAACAAGAGTGGCCTGTGGTGACTTCGGTACATTGGTAATGGCACCTGCCTGCTATAGGAAAGGACAAACTTGTGGTGTCACTTTATTCCTTTAAGGTAGATTCCTGCACTGGGAGTACTCAGCTAATTTCCAGAAGTGCCAAACTGTTTAAGGGTTTGAAAAATGGAAATATGGGAGTTTCTTTACCCACCCTAATTACAGACAAAGGAGCAAAGTCGTCAGCTCCCTTACAGGGTGTCCTGGGTTGAGCGACACAGGATTGATTTCTCTTCTCTTCTGGGGGAAAACTAGAAGACTCTAGTGTCTGAATTCGGGAAAATATTTACTTTATAGTCAGCTAGGCTACGTGGGATTCAAGGTCTTAACATTTTTGAGCCTTGCCAGGTGCAGGGGTGAGGCGCAGCAAGGCCTGGGCTTTTGACCCAGACTGGCCAACAAGATTATTTCATACCATGAAGGTCACATTCAATATAAATTAGGAAGTTTGCTGTGTAGTTCGACTCTCCCTTGATGGCTGTGGTCCAGAGAACTCCTTGCCCTGGTGCTGGACCCCTGAGCCGTTCCCTTCCTCCTGAAGCCGCAGCGCTCGCAGTGTCCCACACTGGCTGTCCCTGCTGGGAGTGCATGGCTTCCTGCTGAGAGAATGGGCTGACGATAATTCTTGTATATCTTATATTAGTATCAGGATCAATACTGGTTCTTGTTATTATTGTTAGTTATTTAGTCTTATCCTATTAAAACTATTTATATTTCAACCCCTCGTGATTCCTTGTTTTCCCCGGTTCCCCTTTCTGGGTGGGGAGGGGTCATCGGGTGATAGAATAATTGTCTGAACGACAATAAATTGTTATGGGTTTTCTAAAACCATAACAAATGGTGATATAACATCTCCTACGAGTGACTCCAACCCAGAGCTGCTTTGACTTCTGCTGGTATCTTGGCTGTTAGAAGGTTTTTTTCCAGTTATGGATATCCTTGTCCCTCTATGCAAAGGTTTTTTCCTTTATGTGTGAGCAAAACTCCATGAAGAACACCAAAAAGGCAATGATCGTACACGTGATGCAACTTCTTAGCGACCATTGTCTGTGGTATAAGGAAATGATTACTTATTTTTCTTTTAATAGCAGAAACTGTTCTTGGCCTTCCATTCCACTTTATAAATGTGTGAACTATGGTTTCATTCCTTAATATTGAGTCATGTTTCCTGCTGGAGTCTTGAACCAGAAGGCTGAGCATACATGCGTAAATGAAGCGAATATGAAGTGGAGGGAAGAGTTCAACAAGAGCTTTTTTTCAGGCAGCTGGTGTTGAAGTAACATTATCTCCATTAACCGCTTGAAAAAGCGAAAGCTGGCCGAGGTACACAAAGTGGTGCTGTCTCGTAGAACTTAGACAAGAGTCGCTCATGAGTACCTCCGACTGCCCCTTCAGGTTTTGAACTCTTGTCAGGGATGTAGTTGGACTGAAGGGATGTAACTTCTCTTTTCCATTTTGAATCTGTCTCCAGTTATTCTCAACAAGTATCTATTAAACATGGCAGATATTCATTTAAAAAAAACCAAAAAAACCCAAAAAAAAACCCACCCCAAAACAAAAAAAAAACCACACCAAAAAAACCCAAAATGACAAAAAACCCCAAACCACCACCACCAAAACCCATTATTTATAATAGAAAATTCTGCTTCACTACACACATGGCAGCGCAATTTCTTGGTGGAGACAGTGCGTCAAAAAAACAGATTCTTTTTAAACACAGGAATAGATTTAGAGGTGGTAAAGGACAAATCCTAAAACTTTTAAAGAAGGGATCCTTCAGATATAATTGTGCATAATGATGTAATCTGCTTCCTGCTATGTGTTTTCTATCCTTTTTTTTCCTCATCACCCTAAAGCTGGGAATGGGATCTAATAGTGCAGCTCAGACCTTTCCAACCTTTTTCCAGGTTCAATTCAGTAGAGACTTAGAATCATAGAATTGTTAGGGTTGGAAGGGAGCTTAAAGATCATCCAGTTCCAACCCCCCTGCCATGGGCAGGGACACCTCCCACTAGATCAGGTTGCTCAGAGCCCCATCCAGCCTGGCCTTAAAAACTTCCAGGCATGGGGCTTCCACCACCTCTCTGGGCAACCTGTTCCAGTGTCTCACCACCTCATGGTGAAGAAATTCTTTTTAACGTCCAGTCTGAATCATCCCGTCTCTAGTTTTAATCCATTCCCTCTAGTCCTACCATTACCTGACATCCTAAAAAGTCCCTCACCAGCTTTCTTGTAGGCCCCCTTAAGATACTGGTAGGCCCCTATAAGGTCTTGGAGCCTTCTTTTCTCCAGACTTTTCTACAGACTTCTCATTGCTCATCTTCCCTCTTGTTGCTGAAGCCTTTGCCAGGCACCGAATGCTTGTCGTGCTGCTCAGTTAGTCTCTGTGTACTTGTCCTGCGGAAGCTTCCTCCCACCTCTCCTTCCTCTCTGGATTTCTGCCCTGGGCCAGGCTGCATCACTGAACAGAGGAGATGCATCCCACAGGAGGAACAAGCGCTGTGGGACACAGCTGAGCTTCTCCTCCTCCAAAGCAGCAAAATGATTAGGGTCTTTGGTAATCTATTGCCTGTGGTAATCTAAGAGCTCAGCCTTTAGTTTGGCAGGCACTAATCTTGCCCTGTTTTTCCCTTCCTTTCCATCATCCTTTTTGTGGAACTGTTTGCGTGCAGAAAAACTTACTATTTTTTTTTTTAAATCTGTTTTCCTTCCACTAGAAAAAGGAGAGTGAATGTTTACAGTTGAAGATCCTGGTGCTACGTAATGAACTGGAGAGGCAGAAGAAGGCCCTCGGTCAAGAAGTAGCCTTGTTGCATAAGGAGAAAAATACTTTGCATGACAGAGGTACGCGTAGAAGCGTTACTGCTTCTATTGCAGATATTCATAATAAGTAGTAGCCTTAGCTTGTTATCATGGGGACCAAAATGAAGGTGATGTTTTGTTTTCGGTCTGGCTCTAATGTTTGTGCTTTTCTTTATCTGAAGCGTGCGGGCAGATATAATCCCTTCACCATCTGTTACGCTGCATTCTGGACAGCAGTTTCTGGTATCCTGTCTCTAAGTAACTTCTCTACTATGACACCTCTCTAAAGCAATCTTAAATCTGTGCTTAATTAACATTTTATGAGAAAATCAGAAGAGCTGCACTGTAATGCAGTAAACAGTGGTTTGATGCAGGCATGTCATAATGTCAGGAGGGATGTTATTATACCTGTGATTAGGATCTAATTTTAAGCGTTAGAAGACAAAAATCCCTCTTAATAGCTTATTACATACGTGAAAGGTGAAATTCTCAGTCGTCTTGGTATTTTGTTTTAGTGGCGAAGTGTCCTATAGTGAAATGCTGTATCACTGTCTCTTTGGAGCTCAACAGCAACCAAGCTACAGGGATATTTGATTGTTGCAGGACTTTTCATTTTTCTTTATTTTTTTCTTTAATACCTAGTTGAGTCTAAAATAATCACTGCCAAATGATTTAGTGGTTAATCACTAGTGAAAATGAAAATATTTTTTTGCCATTTACTGAATTCTGGTTTTGCAAGTATTAAGGTGCCTTAACTGATTTATTCCACCACTGTGGACATGAGGGGAACAGCTATTAAAGGAGAAGGAGGTTTTATTGGTTGTATTTGGCTGGTGAATAGTGTATAGTGTATCTGGTGCATGAAGACTTGTGTTCCTCCTGCGCTGTCTTTCCCCAGTTTGGCAGTATAATGTGGAAAATGGGCATCTAAGAGTAAATGGAGGATTATTGGCAACATTAGTGTCAGTATCTACTTTTAAAAGTTCAGATAACTAAGAAAATTGATACTAATTTTTTTCCTGATTCCTCACGTTGTTTAGAAAATGCGTTTGAGACTGAATACCAGAAACTTCAAGAGCATAACGAATCCCTGCATGAATTAAGAAAGGAATGCACTGCTAAGAGGTAAAAAGACCTATGCTTTTTCTGCATCTGGAAAGGAAATAACAGGCTTGAGAGTAGGCTGTTTGAAGTGGGACTCCTGGCACCAAATCCTTCCTAATGTCACCCCAAAACTTCTTTTATGACATCTTTGCTCCAATTTGTAGATATCTAAAGTGAAAATTAAGAGTGGCAAGTCTAGAAGATAAGAAAATAGATACTTGGTGGCAGGTGTAGAGAGTGATAGGGCTTTTAATTCTGTTTTGGTGAAACACAGCTTTGTAATACTTAATTGTCATTGTCAAAATATGCCTATAATACGAGGTATAACTGAAAACAAAAAGTTAGCTTGTCTTCTTGTGGAATTACCTAGCTTTTTGAGGGAGGGGAGGTGATACTTGGGAAGATGTAGAAGGAATACAATGGCTTGCTACCTTTACTTAAAGCTTTGGAAGAAACTAATGGTTTTGGGATCTCTTTCCCCAAAGAGAACTGTTTTTGAAGACAAACGCCCAGCAGACTATTCGATGCAAGCAGTTGCTATCGGAGCTATCCTATATCTACCCTATTGATCTGGTACGTTTTTAACATTCTAAAACTCTGCTTGATGTGAAATGAACTTCCTATTTATTACACTGCGAGTAAATCTCGTGTTTTATTCGTGATGAAACTTGCTCTTTGCTCATGTTGTTTTTTCCAGCTTTTTCTTGGTTTTGGTCCTTAGATTGGAAACCTTCTGGGGAGAGAACGTATGCCAGCAGTAAATAGTCTCCGCTATAAAAGTAGAATGGCTGTAGCTGTAACTTAATGGATACCTTCCATTTTGTTTACAATTATATAAAGTAACCCTGACAGTAGGCTAGCTGAACTTTAATGGAATGCACATAAACAGATGTCAAAATATTGAGCTCCAAAACCTTTTATATAATGAATTGATTAAGATGAAGTTATTCCTACTTTAAAAAGGTTGCATTTATTTCTGAATTGAGATGTGGATTAAAACACTATGTCAAAGTCAGTCTGGGTTTCATTAAATATTTAGCTTTTTCTTTACAAAAATGCATTGTTGTCACTGGATTTTGTGCAGGTTTCTGTGTTCTGGATGTTGTTGTTCCATTCTCACTTTCCATTGTTGATTTTTAAACTTACAGAATGATCAAAAGGATTACTTTGTTTGTGGAGTCAAGCTTCCTAATTCTGAAGACTTTCAAGGTAGCTGGATACTCTTAATTTAGTTGTTACAGTTGACACTGTTTCTAAACGTCCTAAAATTAAGTAAAATGATAGCAATAGCTTAGGATCCAAATTTCTGAGTGGAAAGGTCTAGACTACAAGAAAACTTACACAATCATTATTTATTTCTATTTCCTAGTTAGTACAAAGGAAGTTACTGTTGACTTTTAGAAAAGTACCTCTGTGTTCTATGACTCAGTACTGAAGCTCTGGCAGAGGTTACCCAGGGAGGCTGTGGATTCTGCATCCTTGGGGATGCTCAAAACCCAACCGGACACAGTCCTGGGCAACCTGCTGTAGCTGACCCTGCTCTGAGCAGGGGGCTTGGACTACGCAATTTCCAGAGGTGCCTTCCAAACTTAGTGATTCTGGAAAATATTTGTGTCTGAAATTCCATTGTGGCTATTTTCAGTCCATAAATCTTGATGGGGCAATATGCACAAATCCCCTTTCAGTTTGCTGTGGTTGCCGGTGAACTTGCCGAATAAATATCTTGTTTGAGTAAGACTTTAAAGCTGCCTGACAATATGGAGTATCTTACAAGTCAGCTTCTACTTTAACTGTCTACAGTCAACCTATTGCAGAAGCAAATATATAATATGCCTGTCTGACACTGTTGTACAGGTAACTGCATGCTTTCATCTACAAATGTTTGACATTAATTGGAACTTCATTAAAATCCTCGTGAGTTGCTTGCTCACTTTGCAAGGCATGCAGTTTCTTGGGCAGAAACCTCAATCAATTGTCTAACTCTGTAAAACTATCCCGTAGGAATTAACTTGTGCTAACAACATGTATATTGGATGCTAGAATAATGGAGGGACAATCTTTAAAACAAATGAATATGTCAATGTGACAGAAGTCAATCTATTGCTTTGTTTTCCTGACTGCACTAAATGAGGTAATGAACTCAGTCTAGTAATTCTTGAGAAATCAGTGAACATTTGCATCTCTTTGGCCCACTTTCAGTTTACAGGTATTAATTCCTTACAAAAGAATTACTAATTTTTTTATCAAGAATCTAGAAATATTGTATTATGAGGAAGAAGTGCTAAGCATTCAACTTCATGAAATATTCAGCTAAATTTGAAAACCAGCTGTCTGTGTATCTTGTTTCAGACTCTTAGTAAATAACAATATTTTAAAAATATATATTATTCCCTAAAAAGCTAGTTTTGCTGCAAATATTGAAGACTTCTTACAAAATCCTTTTTGAAAGGGCTGTAACTTTTAAATCCATACATCGTGTTGTGTTCTAATAGAGCTGAGTATGATTTCATAGCTGTCGCTGAACATCATTATCAGCTTTCGTAGAAGGTCCTCTATTTGATTTCCTGGGACTCCCTTGTGCCTCAGAAGAGGTGACTCTGTCATGTTGTTTGTATTGGTGTGTTCATTTACAAAAAGGAAAAAAAAAAAAAGAAAACGGAAAGGAAAAGCCCTTACATGGCTAAAGGATGTAATTTGAGTTGCTGGACTTGTGTGTATTCCTGGCAGGTGAAGCTTTAGATTGAAACCTTAAATGTGAAATTGAAAGTGATACTTTAAAACAATGGGTTAATCTAAGTTCTTCCGGTTATTGGCAGAGAACAGAGTTCATACCCTGGGGTCGGTGTTTCTCCAACTGATCTCACTAATGAATAAGGTTATGGAGGAATGCAGCTTTTCCCTGACCCCGCTCATACATGTCAGCTACATCTAGAGAAATACAGAAAGTTTAAGACTTAAATTTTGTCTTGGGAATTTTGTTTTGCTTTTCCCATCTCTTTTTTACCCTCCCCCATCCAGCCAAATGTTGAGAATAGTAACTTGTAGCTTTGAAAGTGTAAAATTGGAAGGGGAACAAGCCGTCACCCATTTTACATTGCCCTTTAATGAAAGAGGAAAATACAGTGAACTGCAAACTATTGTAAAAATGAAATTTATTTGACTCGCACCTATTCTTAAGTTACAACTTCTGATAGCTTCATTAATTGTATCATTCTCTAAGCAATGAGGATGAACTTCTCAGCCTGCAGTGAGATCTAATTCATTAAATGATGGATTTATTTATTTTTTTTGTTATTGACAGCAAAAGATGATGGAAGCATCGCTGTTGCCCTGGGCTACACCGCTCACTTGGTTTCAATGATATCCTACTTCTTACAAGTGCCACTCAGGTATCCTATCATTCACAAGGGCTCCCGGTCTACAATCAAAGATAATATCAATGACAAACTGACGGAGAAAGAGCGAGAGTAAGTATGTTGGAAATATGCCTATGTATTTTCTTCAAAACAGCAAATCAACAACAAAAAAACCACCCTTGAACAGTGTTGGGTAGTCTGAAGGGGCACAGAGTTTGAAGTTATTTGTTCCTGCTTTCAGGAACCATGGGACAGTTGTTTGAGTTTCTCATGTTGGAATTCTGTGATAGAATCACAGAATGGTTTGGGTTGGAAGGGACCTTAAAGATCATCTAGTTCCAACCCCCTGCCCTGGGCAGGGACACCTTCCACCACACCAGGCTGCTCCGAGCCCTGTCCAACCTGGCCTTGAACCCCTCCAGGGATGGGGCATCCACAGCTTCTCTGGGCAACCTGGGCCAGGGGCTCACCACCCTCATAGTGAAAAATATCTTCCTCGGATCTCATCTGATTGAGTAGATCTAGTATCTGAACTTTCTTTAATGCAGAGGTTTTTAATCAATTGAAAAAGAGCATTGTAAACTGTTATCTACTATAAATCAACTTAATATCCAATGAAGAGCTCTTAATTTGTTCTGTAATCGTTGTCTTTCAACATGTAGCTACCCTTGTGGTGGTGGTGTGCTACTAGGAAACTATCTTGCTGTCCTTAAATTCACTCTCTGAATGCCTTCTCCGGCATTTTGGCGCTTGGCCTGTTATCCCCCTGTCCTTCCACCTGTGTGCTCCAGTATGAAAATAGCGGCAATTATTGGTTAAGCCCCACTTTGTGGTCTGCAAACCCCAAGAACTCAGAGGAATGTGACGCTGACCAGCTGCGGGAGGCCAGCTGCTGCGCTCTGATCCCGTGCGGGTATGGAAGGCTGCAGAGTCAGGCTTGCAGCACTGGTGACTTTGTGTTTTCCATAGGCATGGTTTGAAAAAGGAGCAAAGGAAATGGCTGAGGGGAAATGGATTTGTGGGAAAAAAAAAACAAACCATCTTGTTTTTGGAAGTATAGAATTGCCTAGGTTGGAAGGGACCTTTCAGATCATCGAGTCCAACCATCAACCCAACACTGCCAAAACCACCACTAACCCATGTCCCTCAGCACCACGTCTGCCCGGCTTTTAAATCCCTCCAGGGATGGCGACTCCACCACTTCCCTGGGCAGCCTCTTCCAATGCTTGACGACCCTTTCAGTGTAAAAAATTCTCCTAATATCCAATCTAAACCTCCCCTGGCACAACTGGAGGCTGTTCCCTCTTGTCCTGTGGCCTGTTCCTTGGGAAATGAGACTGACCCCCACCTCTCTACACCCTCCTTTCAGGGAGTTGTAGATGCAAAGTATGCAATCAAAATGCTATAGTATTTTAACACTCTTAACACTCCTAATAGTCCAAATCAAGACGGAAGGGTCTTATTGTGCATATTTGACAGGATTGGGATGCTCGGAAGTGTCTGATTTCTTTGAGGCTCAATGACCTTTGCAGGACAGCAGAGGTAATTTGCCTTAAGAGTTAAATTCACTGAGGTCTTCCTGTTTTGACACAATGAAATATGATTCTATAATTATGTCTTGCAAATTAATTTTGATACCACTTTAATAACTTGTCCAAACACTTCCTGGGTAACTTAAGAGAAACATTAATCTGTTTTGCTTCAGTTTACTTCTCTAAGCATATGATCATCCTCCTTCCTGTACATCGCTTTCAGAAGGCTAGCAAACGAGAACACTTGTATCTGGAAAACAAATTTCTGAGGAGTAGAGCTGCCTGTGTGTGGGTGTATAAAGATTAAACCAATTTCCTGTTGTCTGAGACAGATTGGAAGGTTTAGTCCTTCAGGCTCTTGCCTTCCAAACCCTCATGACTTAATACTTTATTTCACAACAGATTTCTGAAAAGGAGAAAGCTTAGCTAAGTATATAAATCCCTGCTGGCCCATTTACCTGTGTTCTGCAAGATTTTTTCAGGATTAGCTCCTGCCTGAGGTCTTCTCTTCCCAGCTATTGGAGAGTCAATCCTACCAACTCTCGAAGGACTTCGGTTGCTATAGAAAACCTCGAATGTCTTAACTTGCAGTTTTCTTTCTAAACTAATAGCTCATGTTTCTCACCTGCTCCTAACTGGATTGAACATAGCAATTAACATGCATTATTAAATTTCTTTATTTCAATCACCTCTCCTTTAGCAGCTTTTCAATCTCCAACATAAACTGTTGAATAATTTTAGTGAGGTTTTCCCAATGCACAATCTTTACTGTAACACATAGCATCGTGATTATTGACTAGGTTAAACGTTTTACTTGGCTTTGTACGTTTTTTGGACTGCAGAGTTGTCCTGAGATCCATATTAAGAGCTTCTAAAAATCGTACATTGGGGGAATAGCTTATGTTTTCACTCGAGAGCATTTTCATGTGTTTGTTTTTAATGTTATACTGTATAAATGTGTTACTTCACTTTCAAGTTTCTTTACCAGCTTTTTAAAGCCCTTATTATAAGCTGGTTAAATATTTTGAGAGCTTTCAGAGTGTAAGTTGTGCTTGGGAAATACTTTATCTGCTACGAATTTCTTTACTTGGCTAATCCAGGTCACACATATCTCAAGGCTCTTGTAGAAGTATTCCATTTTGTCTGCTGCAGTTCCTGTTATGTTGGAACTTGGGAGCGTACAAAAGAAGTAGGAGGTTGTGGCAAGAACTTAGTCTGGCCACGTTACTGAAGGTAGAATGAGGTATAAAATACCTGCCAGTGGCATACAACGTATAGTCAGCTTTGTAATTGTAGAGATGTTAGTGTTTATGACCTATTCAGTGACTGTTCTCTTGCCGTATTCCACAACATCATTTTGGTCCTACTAAAAGGCTGTAAGTTTTCTCTCATAAGTCTACTTTTTATGACTTTCTGAACCACCAAGGTAAGGCAAGAACATAACTTTCACTAAATATCTCATTAAGGCACTTCTTTAGTGCTCCATTTCAACATCTCCAGGGTGCATCGAATTTGTAGGAAGAGAGAGTACCATTCCTTAAAATTTCTGGAGTCTGAAAGATTTCAAAGCAAATGATGGATATGTAACTCCCAAATTTCAGCTACTTGGGACAGCAGCGTGTTCCTCTCTCCTGTGACAAACACACACGCTTGCTGAATAAACCACCTAAATTCCTTGGCACTGGTCTTGTGGAACTGAAACCTAGCACTTCATTGCGTCCTCATAAATGTAGTAAGAATGCTGAGATTAAACTATTTGTGATACGTTCGGATCCTGTCTGTCAAGCCCTGCATTTAATGCTTTTATTGGTCTGCTCCCAGACTTTTAAAGAAAGAATGGCTTGCAGTTTAGAGCAAAATAAGGCGTGTTACGTCTGGAGTGAGACATACTTTGTGAATTTGCCTTTATTGGTGTTGCTGTTGTCATATTTTTTTTAGATAGTCTTCCCTTCAGTTCTCTTCTTTGAGTGCCGATACAAGCTAAATATCTCGCGTTTTGCTGTTTGGAAGCTTATTGAATCTTCTGAACCAATATCACTCTCCTTGTTGGTTTTAAAGTGAGTACAGTAAAGCCCACTTATGCCATCTGTTTGGGAGTCTTGGCATCTCTGTTGACTCAAAGCTGTGCTCAGTTGCTATATTTTATAACTGAAACTCCACATGACACTTCTACAACCTGCTAGTTGAATATTTAAGAATAGAACACTCATTTCATCAAATCATGTTAGACAGCTTGGAAATGCATATACTCCCTTAAGAAAAATAACGGGTTTTGGAGTTCAGTCGCCTTTCTGGTACCTTGCGTGTGTCTGGACAAATGAAATGCACACGCAGAGCAATCACTTCTGTTGTATTTTTGCATTCTCATTAATACTGCATCTTTTAAAAAAAAAAAAAAAAAAACACCCCGAAACTCTTACTTCCCTGCTAGGTAACTTGGAAAGGAGGATGGTTTCAAGAAATAATTTTGCTAACGTTGTTTCTCTGTAGTAATAGTAAAGAGAAATCAAAGTACTATATGCAGTCTGTTCTGGCTCATGCTACACCTTACCACCAAAATGTGTTTAGGGAGGGTTAGAAAACTAACAGTAGTAAGAAAGTAATCACCTCAAAGTCGTATTGCAGGTTAAGGGCAAAAAATGAAGGTGTAGAATGCAGGATTTAAAAAGGTTTTGTATTTAAAAGACGAAAAAGAACACTAGTTTTCTAGCATAGCTACTGGAGGATGTACAGGCATTTCAGAGTTGGCTGCTGTCAAAGGGGTGCTATTTTTTTCTTGGTTTATATGTTTAAATATTGAACTTGTTGCTACCTGATGTTATAAAGGTCAAAAATACATATAAAGTTTAAAAATAAAAAAATAAAAAAAGCCAACCAAACAGGCCCTAGACAGTCATGGAAGAAGCCTGATCTAATCTGGTATATTTTTTTTGCAGGAATATTTGGCATTAGCTGACCTGAGATAACAGTGAAGAACTGTAAAGGTTTCCTTGGCATTTTATAGTTTATAGAAAGATTTAAAGTCTTCTATTCAACTTGGCTTGACAAATACAGACACCAACAGGCCGAAGGATACACAAGCAGCTGTGATGCAGGCTTAGACTTCTGCCTTCAAAGGCATCTGACCTCTTTGCAGTTGTGTCTTAACGATTTTTTAAATTTTTTTTTATGTACCTCAGGACCCATTTACCTGCAGTTTAGATATCGGGGACACTTGAAGAATTGAACTTTAGCACTTTCGTTGCCAGAGCTCTGTCTTGTGACTGAAATCAAGCTCCAGAAGAACTAATCATGGAGAACAATTAATTTTTTGGGTTTTTTCTGGACCAATAGCTTTAGCTCCTTGAATTTCTGTATAAAGTAACAGTATTGAGCAACAGTACTTGTTAGTTTTGCAACAAATCTGTGCATTTTTCATTTTTGAAGAAATCACTCTGTAGCATAAGAGTAAGAATAGTGTTAAGTAGCAATGGTAGGGAGTTTTATGGTTAATTCCCTGACTGGCCTAGTTGGAATGACTTCTATTCTGCTTGTTTTTGTAAATTGTGCTTTTTGTTCTGCCTGAACACCTTCTGTTGTCATTGGGAAATGTCTGGCAGTTGCCCTACTGTGTTCTCATGGAAAACATGATCGAAATGTAGCTGTGTTTGCAGCGAAAAGTGATAGGTCTGATCCTGAAGTAATTTTCTAGAAACTATTTCTGTGATGTGGAGTTGTACTTCAGAATTGTCTTTTTCTGTAGCTCAACTTTGTCATTATTGCAAACTTCGGGCATGCCAGAAGATTGTAATTATTGCACAAGTCTTGTGAGGGGCAGCTGAGAGAGCTGGGGGTGTTCAGCGTGGAGGAAGGGAGGCTGAGGGGAGACCTTCTCGCTCTCTACAACTCTCTGAAAGGAGGGGGTAGCCGTGGGGGTCAGTCTCATCTCCCAAGGAACAGGCGATGGGACACGAGGAAATGCCCTGATGTTGTGCCAGGGGAGGTTTAGGATGGATATTAGGAAAAATTTCTTCACTGAAAGGGTAATTAAGCATTGGAACAGGCTGCCCAGGGAAGTGGTTGAGGCACCATCCCTGGAGGTATTTAAAAGACAGGTAGACATGGTGCTTAGAGATATGGTTTAGTGATGGTTTTTGTCAGTGTTGGGTTGATGGTTGGAACTGATGATCTTAAAGGTCTCTTCCAACCATAACAATTCTATGATTCTATTCCATGATTCTAATCTTTTCTTGTCTTGATGTTTAATTTAGGTAGGTGTTCTAGAATTAGCTGTTCTGAGCTAGGGTTGTGAAGATCTCCTGGCATCAGGCTTGATCTGGAACCAAGGTCTGAGTATGTCCAGCCTTCTAGATGGCAGAGGCACTGCAGCACTTGAATTGCTGCTGTGATTCTCTGGGTGCCAAAATCTTAAAGGCCAGTTTTTTTTCATTGCTGTAGCCTGTGTGGGAGGTACAAAGATATGAATAATAAAAACCGTGTTATCTTTCATTGGGATGAGGCAGTCTTGTAGCAACAGAAGAGTGCATCAAGCATGAAACACAGGTGCCCTTGTTGGATCTTCAGAATAGTTCTGGACTCTTTAAGGCTGTAAAGCCTTGAGTGAGTTTATCCTAATTCAGCTTCTGTACGGCTCAAGCCGACATGCAAGTGCTGGGCCAAAGGGCTGCAGCACTGTGTGCGGGGAACGCGGTCGTCTCTGCGTGGCTTGCTCAGGTCTTGAATTCAAACCCAACAGGCTGCTTTATCCCAGTTTGGGATGCTTTTAATTAGTTTTGGGAGCCAAATTTTAGAGAAGTTGAAAAGTTAAGAGTAGTGGGGCCAGATCAGGGGGGTTGGAACTTAGATGATCTTTAAAGTCCCTTCCAACTCTAACCATTCTGTGATTCTGTGTACTTTTAATCACACTTTAATCTGCACTTTTAATCAAGCAGTTCATTCGATATGCTCATGTTGTGTTTTAGACATACTTATTTGAACCGATAAAGAAAACTTCCATTATATTGTATGTGGTTCACACAGTGTTAAGTCATGCAATCTATGTTACTGACAGGGAAAGTTCTGATGTGAAAAGTCTCACTTCTCGGGTCTGTAAAGCAAAGTTTATGTCAAAACCCAGTTCTGCTACAAGACTGCTTCCAAATTACCTTTCTCAATGCATTGTATTTCAGTTCTTTTAAGTGTGACAAGCTGTATTTGTAAATAAGTGGAGATTAAGTGTTGCTGAACAGGCACGTAGGTGATTTTGGAGCATTTGCAAACCACTTGTTGAATAAACGTCGTCTAAAAGTGTTCCTCACTACTGTGGCCGTGCTCCTGTGTCGAAGAAGGGGGAAAATCAGAGTTTCTACTCTTAATTTTACTACAGCGGAAGGTGGTTATTGCGTTGAGCCTGGTAACAGATAAGCCGCTTGCAACAAAGCAGTCTGAAAAACCGTAACACAAGCAAGTGAAAAATAACTTTTCACTGACATTACCATCCTCCAGCTTAATTGAGAAGTCTTTAATCATATTTGGTACTTTGGCTGAGATAATGAAATGGCAGCTTTGGGAAGAAATCTTGGCAAACTTAAATCAGATGGAGGGAGATGGTTTGTTGAGAAATCTAATAGCTGTCAAAGCAAAGTTGATTCTCTGTGGTAGATTGAGTGTGTGTTAAGTGTTCAACTATATTGCTCAAAGAATGCTTTTTGCCATGAACTTATCTTGAACTGTATTTTTACGTTCCACATTCTTGAGGATATTTAGCTAGAATCCTGCCTTATTTTATTCTTGATCACCAAAATAATGCTTTTTGCCTTTGTTGGGTCAGCAAATATTATTGTGTGGAGATTAAGAATTAGATCAGGTGTTCTTTAATAAATTTAGATACTGTTAATGCTATTTCTGGGAACTCAGGAACAGGCTCCTGGCCGGTCTGAGAAAGCAGATTTTGTTTACTGCAGTAGATGAGACCACTGACCCCAGACATCCACAGCTGACAAATGTTCCTGCGAAGACACACTAGTCTGAATTTACTCCCATTGGAACACTATACTCCTGATGAGATTATTTTTCAAAACATTACTTCATTTTTCAATAAGCGGGGACTTGACCTGTAGAAAGTGTCCTCTAGTTAAAAACAATCCTTCAGTGGCAGAGAGATTTAAAGCTCTGATAGCGAGATTGTCTGCTCTGTCCTTACAGATAGTCCTTGCCTTGTGATATCCATCACGCCGTGTATGTAGCAAGCCTTGAATTCAAGCTGAAATATGTCACGGAATTGCCCGATCTACAAAACACCATCAGCGTCGCTTGTTCCATGGTTTGCTGGCTGTTTTTGAGGTGTTTGAAAATGTTATTTGCTGAACTAGTAGAATGATACCCTCTTGTTTTATCAAGAACTGCCTGGCTTTCATAATCTGGGTCTTTGCTTTCTTTCCCTGTGTATTCAGCCTGTACATATTGAAGCTATTGTATGTTCTCCAAGAGCAAGGTCACAGCAGTTACACTTCTTAATAGAAAGATGGCAGTGCTTCTGCTTTTGATTATTTTCCCGTTGAGCTATTCCGATAGGCATTTTGAAAATACATTTTGTAAAGTTAAACTGCCAATATGTTTTCCTTTTCCAGTAAACTAATTATCTTCGTATTGTGTAAAGCTTGAACAAGGATATGCTTTTTTCCCTTGGCAGTCTGTATTTTTGTCATCAAGTTTGTTTTACAAGTATAGCTTTTTCTCTCAAGTAGAAACTAAAACCCGTGTAGTAATCAAATCTGAATTCACTTGTGATTTGTGATTCATATTCATGTCTTAATCTCATCTCTAACAAAGCAAAGTGCACGCTTGTAATCCTTTTTTTTTTTCTGCCTTTTCATTTGATTTCAGCGTTGCTCACCAGGTGGGGATCTTATTTTTCTGTTTAAAACTTTTCTGATCATGCTGATTGTTGGTGGACTACTTAGCTGTTGCTGGTAGCCTAGTAGTCACCCTAAGGTCAGTTTGTGGCCTCTGCCACCAACTAGTAGCTTGATCTGAAAAGGATGTGAAGTGCTCTGTGTTGCATCTCTACAACTGAGAAGTCTGATGGTGAAGGCACTTTCGTACTGGCGCATTTTAATTGTGTTCCTTCCCATAAACACTCAGTGCTTTGGGTCTGGTACGGAAGATCTGTGCCAGTCTCTGCTCTGAAGCTGATAGAACTGTGGTCCAGCTTATCTGAGAAGGAAACAGTTTTTGAAGCTGTGTAGCCAAAGCTTCTTGAGCATTGGTCTTCTGCTGGAGTGGGAAGAGGTTGGAAGTGCTGGGTATTTTGGTGCCAGTGGCTCTTTAGCAGCCTACTTTTCCTAATACTTGATTCAAAGTGTCCTGGGGAATCATGATTTCAAGTGACCTGGCTGGACAGTGGTGGTACTTCTCACTTAAAAGGCCTTCAAGGTTTCTGATTGAGAAAAGTCTTAGCGCGGTTCAATAGCGTGAGCTTTCTCCTCTGGATACAGCATTCCTTTTCAGTGAGCAAACAGGATGTGGTTGGGTTGGAGGGAAAACATGAGCTCCTTCCTCCCCTGCCTGCCCCCCCTCACAGCCCCCCAAAAGGGGCTGAGGCTGAAATAACTCAAACTTCAGTAAATATTTAAACCTTGGTCTTGTACACTCCTCATACTTCAGTCATATCAAGCAAGAACTTGTGACTTTTTCAGGTTGTTATCTTATCTGGGTTGGGCTGTTTAGTTCTATCCTCGTGTAGGGTGTCCTATCCATGGGCTTAAGCTTGAAATTCATCATTTTCTAAACTGCCCTGTTTTTCGGTAGTGCTGCGTGAGGCACAGTTGTTCCCTAGATCTGATGGATGACTCTCCGCTATCACACCAGCGACTGTTACAGTCGCAAAAATTACATCAGTTCTTTATCTGGATAATAGTGAATAATTGGGTTTCAGCTGCGTTCTGCCAAGTCTGCTCTACTGTCGTCTCCCTGCAGCCATTCTGCTTCCTGTCCTTGGAAATAAGAAGGGAAGGAAAAAGCCATGTCAAGTTTGTTCTCTGACAAATTCGGTGGATGAAGTTGGGCATGAAGCAAAGGTACAGCGAATATGGTGATGTAAAAATAAAGTGGTATCGGCTTCACTTAGTCGATGGACTAAGTTTCTGATCTTCAGTTGACTACTGGATAATTAAACATTCTTAAAACATAAATATTCTTGCTGTTAATTTCGCTTGCTAAGCTATACATATTAGAGGTCCTTAAACTTTTGCATCACTTAAAAAAATTAAGCTTATCTAACACCATTCCGAACTAGATTTGGAATTTTACTTAGATTTGCCAAATGGGATGTAACATGCTATTTAAATTGTGCCACGCTTCCAGCCTGTGGAAAACAGTTAGATGTGATGTGTAAAAAAATCATTATTTTACTGACTTCTTCCCTAAAGAGCTTTCTGAAGGAGAGATTAAACTTTGAGACTTTAATGTAATTTGGGATATGGCAGAAGTCTGAACAGAAGAGAGAATAAAAGATCTAAAACATATGGTGTAATACCAAAGTAGAAGCAGGTGAAAGCAGTTAAATATGAAGCAATTTCTTAAGCTTTAAAAATAGTTGTATTAAAGACAGGCGGTTATAGACAATAAAAATTCGCCACCAATATATTGGTACATATGTGATTTTTCTGGATACAGAGGAGTTCATAAATCACAGAACACAACAGTAAATGTATTTGGACTTGAATTCATAAGAGATACTTGAGGTCTGAAACAAATGTATGGAATAAGGATTCTTTCAGCTTTTCCTAACAGTTACCATCTGACTGAACCAAGAATCCTGTGGTGACTTATTGCATGTTCACCAAATGCTGAGGTTACTATGTAAAACAGCTAAAGATTAGCTGAGGATATAAAATCAAACAATATCTTGATGGCTGATGCTTACTTGTCTAAGGTCAGCTAAAAAGGGTAAAACAGTGAAGTTCTTACTGGTTAGAGTAGAATAATTAAGACACTTTATTTATGTAAGAAGGGTTGTCCTGATGCTTAAAACACTGAAATTGGGCTAATCACATTTTTAGCTTTGAAACAGACCTCTGGTTTTCCAGAATTGATATCTGTGGGCAGCAGAAGCAATCTTTAAAAGATCTTTTTTTCTGTAGTCAATTTTCTGATTTTTATATACCTCAGTATTATGAGCAGTTTTGGTTGGAGACGCTGTAGTAGCAAACTTCCTGCCCAGGCTGTCTTAGCAAAACCTCTAGTTTAGTCCATATATTCAAAAGTCAGTAAGACATGGATTAATCCCCTTTCTTTTATTAAGAAGGAACTAATACTTTTTATAAGGGAAAAACACCCACTGAACCTGACTGATCCAAACTGTAGGCATCTCACCTTAATCTGTAAACATGGAAAAGAAAAATCCGTGCAAGAAGCTTTTCTCTACCATCTGCCCCTGAAATTTCTCAGTTACCTTCAGCAGCACATAAGCAGAGTCTCCTTTGGTGTGCTGTGAACCATAAAAAATAAGGTTGAAATGAACACTGGAAAGTAATTTTGACAGTCTTCCCACCCCAAGGAGGGATGAAACTTATTTAGAGGGAAGAGTTACCATAGCTGAGGTACAGGGAGGTTTGAACTTGCCTTAGAGACACTACATCATAGAAGCATAGATGGTTTGGGTTGGAAGGGACCTTAGAAATCATCCAGTTCCAACCCCCTGCCCTGGGCAGGGACACCTCCCACTAGACCAGGTTGCTCCAAGCCCCGTCCAACCTGGCCTTGAACCCCTCCGGGGATGGGGCAGCCACAGCTTCTCTGGGCAACCTGGGCCAGGGGCTCACCACTCTCACAGCCAAGAATTTCTTCTTAATATCTCATCTAAATCTCCCCTCTGTCAGTGTAAAACCCTTCCCCCTCATCCCATGGCTCCCAGCTTTCCTGGAGCCCCTTTAGGGACTGGAAGGGGCTCCAAGGTCTCCCTGGAGCCTTCTCTTCTCCAGGTTGAACCCCCCCAACTCTCTCAGCCCGTCCTCCCAGCAGAGGGGCTCCAGCCCTCCCAGCATCTCCGGGGCCTCCTCTGGCCCCGCTCCAACAGCCCCGTGTCTCTCCTGTGCTGAGGCCCCAGAGCTGGAGGCAGCACTGCAGGGGGGTCTCCCCCGAGCGGAGCAGAGGGGCAGAATCCCCCCCCTCGCCCTGCTGCCCACGCTGCTGGGGATGCAGCCCAGGCTGTGGGGGGGTTTCTGGGCTGCCAGTGCACATTGCCGTCTCATATTGAGCTTCTCATCCATCAGCACCCCCAAGTCCTTCTCCTCAGGGCTGCTCTCCATCCATTTTCCACCCAGCCTGGATTTGTGCTTGGGATTGCCCTGACCTGCATCTTTGTGCCTCTAGCTTTATGATTGTAAGATCTGCTTGTGTCTGGATGAACAGGTAGTTGTAGCAATGCGGAGCAATGGATGGTGGTCTCATGGGGCGTGCTGCAGCTTTTAGATCAGATGGCAACAGAAATGTCATAAAGTCACAACTCTACTTACAGTAGAAATGTTTTCAGGCCCCTGGACAAGCACAGCTGGCAAAGGCACTCATTAGAACTCATATCTGCTCATCCTATGCTGCTCCCAGACCACAAATGTTTGTAGACATACTCAAGACTACATCTTGAACTGAAAACTGAAATCTGCCTTGGTTTAGCACTGATATTTCTGTTTAGCTATTTGCATCTTAATGATTCAGCTGGAGTGGAAATCATGGCAACCAGCCACCACTAGTTTTCCATATTGACTGGGAATGCATATATTGAGTTTCTTTTTTTTAACAGAAAGACTTTGAAACCAGACTTGACAATTTAGTACCCTGTCTACGTTCTTTGTAACCTTAAAATGTGATTTACTCTCATAGGATTACACTTTGTTTTTCAGTTTTAGGGGTATGCGTGTTTGTAATATCTAAAATGTGTTCTACTTGACTAAATACCATGTTAGGAAAAAAAAAAAATCTCGTTAAAGACTAACTCCAAAGTAAGAGCTTCCTAAGAGTCCAGTTAATGGTTTAGTTGGGTGCCTGTAGGCTTGATACCCATCAGAATGGAATTTCTTATGCAAATGCTCAAAGTAACTGTTTGTTTTAAAACTTAGCATTTGTGAAGTGCTGCAAGATCCTTGAAGAACCCACAATTTACATTCCATGGTTGATGGTAGGATGCTGGTTCTGTAATTTCAACTTGGAGAAGAGGTAGACCTTCAGCCCTGATTTTTCTATAAAAGGCTGATTTGGGGTTACTTTTCCCCATCAGAGTAACCCTGAACAAAGCACGTAACCTTTGCCTCGCTTTTTCCTTTTCACAACTCTTTTGGGAGGGTTTAGTGAGGGTTAGTACTCTAGAAACTTTCACATAGAGTCTACAGCGTAAAATAACACCAATGTTGACATTTCACTTAACCACTCCTTTTAGCTGGGATTTCTTCCTTTTCCACCCCTGTTTGCCTGGGCAGTTTACAAGGAAATTAGAGATTCTTCCTCTTAGGCTTGCACAAATCTGTATTCACTTGAGTGCATGCTTTGATTTGTTAGTCTCACTTGAGTTTCTTACAAGTAGATATATTTGGTTATGTAGATGAGTGGTTCTCCAAGCCTTGACTGGTTGTACTTGTTTGCTTACTCATTGCCTATCAGCAAAACCTCCTTGGGTATAAATAGACTGAAACGAAGTTGCCTTATGTGCTCCAAAACCCCAATGGTTCTTTGTTTTTAGAACTGCTCAGTGGTTAGTAGCATCCAGTTTTGTTAAACACAAGATTTCAGTCCTAAGCTGTGAGGTTCAACAAGGCCAATGCAGGGTCCCGCACTTGGGTCACAAAAACCCGATGCAGCACTATCGGCGGGTGGCTGGAGAGCTGCTTGGCAGAAAAGGACCTGGGGGGGGTGGTCAACAGCCAGCTGAATATGAGCCAGCAGTGTGCCCAGCTGGCCAAGAAGCCAACAGTATCCTGGCCTGTATCAGGAACAGTGTGGTGAGTAGGACTGTGGAAGTGATCGTCCCCCTTTACTTGGCACTGGTGAGGCCCCACCTCGAGTGCTGTGTCCAGTTTTGGGCCCCTCACCACAAAAAAGCCACTGAGGTGCTGGAGCGTGTCCAGAGAAGGGCACCGGAGCTGGTGAGGGGTCTGGAGCACAAGTCTGGTGAGGAGCGGCTGAGGGAGCTGGGGGTGTTCAGCCTGGAGAAAAGGAGGCTGAGGGGAGACCTTCTCGCTCTCTGCAACTCCCTGAAAGGAGGGGGTAGCCAGGGGGGGTCGGTCTCTTCTCCCAAGGAACAGGCAATGGGACAAGAGGGAATGCCCTGATGTTGTGCCAGGGGAGGTTTAGGATGGATATTAGGAAAAATTTCTTCACAGAAAGGGTTATCAAGCATATCAGGCTGCCCAGGGCAGTGTTGGAGTTGCCATCCCTGGAGGTATTTAAAAGCCGGGTAGACGTAGTGCTTAGAGATACAGTTTAGTGATGGTTTTTGTCAGTGTTAGGTTGATGGTTGGTCTCGATGATCTGAAAGGTGCCTTCCAACCTAGGCAATTCTATGATTCTAAGAATAATATCCAATTTGAATGTTAGTTGCTTTCGATGGAAGAGGAGAGTTTCTTGACTAGCTGTTAATAACGTGCTCCCTTCTGACTTCCATTCCAGTTCTTCCTGGACCACGTTTAAGTTGAAGAGTTCTTGATCCCGCAGCTGACATCTGCTTAGGAAGTGTGGCAGTAATTAACAGGGGATAAATTGAAATAAAGTGGTTGATGTTGACTTGTTGGGATGAAGATTGTAGGTAGAGAGGAGATGCTTATTCTTGGGAGAGACAGGAGAGAGGTAAGGTGGAGGCGGATGAGTTGAGTTGCCATCACTGTTCTAAACTCTGCTCAAATGAAATTATTCAGAAGTGATTAGAAGTGCCTTGTAGCTGCTTCTATGATTATTTTTTTTAATGATTGTTTTTTACTGTTGTCCATGAGAAATAGCAGTCAAACCCACCTCTTGTGAGACTGATAAAACTTGGCTCTTGAACGTATTAGTTTTAGTATAAGCCTTGTGTGTGCTTTGGGGCTGTCAAAATGACAGTTGTTCTAGTTCATTATGGAATAAACTGTTCTGTCATTGTGGTGGTACAATAAGAAGAATACAACTTTTGTCCAAAGCAACGTGCCATGAAAGGGGAGGTGAGTTATATGTCTAAAAATGTAACGCATGTGTATGTTTTGTGATTTCTTATGCATTTGCCTCTGTTCCCGCAGTGTGGTAGAGCTGTGTAACGCTGGTCATCTGACTTGGATCCCAGTGAGTCCTATAAAACAGAACCCGTGACTCAAAGAAATTAATAAAAACTCTGCATTTGTCACACTCCTTCAGGATTAAGTAAGCAAAACATAAAACTTCCAAACCAGACGTAAGCTTTTAAGATCGAGAATCCTCTTTATGTTATCTTAGATCTTAAAGGCGTATATTGACCATCTGGTTAAAATCAGTCTGGTGTGCAGTTTGGATCACTTTTATACAGTGTTCTCCACCTTGTGAAGTCAGGGTGGGACTTGTTTAACTTGTCATTCCCTTTATCGCTGCTAGACCTTATGGTTTTCCCCAGCGCAGGCTCTTACCATTGCTGACATCTCAGATGTCTTAAGTGAAGCAAGAATAGCCTTGAGTACAGTGGAAACGTGAGGTGCAGAAACAACTCCAAATGGGGTTAACCTGTTATAAGTTTCTAAATATTTTGGGTTTTTTCTTGCATCAAGTTAACGTTCTCTGAACTAAGATCTTCTTTATGAGTCACAGTTAAAATTATTACTGCTGTATGCCATGTGCTTTTTTTTTATATAGAAATAGAATAGCTATTGTAAACTCAGGGTGTATGAGGGCTGTGTTTTAAGAAGTTGTTATGGTTTGAGAAACCCATAACAATTTATTGTCGTTCAGACAATTATTCTATCGCCTGATGACCCCTCCCCACCCGGGAAGAGGAATTGGGGAAAACAAGAAAACACGAGGTTGGTATATAGATAGTTTTAATAGGATAAGACTAAATAACTAACAATAATGACAAAGAACCAGTATTGATCACAATACTAATACAAAATATACAAGAATTATCGTCAGCCAGCTATATCAGCAGGAAGCCATGCACTCCCAGCAGGGACAGCCAGTGTGGGACACTGCGAGCGCTGCGGCTTCAGGAGGAAGGGAACGAACGGCTCAGGGGTCCAGCACCAGGGCAAGGAGTTCTCTGGACCACAGCTATCAAGGGAGAGTCGAACTACACAGCAAACTTCCTAATTTATATTGAATGTGACCTTCATGGTATGAAATAATCTTGTTGGCCAGTCTGGGTCAAAAGCCCAGGCCTTGCTGCGCCTCACCCCTGCACCTGGCAAGGCTCAAAAATGTTAAGACCTTGAATCCCACGTAGCCTAACTGATTATAAAGTAAATATTTTCCCAAATTCAGACACTAGAGTCTTCTTCAAGTACTGTTTTCCCCAGCATTAGAGGAGAAATCAGTCCTATGTTGCTCAACCCAGGACAGAAGTCTACGCACTATTGAAAAGTAATATTCTATAGCCATAAGATAAATATCAATGTATTTTTGCAAGGGCACACTTTGAACCTCAAAGAGCAGAAGCTGATTTGTTCGTAATTCCTGCCTGCTGGCATGGTAGGTGTGTGTTTTTCTTACGGTGTATAAACGTACAGCTCCGAGGAGGACCAGAGCTCAACAAGTTCTCTACTGCTTGCTGACTTTTCTCAGATGATCCCTTCTGGTGATTACACAACAGACAGCAATGGCGTGGTGTTTTTCTTCTTTCCAGTAAACACATCACACTTATTCCTTTGAATTTGCCATCTTAGAGTAAGTACTTGTGGTCTGCTTTAAAGGAGTTCAATGATTTGTATTTTTTTTTTTTTTTCAAACATAGCAAGAATGGAAACAAGGAAGGTACATGTTGGAGTAGAATGGGCATGTGGATGCCATTTTGCTTTTTATTGAGTGTTCCACGATTATAAAACTACTAAAATAGTAGCTTTCAAATGTATTTTTTTGAGCAAGTATAACTAAAACCTTACCCAGCAGACATAACTTTTTGCAGCGTGCCAAAGTGAGAGATTTCGCTTACAATCGTGCTTTTCGAAGGAGCAGGCAAGAAGAATGTCACAGAGGGAGCCGGCAGTTAAAGTTGTGTTCAATTATACTCAATGAAGCACTATATAAAATGTCGTGGTTCCTCTTCCTTCAGTTTATTGCTTGTGACCAGGCTTAATGGGCAAAGTGAGATAACACGCAAAGAGAGAGACATAAAAGTTGGTCGCATTTTTCTCAGAGCCGTAAATGTGCACGCACAGACATCCACTGACGTTCTTCAAGATTTTCATGTAAATGTTTCTGTTATGAAAGCTGACACAGGGTCGTGTGTACTTTAGAGTCTTTCAAGATTAATTAGTGGAAGTTAGAGCACAGAAATGGGAATATTAGCAAAGAAGCAGGACGAACGTGATAAACAGAAAAGCTTGATCTTTACCACTTGAAAGAAACTGCGTGTGGGAGATGGTAGCGAGCACCGTAAAACAGTTTTTTTTATCCTCTTTTCTATATTGCATGTATTGAAGACCTCTGTGTCTAATAATAGAATACAAGGTTCCCATTACTCGTGACTTAATGAAATACTATCTTCTAGTGAAACGCTGCTTGTGTTCCTAATGGTGCTTTTATTGTCAAGCTTCAGTTAGTTTTATACTGTTAATTGTAAAGGTATCCTTTAAATCTAAATTCTGCTCTATTTGGGTAGTGTAATTGTGGATATTGAACTGAATTCCTCTTTGATTTGTATTTTACACTTAGGACAATGCCTCATGGAATTTTTGTAGCGTGTGTTCATTTTGAAAGGTTTTCTTTGCTTGCACGGGGAACTAGTTGGATTTATAGATCTATTAAGCAAGGTGAGCTAGATATATACTGTTCTTGGTGATTTTTATATTCCTCAACTTAAAGTGACCTAGTGAGTTTGAAAGTGGCATAAAACTTGAAGCTGACGTCTTAGTATTTGATCTGCTGTGATCATGACCTCTTAACCTTTAGCTTTAATGGCGCTATATAATTCTCTTTAAAAGTTACAAATGTACTCTACTGTAGGGCTGATTGATGATAAAATACACTTTGCGTAATCGCCCCTCTAGAACGTGTGTTGTTTCTAGTAGATATGGATCTCCTATATTTGTTATCTTATATTTGAGAGAGACTTTGGTTTCTGATGTAATGTGGGGTTTTGGGCAGATAATTCGCTCAGCGTCTTGATTAGGGGCTACAGAACACGCGGGTCTTGAAAAACGCAAAAGCTCGTTTCGTGGTGTAGTTCCCAGAAACGTAAATTTTAGGTTGTCCGAAGATTATGGTGTTGACCGTCGTGACCTGGTGGTAAGGAAGAGTCAAAAGACAATCTTAAGAAATGCAGAGTACAGATATTAAAATTGTTTATGGGAACTGCTTCACTTAAGCAAAGATTCCTAAAACATGCACATAAAATTATATTAAAATTATATTCATTCATGCAGACTGTCAAACAATTTCAATTGTTTAGGAATTAAAATTTTGGTTCTCTGATCCCATGCAGCAGTTAGGAGAAAAATAAGCTGTGCTACTTTCTTATAAGCTATTTTGCTACATCTAGGTTATTTACAAATGTGAAAAATGCTTTATTAAATAGGAGAAATAAACATTAGGAATATAATATTTGCAAGGACTGTAGTGACCTGTGATGCTGTAACTGACTTGAGCCTTTGGGGGGGGGAGGGGTGTGAAGCTTGTTGAAAGGAAAGGAATTGCTTGTAGTCTCTAAGTTGTCTTCTGTGTGTGAAGAGATTTGTGCTCTTTTAATCACAAAATGCCAATCAAAAGAGAACATCTTTCTTCAAAGATTATTTCCGTTTGGCAATGAGCTAACGAAATGCGAACAGCTGAATGCAAAGTGATACGGTGGGATCTGGTATTATGCTTCTTAAAACGTGCTTCGCTTAGTGAGGGGAATGTTGCAGCACTGGGAGACTCATAAAACATTTAAAAACTTTCAAAAAAAAAAAAAAAACAAACCCTAAAATACTTTTAGAAAATGTAATTCATTAGGTGAAATTGTCATCATTTTTTTTTTTTAAAAGGCTGGTTGACTGGAATTGCTGAGGGTTCCTGAGTACATCCTGTAGAGGGGGTTGCAGGGAGAAGTCAACAAGGGAGGCTTTTTAAATCTTTACCTTCTCAGAAAAGGCGTCTGTGGCTTTTTAAAGTTTACTTAAGCATGTGAATAAGTTCACCTTAAATGCTTTTTCTGTTTTGTTTTTTTTCTTTCCCATCAGATTTCCTTTATATCCCAAAGGAGGGGAGAAACTGCAGTTTGAATATGGAGTGTATCTTCTCAACAAAAATATAGCACAGGTTGGTACACTGAGATATTTTTTTTTTTTATGAATATCTACAATCTACTTAGTGTCGGCGTGGCAGGAGTGCACATCTACTGTCTTGCGACGCTGTTCTCTCTGGTGAACATCTGTCAGCTATTGGAGGTATTCTTCAAATCATTGTCTGCACTTACCTTACTGCTTTGTGCTCTTGTGGTGCTTGGAGAAGGGCTTGCCAGGTAGTAATGAATCTTTTCTTTTTCAAATAAATACTGTGAGTCTGTACACCCTGATTTGAAAATTGTAAATATTTTCTGGGTTTTTTTATTCTATCATACTTGTTGATCCATTCACGTCATTCTCGTTGCTGCTTTAATTTTGGTGTATTATTACTTTACCTTCTATCATACTCCTATACTTATGATAAGGAAACACAACAAACTGGAAAACCTTAAGTCTTGCTAATGTATGACTTTATATTTAAAAAAAAAAAAGTGCTCTAATCCTTACTAAATCTAATCTTTGCTCTTAATGTGTTTTTAAAAATCATCCTTTACTTTGGCAAACGCATGAGAGTTTACAAACTTGTATTTGAGATGATACTAATACCTGCTGTGGACATATTTGGTATGGAATTTAGAAAACGTTTGAAAAGCTGATCTGAAAGGGAGCTGGGGAGACCATTTAGACTGTTGCCTAATCCTAGGGCAGGGTCATCTGCTCTTACGCCATCCCTGGTAAATATTTGTTTAACCTTCCCTGAAGGAAAGGGATCTGTGATCTCAGTAGTCTCTTCCAGTTGTTGGCTGTCCTGGCCATAAAAGTCTTTTCTGATATCTCATCCAAATCTGTCTTGCTTCTATTTAACCACATAATCGCTTACTATAATAATCTATTCATTTAATTTGCTTCCTATTTACAAAATGTATGTATGGAAAGAGAACTTTTTTCTAAAATGCTGTCTCATGGTTAATGTCTCAACTTCTGAGCGTTCGTGTTGTCTCCTCTTCTCCATCTCAATCCACATCCTTCTTGAAGAGCAGTGCCCAAGGCTGGATGCACCATGCAGCTCTTCCCTTCAAAACAGTCTGTAGGATGGGAGAAGTGCGTCACAGGTCTTGTCATTTTTGTTCAGCTCATCATAGTCTGATAGGTTTGTACTCTTTAACAGCTTAACACGATGAATTTTGTGATTCACTACAACCTGCAGCCTCAGGTCTCTTCTGCACAGCAACAAAATAGTCCATGCTGAATTTGTGCAGATCACTCACTTGATTCATGTTTTACATGCTGTACTTCACGTGCCCCTTTTTCTTCCTAATGGTGTCTCTGATTTGCTGAAATAACTCTAGCAGATGGGGAAAGGTGGGTTGAGAACTCAGTCTCAGCATTGTGCTATCTGCATGGGAGCTTAATCTCTAGCCAGGTCACCTAATTAAAATATTGAATAGAACTGGGCTAAAGCCTAGACCCAGGTGGAGCCCCGCTTCACTAGCACTTCCATTTACAGCAGTGAACCGTTGTTTAACTACGCCCAAAGAGTACTTACTAGCTCTGTATTCATTCATACTTCATCAATATCCCATTTCCCTGTATTTCCAAGCATATTACACCATAAAGTGCCAAGAGATTTATTTAAATTCCAACAGAAATATGACATTTCAGTCTCTAACCTGTTTGTATGGCTCGAAATTAGATTTGCCTGACAGTTTTATTCTTGAAAAAACTGATCTTTTTTATGCTTAGTTTTCTAGTTGTTTGGTTTGTTTTTCCAGTTCTCTCTTCCACCACTTTTTTTCCCCATTCCCTACCCCAAATTGAAGTAAAGCTTCTGGGTCTTTTTGTGTTGTTTGTTTTTTTAAGCTTGGATTGCATTTACCATTTTCCAGACTTCTGGTCTCTTGCCCATGCGTAGTGTATTTTGGAAGATAACCTCCAATGGCTCTGAAATTACTTAAAGGCTAAAATACCTTAAGATGAAGTTAATCAAGTCCTGCTAATCTTGGAAATTCACTTAACCAAGCTGTTAATATAACTTAGACTGTGACTCTTTGTTGCTGGTATTAATAATGGCAGCCAGCTGTTCACACTTGACTTTCATAGGGAAGACTAGTAAAAGAAAGGGATTAAATACTCTTTCCTTCAAATGCTTTGATAGCTTTCTCTCTCCATTACTATCAAATCAGTGCTTTCCTTAATCTCTATTTATGTAAATACATTAGTTCATTCTGTAACTTGTGAGTCGTGATGCTGCTTGCTTTGCTTTTCAGCCTTTCATGGTTTTGCTCCTATTCTGGAGTTTGCTGTTCAGTTGTGTGATGCAAGGGCTCTGGGCTTCTTCCTGCATTGAGGATATGAACTCTTCATTGAGCCCAAGCTGGTCATCTTTCCAGTTCTTGTAGTCTGGGTTAGTTGTAGTATTTTTTTTTTTTATAGGAACTGCCACCACTTCACTTGTTTTCCTGTTTTTCTCTTTGACTTGTCATCTCTTGAGTTGTTCGCACTGTTGGACCTACTGAAATCTCTCATTCTGATTTTGTTCTGTCCTATTTCTGAAGGACAATGAACAGTTGAACACATGGTCACTTACCCATGTTGCCTTCCAAGTTCTTGCAGTTGGTTTCTGAAATCACTGGCATGCGTTTAAACTCATAAAAATAAATGAAGACTTTAAGTATGTATTTGTTTAAAAAAGTTTCCAAATTTACATGGGGTCACTGGTGCTGGTACAAACTAGAGCAGTCTATGGCCAAACTTTGAAGTGGTTTGTGCAACACCAGTGGTTCACATGTTAATGCTTGAGATTGTATAGATTGTTGAATATAAAAACATAATAAAAGTAAATCGTAATTTCTGGGGGGCTTCTACTTACTTAATCAGGAAAGTGTTACTGAGGTCCATATAAACTGTTGTAGTCACCTTTGTTTTGATGTCCTTGGTCAAATATTGCAGCTTTTTATAGTTCTGCCAAGGGGAAATTCCATTGTGAAAGCAGAACAGGTAGATTATGTGCAGAAATACATCACAAAACTTCTGAACTTGGGGGCTGATTTCATCTAAAAAGCTGAGATTGTTTGTATCCTTTGTGTGTTCCTTTGGAGGCTGGAACTCTTGAATTTAAGTAGCTTTTAGAAGATCTTAAGGCTGCTTTGAGAGAAGCTTCCAGGTATGTTTAGTTCACGTGAATGTGTGAAAATAATTAAGTTTGGATGGAGATCTCTCTGTCTTATCTCTAGACCATCTTATCTCTAGACCATCACAACCTGTGAGAGCCCTTAAAAAGGCCCAAAGGTGTTGGCCTTAATTCAGAGAACCAGTCCTGCAAATTATTCTGTCGTTAATTAATGTGGATCAGGTACTTAATTCCCTCTGGCTGCTGTGGGCGGATTGGAGGTGCCTGGGAGGAACAGTGCTGACTCTACTGGAGCTTCAAGAGAAGAGCTTGTGTCTTCATCATCTTACTTGAATCATTGATGAATTGAATCATTGAATCTTGATCGCTGGGGGTGAGAAACAAAGAGCCCAGAAAAAACGTGTATCAACTTAAAGAAATACTTGAAAGGATTTGTGTAAACTCCCCTAGTTTCACAAATTTATTTATTTTTCCTTTCACAATCACGTGGAGTTCTGACAACAAGGAGGAACATGAGTGGGAAAGAAGTGAGACTGGGTTGATATTAAGTAGAATTACTGAAATAAAAACTCTTCTAGAGATAAAGTGGTACTGTTTTGTAAAACAGCAGGATAATAACAATGAAAACCACATCTTGCACTTGGGAGAATTCAGCTGGAATTAGAAGCAGCTCAGTTCTAGCTTGGTAGAGCATTTATTTGGAGAAACTTGCTTTGCTGTTACATTCCGAAGTCAAAACAATGTGTGTTAATTCCGCGAGTTCATAATAACTTCCATCTGTACGTGAGCACAAATTATTTCAATCCCCATATTTTCTATTTGTAAAATTGAATCCCTCACAAAGTTCACAGAGTAGCTTTTTATGTTGGGTAATATTAGGTAAGACCATAAATTTCCAGTCTCTGACTCTTAACAAACATACAAATGTGTTATTTTTTTTCAAAGGGAAATTAGTGACTTATGCCTAATAACATCAGCACCAAAAAAAAAAAAATCATTGTTATTCCAGAGCATTGTCAAAGGTGAAGCACAATACAGCTCCTAAAAATGGGAGGGAATGGCTCAGCTCTCAAAAGCATTGAGCACTGGGAGAGCATTCAGTTGGTAACTGTCTCCACAAACTCTGCAACTGCCAAGTTCATAGAATCATAGAATGTGTTGGGTTGGAAGGGACCTCTAAAGGCCATCTAGTCCAACCCCCTGCAGTGAGCAGGGACATCTTCAACTAGGTCAGGTTGCGCAGAGCCTCATCAAGCCTGGCCTTGAATGTCT
Organism: Larus michahellis; assembly: GCF_964199755.1. Lineage (NCBI taxonomy): Eukaryota > Metazoa > Chordata > Aves > Charadriiformes > Laridae > Larus > Larus michahellis. The sequence goes on from NC_133896.1 coordinate 216,044,241, forward strand.
CCAGGGATGGGGCCTCCCCCACCTCTCTGGGCAACCTGGGCCAGTGTCTCACCACCCTCAGTGTAAAGAACTTCTTCCTAAAGTTATGGATGTTATGGAGTTACGGATGTGTGTGGAGTATCTGAGGAAGATGAGGCTTTAGAAGGAGAAAGGAATGAACTTTAGCATTGGGTTTCACAGTAGAGAAGTTGAGATAACACGGTAAAAACCTCCTGTTGCAGTGGATGAATATTAGGAACTCACTGAAGCGTTGTGGTTTTTTTTGTTTTGTGGGAGATAAGCAAACATCCAGCCTGGGCAAGCTGGCATCTCTTGGAGAGTCACTACTTCCTTCTGCCTTTAGTGAACGTGGCCTCAGAAACGGTGGTGTTCTGTCCTTGTCTAAATTACTGGCTCTTGAAAGGAGACTTCCAAAACTGGATATCAAATTAATTTCGACTGTTCTACAACTCTTTAATTCCCTAGGGCCACGCCAAGGAGGGATTGTGTCTTGTCTTACCCCATTTCATCGCTGTTGTTTGTCAGGGAGGCTCTGTGGTTGGTGGTAGTTGGAGCATACCTTCCCTGGCATCGCTTCCAGGTTTTGTGAAATCTTTTTGATTTGTTACACTACATGAGTTAAGTGGGTTTTTTTTCTGTTCAGGCTGAATGTGTTGCACATGAGCGCCTCACAAGGCAAGGCTTCTCTTCTGATCCAGCCTTGATTTGTTTTGTCAGACAACTATTGAGTGATGTTAGACTGATAATCCTGCTCGCGTTGGCATGGTTTGCGCAGCCCCGGCCAAAGAATAGTTCTGCTTTCATCTGACAGTCATTAGCAACAGACGAACTTTGCTATTTGACACGAAAAAAAAATCACTCAAACAATCTTTTGTCAGCTCCCCCAAGGATGTTTGTTTTCACATCAATACAGTACAGACCCAAGCGAGTGACTTGTGTCTAGACCTTCTTTCATGTATCCAGAGTCACTCTGTCCACATGGTGGCAGACAACATTTACATCCTTGTCTCTTGATCTTGTGGAAACGGTGCTTTTTGGTTCAGTTGCTTGTCAATGCACGAGGTAAGTAACATTCACAGAAGCACAGCAGAAAAGCAAAATACTTCTTGATGTATTTTAGTTGCAGTCAAACTGATATCTTTTCTAATAGCCACATGGAATAAAAGTTGAATGCTTATGTACTAGAGCCACATGTAAGAAACTGAACTGAAATTCCACTCTTAAACACGAAATGAGGCAAGATGTCCAGTTCTTGGCTCTATTAGACTATCTAGCATGTGAGAAAATCAACTTTATAATAGAAACTATTAAACTTTTCCATGGGAAGTTGAACGGCAGAAATGTTAGGACTAGAAATTTGTTTTGGCAATAAACACTAGGCGCAGAAGTGCCTTTAAGAGTTCTGTGGGTATCGGTGTGGATGCGGTGGTTATGACCCTTCGAGCGCAGGATACTGTGACTTGCACACTACATCTTTTTACGAGGCCCCTAAACTAAGATCATAAAATGTACAGTTCAGAAAGAATGCACTGTCTGAATTTGTGGCCAATTTAACTGCATAGGGAAAAGTGTTCTTGAAAGAGCACAGGTTGAAGCCAGAGCTGAGTCCTCATCTTGTAAAGTGCCAAGCATTCATTTTAATGTTAAGAGGAAGGGACTGCACCTGAAAAACCACAAAGTACCTTCTCCAGCTGCGTAGAGCCAAAAGCTTTTAGGAGAAGTTTCATTCCTGAAAGTCTCCGAGGGTAGCAATGGGCTGATCCCTAGCCAGATCATTTAGAATTGGGGAATTTACATATGGTTTTTTTGCAAACTTGTTGGAAGGCTTTCTTTTTTTCCTTTCCTATCGCTCATGCCAAGATAAAATAGGTTGAAATGAGACTGGATTAGCTGTAACAACAGCCGCCCTCTTCATTCGGATCAAAGCCTGCCTATCCTTGCCCATAGGCAGTCAGTACGGAGCAGCAAAAGCCAACGTTAACTTGCGGAGAAGATCTTGGCTCTCCAACCTGCGCCCATCACCGCACCTGCAGCGTGAGCCCGGCTAGTGCTTCTTGGTCTGGTTGTAGGGAGAATGGAGCAGACCAGGTGGGGTGAACATGGTTGGGTGGAAAAGAAGTCACACCACCAGCTATGCCTAGAGCCACTTCTTGGAAATAATTTTGGGGACCAGCCCATGTAAGGATGCTCTGTGTGTTAGATCGCTTGTTTGCTATGTAGCTGTCATCGTCTCTGGGTGTTAACTCTTCAGGCCACTAGTTTTTTTAAAAAAATGAGTATGTGTTTATAATAGAACCAAAATTTAGTAATCAAAAGGAAAATGGATTCCTGATATAGTTAAGCTGACATAAACACAGGTGATTTGCCAAGTTAAACTGCTTCGTTAGTATATATAAAGCGCTGCATTTTGAAATTGGAAGAGATAGGAAAGTGGGCTCTATTATCAAGCTGTGGCACACTGTGTTAGTGTAGGAAAAAGATGTAGTGGGTAATTTTTCCTAATGAGTAGGGTGTGTGCTCTGAGGCAAAGCTTGACTTTCAGATATAAAGTGTTAACACCTGTGGAATTCGTGGACCTCATTTGTGAGCCTGTCCCTTCCTTCTGGAGCCTTCTCACTTTTTGCCATGTTGCCATCTCTTGATAGGGAAAAAAAACATGCTAAAATGATTATCGTTTCCTGAAACCCCACTTGTGGTAATACATAAAAATTGCTCTTAAGTGTCATTAGCAAGCAAGCGACAAGCTGTGACTGTTTTTTTGCCGAGCTTCTGTTATTTTCACTTCTCCATCCACGCATGTTCTTTTTTCTGCTGTTGTGTAGTTTAATATGTCTGTTTTGTGCGCCACGAGGCAGGGTTTGTCTCCTACTTCTATGCATAGGATTTGGCACGTGAGGGCACAATTCCTGTTTTGAAAGTTTTGGGTGAGAGAGCTGTTTAGTCATCCATAAATGCCTTTCAGGCCTATTATATACTGTGGTTGAAGCTTAGAGGGAGTTGTTCTCTAACAAAAGGAATAGAAATGTCTGATATCTATTGGATCATTTACTTTTTGATCAGTCCAGAATGCCTGGAAATCCAGAGCTTGAAAGTATTTTGTTTTTCAAGATACTTGAAATACTAAGGGGGATATTGTGTCTGCCTTTGCTGGCCTTGTGCATAATTTACGTGAATACTTCTCCAGTTAATATTGTGTAAACAGGAAAAAAAAAGCTCTGGTTCAATTTAGCAAATACAAGTTGCTAGTTGTTTTCAGGAAGGGTGTGGCTGAATAGAGCTTGCTTGAATGCTCCCTGACCTTGTCTTTTAAGTTTGAAATATGCTCCATCATATGAGAAATGATTTCCCGTATTGGGCTGTTTTAGGTGCTATTTGGTGTTCGCTGAACGATGGTGTTATCCTGATAGGAAGCAAGCCTTACACAGATTAAACTATTGATTCTATTCTCCTCGAGTGAGAGATCTTCACGTTTGATTTACAGTCTAGTCTTTTTAGAAGTCACTCTCCTTTGCCCACTACAAGTATCAGAGTGGACGCCTGGGAAGCAGTTCAGCTTAGGTGAAACATGGGGCTGGGAGCTGAGAATCCCCAAATTCTTTCTACATTTCGTCTCTGTGGCATGGGCGGAATCACTTGCTCTTTGAGTAACGCTTCCTTGAAGGAAGAGCCTTTTCTTTTTTTCACTTGAAGGAGCAGGTTTCACAAACATGGATGAATGCTTTAGGAAAAACCGCTAAAAGCTCAATTTTAGCCATTTTAAAACAAAGGCTTTCCCATCATAGCATAAAAGAACAAATAGCTGGAAGACTTTGTGTTTGCGATACCAAATGGAGTGTATTATTTGTGTGCACTGAAACAATCCTTACAGGTTTCCTTTCCTCAACGTCTTAAGGTACAAGGTAAAGGTAGACTGATGCCAAATGAGAAAATTACCTGGTTTTGGAGATTTATTAAACTATGAAAGTAATTAATAACTGTAGGAATGAGGACCATATAGAAATTTCTAAAAACTTGGAAACTTTATTATATTGCTCTGACCTGTAATTGAGCAATCATAGAATGGTTTGGGTGGGAAGGGACCTTTAAAGGCCATCTAGTCCAACCACCTGGCCATGAGCAGGGACATTTTCAACTAGACCAGGTTGCTCAGAGCCCCATCCAACCTGGCCTGGAATGTTTCCAGGGATGGGACATCTCCCACCTCTCTGGGCAACTTGTTCCAGTGTCTCACCACCCTCAGCATAAAAAAAATTCTTTATATCTAGTGTGAAAGCAGAGAGAGGCCACAGTCTTCGGTGCAGATGTTCACAGAATCACAGAATGCCAGGGGTTGGAAGGGACCTCTGGAGACCATCCAGTCCAACCCCCTGCCAGAGCAGGGTCACCCAGAGCAGGTGGCACAGGAACGCGTCCAGGTGGGTTTGGAATGTCTCCAGGGATGGAGACTCCACCATCTCTCTGGGCAGCCTGTGCCAGGGCTCTGCCACCCTCACAGGAAAGAAGTTTTTCCTCGTGTTGAGACAGAATTTCCCGTGTTCCAGCTTGTGTCCGTTGCCCCTTGTCCTGTCCCTGGGCACCACTGAGAAGAGTCTGGCCCCATCTTCTTGCCACCTGCCCTTTAGCTCTTGCTGAGCATTGATGAGATCCCCTCTCGGTCTGCTCTTCTCCAGGCTGAACAGCCCCAGGGCTCTCAGCCTTTCCTCAGCACAGAGATGCTCCAGCCCCTCCGCATCTCCGGAGCCTCTGCTGGACTCTCTCCAGCAGTTCCCTGTCCTTCTTGAACTGGGAAGCCCAGAACTGGACCCAGGACTCCAGATGTGGCCTCACCAGGGCAGAGCAGAGGGGGAGGCAGATGTTCATCTGCCACTAGAGCTGACAATGTAGCCCTAGTGCACCCCCGCAGCCTTTCCAGCCTGGCTGATGAGTTCGGGCTCTGGGCTATATTCACCCTGATTTCCAGTCAGGACAAGGTTGGTGAGTTCTCTGTACCTGCCTGTGCGCTCCTGAGACTATTGCCCTTTTGGTGTTCTTAGGTAAAAAAAGCAGGTTTCAGAGGTTTTCATGCAGTGCAAAATCACCCTTGGGGAGCTAAACGCATAAAGAAAACATCACGTTTAAGATGTAGGTACAAAATGTTGTCTTTCTCCTGGCTTTTGCACATCTGACCTTTTGTTCTGTGCCTGATGTAATGATTTTTAATACAAAAGCTCAGGATGAATGAGGTCATAGGAAGTAAGTGTGCCCATGTCTTATAATCCAATAAACATCGCTTTGTGATACCGAGGTGTTTTAAGAAGGTCTGACCTGAACCTGGAAAGGTTATGCTGGATAGCTTCATCTCATCAAGCTCTAATGCAGCAAGACTAGAGCCGACCAGTAAACGTGGTTTGAGTTACTTGAGTGCTTCACTGGGGAAAGGGGGAAGCTTTTCTCAGGCCAGTAACTCCTCTATCTTCTAAATTGCTTTTTTTTTTTTAATGTTCTTTCTGTAAAATGGTCATGGTATATGAGAGGCACCTTTATGGGCAAGGGGGCCCAGAGATGTTATTTTTTATAACAAGCCCATTAACCACCAAATTTTATAGGAATAACTTATATAAGTGGCTGTTTCCCCCAGCCTGTCTTTGACGATGGTTTCCCATATCCTTACTGGGACACCAGGCTCAAACCATGAAGGCGAATGTTTGAGACCCCTCTGGGGGGGTGTTGTGTTTACTCTCAGGAAGGGCTTCACGAATACGAGCGGGAGAGTCCGGGAAGAAACACGGCTTTTGGCTCATCTCAGTGTTTAGTTCTACAGTGTGTTGTGCATGTCCTCAAACACGTACTCCTATTTCCTTATTTTCTTGTGGTCTATCTCCAATAAACACTATTGCTGCGAAACCAAAATCGAGTATTAAATATTGCCTGTTATCACATTTCAGTTTTAAAAATTAGAAGAAAACTACTTCATAAATGTTTGGCAGACTATTACAAGTTGCTGAGCGTTAGCGTCCGGGCTGCTGCTGTGTTTGAATAATGATCAGACTTTGTATTTTGGTGAATGTGAGGGGAAGAAGCAGCTTAATATAATTCTAACGCAAATGAAAAAAGGCAGAAGGGAATTAGATCTGTTATCAGATGAGGATATAGTTTCCTTGGTCACTGCTGACTCACTCCTGTGCTTAGATTTCATGCATGAATTTCCCCTGCCTGTCAGATGGAAGGGAATTATAGTTCTCCAGTCTGGGAGGAGTGGAAAGGAGCTGGCTGCTTGTGGGGAAGCAAGAACCAGTGGGTGAGAGAAAAGTTGCCATATGAATTTGATGCCCTCTGTAAGAACTGAATCAGAGCTTCCTGCTAACCTAGTGTGTACAGACACTGAGCCGTAATGTAGAGATCATAGAATCATGGAATGGTTCAGGTTGGAAGGGACCTTAAAGACCATCCAGTTCCAAGCCCCTGCCCTGGGCAGGGACACCTCCCACCAGACCAGGTTGCTCCAAGCCCCGTCCAACCTGGCCTTGAACCCCTCCAGGGATGGGGCAGCCACAGCTTCTCTGGGCAACCTGGGCCAGGGGCTCACCACTCTCACAGCCAAGAATTTCTTCCTAATCTCTAATCTAAATCTCCCCTCTGTCAGTGTAAAACCCTTCCCCCTCGTCCCATGGCTCCCCTGCCTGATCCAGAGTCCCTCCCCAGCTTTCCTGGAGCCCCTTGAGGGACTGGAAGGGGCTCCAAGGTCTCCCCGGAGCCTTCTCTTCTCCAGGCTGAACCCCCCCAACTCTCTCAGCCCGTCCTCCCAGCAGAGGGGCTCCAGCCCTCCCAGCATCTCCGGGGCCTCCTCTGGCCCCGCTCCAACAGCTCCGTGTCTCTCCTGTGCTGAGGCCCCAGAGCTGGAGGCAGCACTGCAGGGGGGTCTCCCCCGAGCGGAGCAGAGGGGCAGAATCCCCCCCCTCGCCCTGCTGCCCACGCTGCTGGGGATGCAGCCCAGGCTGCGGGGGGTGTTTCTGGGCTGCCAGCGCACGTTGCCGGCTCATGTTGAGCCTCTCACCCACCAACCCCCCCAAGTCCTTCTCCTCAGGGCTGCTCTCCATCCATTCTCTGCCCAAACTGTATTTGTGCCTGGGATTGCCCCAACCCACCTGCAGGACCTTGCACTTGGCCTGGTTGAACTTCATGGGGTTCGCATGGGCCCATCTCTCCAGCCTGTCCAGGTCCCTCTGGATGGCATCCCTTCCCTCCAGCATGTCGACCACCCCACACAGCTTGGTGTCATCGTCAAACTTGCTGAGGGTGCACTTGATCCCAATGTCCACGTCTCAGACAAAGGCATTAAACAAAGATCAGCATTTCTGCACTGTAGCGTTGACTGTCTTGGACTTTGCAGCATCTGACTGTTAAGTTATTGCTGTTACAGATCAAAGTAAAAGAAGAGGAAAGTATCCCATTGATAGCAGCCTCAGCATTGTAGAAGATGGTGAAATCAAGCTAGTTTAGACTAAATATGATTTAAAAATAACAGTGTGATTGTAAGCAGCCTTTGAAGGGACAGCATAGAACAGCGATCTCTCCTGTTACTGCGTTGATTGCTGTTTGTATGCCATATTTGTTATTGCAAAATCAAAATTGTGATGGGACTCCTTTAAGATGGCATTAATGAAGACTTTTTTTTAAGCACGCTGGGTCAGCTTAAAGAACTTTAAAGCGTGTGCCCTGTGGATTAATGAAGGACATGGGTCTTCAAGGCTGCTGATGTCACTTGTTTTTCTTGTTAGTTTAGTGCTCTTAGAAGAATTGCAAAGTAAACAGTTGCTTTTCAGGGTGGACATCTGAACAGCATGGAAATCCACTTGGGAGAGGGAGGCAGGCACTGGCAGATCAAGATACAAGTCAGCATTTCCATAAAAATAGCTGCGTATTTGAGCACTTCCCCTTGTTTGGATGAGGGATGTCACTACTGTGGCTGTCCTCTGTTTGCGCCTTCTGAAAACAAGATTTGAGGACTTAAAGACTTGTTATAATCACAGGGGTTGCTATATTGCTTTTTTTTTCCCCTCTCCCGCTTCCCCAAGAATCTTTTTAAAAAAAAAAAAAGCTTCGGCTAGATTTACTTCCAAATTGTGACAGATGTATGCTGACAGTCTTGTAAATACGAACAATAAAAATGAATTTTAAATGTTTTGCTTTGAGATACGCGATCTCAAGAGCTAATCGATACCACGGTGTGTTTCGCTAATGTTGCAGCTTTAAGGGTTTTTCCGTAAACCCCCATAGCTGTTCAGAGCTAGAACAGCTAGCTACATTTAATAAAACAAAGGCAAGCAACATGTTAAGAGTGCAAATAATCTAAAATTTTTTAATTTCCCCCAAAAGGTATAAACACACACAACCGTTTATATAGCAGCAGGCATTATTTCACTGATCCCCCAAGGTTGTTTATATAGCAACAGGCATTATAACAACACTTTCTGTTTTCATTATTGCAGTGCTTAGTCATCTGAATCCCAGCCAGTGCTCCTTCATCCTCTGAAAAGTCATCCAGGATCTTGTAAAACAATTAACTATATCATTTTATTAAAACTTGCATTTTTATATTTCTGTCCCAGCGTTGGACAGCCTCTGAAAACCCTCGGTGAATGCTTGGCTTCTACCCAACCCTGTGCACTTGATTGAAAGAACACTTTTGCTTCTATTTTTATTTGTGGGTTTTCACATTTGTGGAGCAGATGTCCTTTCAAATGCTCGATGCTATCAAGAACAACTCCTCATTTAATTGCAAATAATTCAAAATTGCTCTTGACTTGCCTTAACGTGAGCCTGAATAGTGTAGTAGTGGGTTGGGTCCACCTCTTGTATAGAAACAGACGGTGCTACAACATCAAGGACCTGCAGTAGAGACTAAGGGAAGTGTAAAATTGCTGGAGGTTTCAGTATTGAGTCGAGTATTATGCATAACGTGTACTGAAGTGACTGGTATTTTGAATTTTATTAACATAGTCTGCGCTGTGAGACTGTTTCCACGTGGCTTAGAACAATATGGTTACGGCTGGGGAAACAATATGGTAAATGATGAACAGATGAGTTCAGAATTGGAGTCATTCTGTGCTCCCAAAAAAGGATATTCCAGTCGAGGTACTCCGTGGTTTCTGGCTGGAAGTAAATGTATATGCTTGTATACCATTAGTCATTAAATACTGTTACAGGGATTAGTGTAGGAAATGGGCTATTCTTCTTTGCACGCAAATGCAGGATATCGTTATTTGTCTTAAGAAGCAGCCCCTTAGTGTCAAAAGCCCTAATTTTGATCTTCGGTGCAACCTGATGTTACCCAGAAATGGAAAGATAGCTAAATGGTTTCTTTGTAAGCCAACTTTAATACTCCTAGTACTTCTTATCTTATGGACTTTATAGGAGAATAACCGGACCTTTGCAGGTTTGTATTTTAATTCATTAACAAATGAGGTAGCTACACTTGTCGTGATTTGTTTTAGCGTGGAAGGTGGTAAGCTTTTATGTTGTCTGATGTGACTTTCATTAACCATAACAGTCTAGTTGACAAAATAAATTACTTGGAAGATGCTTGGGTGGCAAGAGTAGTTTCGAGGTGCTCAGGGTGGAGCTGATTCACTGCTCAGGACCGACAACTTCCAGTAGAAGGTGAAGCCGTTGCACAGAAGGAAATGCAGGTAGAAACGGGAGCAACTGAATATTTATTTTTTTTTCCCTCTTCTTAAAGAGTCTAAACCAATTATGCCCAGCTTGTTACGAGTTAACTTTAATTTGTTTGTCATGCCTCATGTACAGCTGATGCTGTGGTTGTGTGTTAGCTGGAACAATTTTCTTAGTCTTTGATGGAAATTAAGTATTTAAACATTTTATTAAAAACCTAATGTGCATTTTAAGAATAAATCTTACCTTTCACTCTAAGAACAATTGCTTTAAATGCAGCTTACTTCTATGACGTTGGAATAAATAGCAAATATAATAAAAATACCGACCAGTATGATGGGGTGGTCTTCCATAGAGGTAGAGTTGGCTTTAATATCAATTCAGTCTCCTCTTTCTTCAGATTCTTCTGTACAGGTACTTCTTGAAATTGTCTTAGGACAAACAAAAAACTCAGATTTTACAAAGGCAATCTGGGCAGTGACCTACTGACAGTCATAAATTTTTGTCCATCCTCTTTTCAACGTCTTTTTGTAATGTAGAAATATTTTTAGAAGTTTGAAACTTTATCACACTGGCTTTGTAAGTCAGGTTTAGGGGATACAAGTTTTCTGAGAAACTAATCAAATTGGATGAATGTTTTCTAAAACCTTGTAGAAATGTGAACGTGGTTTGGGTTTTTTTTTCTGGTTGCTGTTTATTAGCAACTTCTTTACATCTTAATTAAATAACTTAAGTCTTAGTTAGTTAAATAATTTGCAATGGTATCAGTTAACACAGAAGCCAAAGCAACAAAGTTCAATAAAATGTTGAACCTTTCACTTTTTGAGATGAGTAAAAGGAATAAATCTGTGTAATTGAAAGAAATTACAAAGTGAAACTATTTTTTTTTTTCTCCCTTAAATATCCCTTAAGTTATTCTGCCTTGAACTGTTCAGAAAATACGATGCACCTCATCTGCTACGTCTTGTTTCTGTGGAGTAGGTGTCGCTGGTAACTGGTGTGAGAGCAGGCTGGGAACCTTGGCTGAAGTGTCTTTAGCTCGTTTGTTTTCCAGTTCGTGTTTACTACGTGTTTTTGTTCAATCAAGCAACGTTTCACACAGCACTTGGGAAAACAAAGCTGTATAGAGGAGCTAAACATTAGTAAGGAAATGGCAATTAATATTTTATTAGTTGAACATCATTAATGATGTACTCACAGCCCCGTGGAGAATACGCAGTCATGAATGTGAACCAAATCTTGGACATTTGTTCACTCGAATTAAAACAGGCACGTTTTCTTCAGATGGCCGGGTCCCTGATATCCTGAAGGAATAATTGGACCTTTAAATAAAATGCTGCTTTTGCAAGTGATACTTGGTTCCTTTGGAAACTTTACGTGGGGCAGGTGGAGATGGGTGATGTTTAATTTCAACAGTTGAAATGTGAACTCAGTTTCTTCGGGGAATCGAGACAGCACATGGTCACCTCTTTCTGCTGTCATGTTCCTATCCCAACTTCATGTTTCACTGGTCTCCTTCATGCTTCTTTTCATCTTCCATCATGCAAAGCTCAATCTTTAAATTCCTTTTAACTCTCATGAGCAAAGCAGGTGTCCTCTCCCTACATTTTTCTCTTTTTAAAATTGATTTTGATGTTATGAATCCTACTGTAACAGGTCGCAGGTGAAGGTTGTTACTATTGTTCAGTGTCTTACTAGTTATTGGATGAGGGGGAGTAACCATCCCTGTATGTGTGGTGTTGGCTGTTAAAAGATATTAAACTTAAGGAAAAAGGTATGAGAAATGCTTCATGGTTTGGGGGGAAAAAAAAAAACAGTCCTTACTAATGATGGCAGAGGGTAAGAGTAGGAGGAAGAAGAGTTCTGCCTCCGTCTTTCTTCTGCCTCCGTCTTTCTTCTGCCTCCGTCTTTCTTCTGCCTCCGTCTTTCTTCTGCCTCCGTCTTTCTTCTGCCTCCGTCTTTCTTCTGCCTCCATGCTCCTGTTTGCGGTGTGCTCTATGTGTGGTGGGTTCTGTCATTCAGCGGAAGCAGAGATTTCTTTTTGGGGGTCTGTGAGATTACTGCAGAGCACTGTGAAGCAGGACGTAACCTTGTTGCATTAATGGGGAGGTAATTTTGGAACCAGACTAAAATGTGAGAAGTGACTGATGGCTCTGATGCTCCAACTCTTTTTTTTTTTTTTTTTATTATTATTATTTTCTGACACTAGAAAGCAGATGAGTTTTTCAACACCTTCTGGGATTATTTGTAGGTTTGTTTCGTGAATACATCATCGTCAGCTTGTATTGATACAGACACATAAGGCAATATTGCTTTCATTTTAAGCTATTACAAAGCCAAAATAGAATGCAGTTTATAAAGTTAAATTTATTTTTTTTCCTAGCAGCTTCACAAAACTTACATCCTAACTTTACTTACGCTGCGTCTCTACTATTTGCAAGATGGAAATGAGTTTTAGCAGAAACAGTATTTTTCTCATGTTTTGGTAGAAGAGTCTCGCCTGCGTTCCTCTGGTGTTGGCTGTTGGAAGTGGAGAGATCCCTTAATCCAATTCTTTTCATGCTCTGAAACCTTAGAATTTAAGGATGACTATAAAAAGGGGTATTCTATGAACATTTGATTTTAGTAGGAGGAACAAATGTAATGGGTTTGATTTTTTTTTTCCTTTTTTTTTTTTTTTTATTTCTTTTGCCCCAGGCTAGTTCTTTGGTTAACCAAATCCACCGTAATCCCATCAGGAGAATGTGGTGATCGTTTAGTAATTTATACTGTATGGTTGTCTTAATCCAGGTTCTATCATTGTAGCAGAAAATATGAATCCAAGCCCACCATATGACTTGAGTGTGTCCATATGGAAATAATAAACGGGGTAATAAATGGCCTCCTGTTGTACAATGCAGTACTGAGGATGATTTTCTTCCAAAGCTATTTTTCTTTCTAAAACTCAGACAAGCATAGAAATCAGTCCCAATTTCAAGAGTCTTTTTCAGTGGAAAAACCGATTGGGCCATTGTTTGGGAGAAGTCAAACATCTTTCTAGCTTAGAGGATGCTTTCCTACACCTTACTTTCCTGAATTATGGAAACAGGCGTGTTAATTCTAATTCTAAAAAAAAAAAAAAAAAAATCAAATTTCACTTTGTGTGGGAGTATCCCATGTTTCAGCAAGTAGCTCTATCAGTATCGAATTTGTGTAGTTATTGTATGTGTATGTTGGAGGGCAGCTGTGACTTCTAGAGCACGTTAGCATCTGCTGAGAACTGCACATTAAGTTGATGCTGCTTCATTCTGATAGTCTTAAAGGTACTGGAATTTAGGCATATTTTTTTTCTTCAATTTTAACCGCACGAGGGATAAATTTCCCTGCAAAGTTTCCACGAAGTTTTGAGATTCACACTTGAAAGAAACGAAGACTTTTTCCCTTCCACGTGCCCTTCTCTTTGGAGGTATTTTTCGTTTGGGGACTTATTTACGAAGTAGTTTATAATTACCAGCAGTGAGAGTTATATCGTGTGTGCTTGATTTGATCATCTGAGGGTAAAAACAAGTTACGGTTTGCATGGAGTCACTGTATCAAATCTTTTCATTTATGTTTGTGCCCACAAAGGAGTTAATACTTGGGTTAAAGTCAGTCAATGTTTGACGCCTTTCTCTTAGCGACATGGCATTTTATTTAAATGCTGGGTTTAATTATGAGAATAATCGCAGCAGTTTAATATCTTGATGGAAACTGTATAAGGAACACAGATTTAGATGGGTTGTGTGGCAGTACGTATTTTCCCGAGTTGATGTTGCTGAAATAATTCCACTGCTGATTCCAGTGTGCATTGATACCCTCGGGGTGACAGATGACATGCACAAATAAATGTTTTGAATCGGTGAATATAGAACATTGTGTTGGAATTCGGTCCTTTCACTTAATGGCTGTATTCTTATTAAGCTGTGAGGCTGCTCTCCTGTTACAGATAGGAAATGGAAAAAGTGTAATGAGGTTTAACAGTCAGATTGACTGATTATTTTGTCCCTGTTCTTGGGTGGGTTTTGCTAATAGGAGGTTATGAGTATTAAATGGAACATTTCCTTAAGGAGAAGAGATCTCTTGGAATTGCTTGATTATCCTACACTTTTTTTGAAACCCTAGTAAATTAACTGACCATAATGTTACATTCATCGGAATCTGGGATTTGGAAAGCGGTGCTAATTTCTTTTTTTTCTGGTTTTGTAGCTTAGGTATCAGCATGGGCTGAGTACTCCAGACCTAAGGCAAACTCTTCCTAACCTGAAAAACTTCATGGAGCTTGGGCTAATGGTTAGATGGTAAGTATTTTTTTAATTTTTTTTTGTAATTAAAAAGAAAAAGGTGGATGCTACATAAAATTTCGATGTAAGGATTTTTCACGAACAAGCAGGTCCTCTTCACAAGAGTTTAGCATGCTTGGGGAAGACTTGTGACTTCCCCAAAATACAGGCCATTCAAGATGTCCACAATATTCTACTATTTTCTTCTGCTTTTGTAATATCATCCATGTGATGGGCCCACAACACTTCTTGCAGGAGTCGGGGGGACAGAGGAAGACTGTTTGAAAAGCCATGTTCTTTGCTACAGGGAGATGAATTCATCATTCTTTCAGGACTACGTCTAAGGGTTGGTAGTAGATGCACCTTCTGTAATATGGTATTCCCTGGAGGTGTTCAAGGCCAGGTTGGACAGGGCTTTGAGCAATCTGGTCTAGTGGGAGGTGTCCCTGCCCATGGCAGGGCGTTGGAACTGGATGATCTTTAAGGTCCCTTCCAACTCTAACCATCCCATGATTCTGTGATAGTCCAGGAGGGTAAAAAGGCATAACAACCTTAGCAGAACAGCTCTCAGACTGGCTGGTACCCGCCTTCCCAGTTGCTTTAAATGTGTAATTCCAGTGAGTTGCATGGGGGGGGGTGAATTATAATAAGCACAGTTTGTGTTGGGCATTTTTACTGCTAATGAAAGCAGCTGCTGCATGTGGAGTATTGTTGCTAAATGGGAAGCTACATTAATGAGTATCTGAAGGTTATAGTAACCTTCCACGGAAATCTTGGGCACTTCTGCTCTGGTTCACTCTGGAGGATCCAGACTCTCTCTCTACTGTCTGGGTAGAAAATCAAAGCAGACTGGCTTTGATTTTCTAAGACTAAAGTTAGTGTAGGCTTCTCTTGCAGCAGCTCTTTGAGCGTGAGGCTTGACCAATTCTCCTTAAACCCACTGAGATAAACTTTAGTAAATGTGGAAGGCACAATTCACTAGCAAGTGTATTTGTGCAGGTGTTACATGCTTTGTATTCTCATTTTTTTTAATTTATGGTCTTTGAATTGTGTGCACTCATGCAGCCTCTTACCTTGAGCAATTATTTTGTCCTGCATTCGCATCTTTGTTCTTTGGGTGCCTGAATCCCACCCAAACGTAGCAGTGTGCCATTTTAGGATCCCTAAGTTAATTATTCGCTGCTCCAAAGGTCTTGTGTGGTCCGTGGGTCATACTTGGCCCCATGCAGATGCCCTGGATCCTCCAAGGTATTGAAAATCTCATCCAGCATGAGGTAACCCCACCAGGTTTTGCTGCCAGATGCTCTGGTGATGGATATGGATATAGATTCCCTCGCCGCTTCAGTTGATCTGAGAAATAATTTCTTCTGGCACGTTAATTAAGATGAAAGAGTGCTTCCAGTCTTCCTAACGGAAACCAGTTATTCCTAATAAGATAATGAACTACAAAGCACTAATAGCCAAACCTAAATATTTTTGGACTAGTATGTGGCTTTTAGGAGAGACTTATAAACCAGGCTTGAATTAGTCTTTAAACCTGATGAGAAATGACACTAAACATTGTGTCACTGGCCCTTCTTTAACAGAGGAGTTAAAGCTTTTTAGTGCTATTCATACTATATCTGAATTCCTTACATTTTCAACCAACAGAAGTAGCAAGGCCTTTATTAGCTAATGCAGACTGGTCCCTTGCCATGACCTGCCCGACAGGTGTAGAGGCAGCGTAGCATAATGTGGATATTTGTAGTGATGGGAATACTTGTCTGAAATGAATGCAGAAAAAGTGGTACGTGATAAATAGTTTTGGGTTGAAAAACAGGGACAAAACTGCTGATAAACAGCCTTCTCTTAAGTACTTGTTTCTGCAACTTTTAAAGGATTTTACTATTCCAATAGCGTTCTTACTGCTGTGTTTTAGTAGGGTCCTAAAATGTTGCTAAGCTCTAAAAGACTCTTTTTTATTTTTTTCCTGCAATATGCCGAACATGGGAAGAACACCACATCACTTCTAAAGACAGTGTGTGATCACGCATCCTTTTATCCAAAAACAAAAGCAAGCTTGCTATTACTGCTCCATTTGAAAATTATAAGAGCAGGGTTCAAATGGGGGTAGTGCCCTGGAGTAGCACAGCTCAATATATCAGACCCTTGGGACAAAAATTCTGCTTCAGTGGGTACGGGTGATGGAAATCCTATGGGACGTCGTCACGACACGGCTCCTGCCAGCCCTTATTTCTGTGTCACTCTTCGCCTTTGTTACCTTTCATTCCTTGCACAGAAATGCTGATCCAAGTGAACTCCAAGCTACTGTCCAAATCACTTATTTCTGGGAGGAGAGTCTTGGCAAAGGAAAACAAATACAGGAGTGGAAAAAGTAGCATCTTTGAGCAATACCGTAAAAAGTGTTGCCTGATGGAGATTCAACAAAACCGTGGAAATAAACGGGCCCTGAGAAAAGGAAGTTCAGTCCCTTGTGCGGTTTTATTCTGTCAGTAATTTCAAGCACAGCTGAAAAGATTCTCCCTGCTTTTCTTATCCCCTAGCAAGATATATAAAGAAAAGCTTTCTTCATCAGGAAAATATTACCAGGTGTTTTTGCATGGTATCCATCTCTATGATGTAAAAATCCTCAGATTTTTACCTAAACCATGACTTCTGTAGCACTTGTGTGTACTCATCAGTAGAACGGGAGGGGTGGGGATCATGGATGTCTCCTTCGGTCTTGAGTAAGCAGGGATGGGATGACTCTGTTAAATGGGAATCGTTTTCAAAGCGTGAGTATCTTTCTTCCCGTCTGGTGTGCGCTGGCTTTGAAGAACTGATCATGGAAGCTTTAGTTATGCCTTAAGATGTTTTGCCATCGTACAACCAGGGCGATTTTTTTTTTTTTTCCCCGTAGGTGATACACAGCCATTAGCAAGACAAAACACACTTTTTGGCTGGATAATATTTCAAAACATGTAGGAATATTAAGCGTAGTTCTCCGGGAGTATCACATTCCCTCCTTCCCTCCCCTATGACTGTCTATGCCTCATTTCCTTCTCACCTCCAAAACTTGTATGAATAGTTGTTCATTTTTAACATTTTTTTTTTTTTTTTAAGGCTAATGATTCTAAACAATGCTTCTTAGTACTTCCTTATAATATAAATGGAAATGGGGCTTTGCAGGGAGTCTAGCTCAAGGGGAAAACTGGCTAGACTCTCATAACCAGGCATTGCAGTTGAGCACATACGTAGGAGTGTACAAATGCCCACTGGCTTGTGGATAATATCTGATTACTTATATTTTAACAAGCATAAAAGCCACCAGCTGTTAAAATGAAGATTTGAAGGAATTGTTTGTTTTTAGGATGCTGTAGGTGAGTCGTCTGATACCCTCTGCCGCAAAGCGTAGTCAGTAAAGTGTTTCCACGTCATCCTTCGTTTGCAGGATGAGAGCAGGAACATGTGAGGCAGTGAGGGGGTTTTCTTATCTACAGATTCACCCGCAGTGCCTGGTTTGGGTTCAGCGTTGCTGGTCTTCGGTTTCCTTTCTCAGCCCTGTAGCTGATTATTGCTGAATTTAAGTTCTGTCAAATCATCATCGCGCTGGGAAAAAAGCAATACATACACTGTACTTAGTTTCTCTTTAAACAGGACTGGTTTTAACTCCGAGCCCATGCAGCGTCCTCATGTTAGCTTTTGACTAGAGACCTTTGTATTTCTGTGCTGTCTGGAATAGAATTGAATCCGTTAGATATTCAGGGTAACTGAAATACATAGCTGTTTCAGGCTCAACCTCTTTATCTGATAAGCATCAGTTTAGATTTGAGTACAAAATACTTTCTTTACTCCTTCAGACTACAAACAAGCAAACAACAGCCTGGAGAAGAGAAGGTTTCAGGGAGACCTCAGAGCCCCTTCCAGTATCTGAAGGGGGCCTACAAGACAGCTGGAGAAAGGGACTTTTTACAAGGGCACATAGCGATAGGACAAGGGGTAATGGGTTCAAACTGAAAAAGGGGGAAGATTGAGCTGAGATCTCAGGCAGAAATTCTTGACTGTGAGGGTAGTGAGCCCCTGGCCCAGGTTGCCCAGAGAAGCTGTGGCTGCCCCATCCCTGGAGGGGTTCAAGGCCAGGTTGGACGGGGCTTGGAGCAACCTGGTCTGGTGGGAGGTGTCCCTGCCCAGGGCAGGAAGTTGGAACTGGACGATCTTTAAGGTCCCTTCCAACCTGAACCATTCTATGAAAATGACCTCACAGCTTTCGTAGAAGAGCCCATCTAGTTCACACTTCTATCAGAGCAAATTTGTCTTTAAAGTCTCAGCTTCAGACTTTCATGAACTCTGTTGCTCTGTCTGAAGCTCTGGGGCAGCCCTTGGCCGTCTTGAAGGTCTGCGGAGTCCGATGCCTTTGCATCAAGGTTTAACTGCGTTGCTGCTGGATCCCTGTGCCTGGCGAGATTCATCTTGTTTGGGTTTCTCAGGCATGACACTTCAATGATTAATACATGTTTTCACATCCCAACACGCGTGATTTATGGCAGCAAGCCTGCGGGTCTACAAGCTCTGCTTCCCTCTTCATATCTCTCCTGGCACCTATACTCTACTGTGTTTGCTTTTCTTCCCCCTTACCCCTACTGCAAAATATTATTTGTTCTGTACGTAGATGAAATCAAGACAGATCAGTTGGTTCCCGCACACACTGTTATGGAGGCTATGGAACTGCAGAAACATATTTTTCTGATCTCAGATCTGGATGTTGACTCTTCAGGTGAAAGATGATGAGCCAGAGTTGTTGTGGATTTAGACTGTCTCAGTTGCGGTCCCCCATATCTTTTCTGTTTCCTTTTGGGAATAATTCTCTAGCTTTCAATTTTTTTTAGTCCTGGAGTCTCACTGGCTTCCAGAAAAGCAGTTTATTTTTAAGATTAACTTTTGCTGATGCAAAAGGCCCCATGCAGTTTTTCTCTTAAATTCTTTTTCTTTTGAGTATGCAGATTATTCCAGCCTTTGAGAGAGACCAAGTCTGTGCATTTCGAACATTGTTTGATTCCTTTTTGCATGTTCGGATTTATCTTTCACAAGCCAGGCTCTTTAGGTCACTCATTTTCTCTCCTTTTCTTCAGCTTAATTTTATTTACTCTGTGTACCTTTTGAGGGATACTATTTGTGGTTATTAACAGCAAGTAAAGAGCGCACTGCAGACCTGAGCAGTCCAGTGAGAAGGAAACTTTTTTCCTAGTGAATAGATTAGACAATAGGCTTATCTAATGTTGGCAAATAAGAGACACTCCTTTAGAAGGTCCTGTCTGTAGTCAAGGAGATGTCCTTTTGAGCCTGCCTTTAAAAGCTTTACCCAAAAATACTTGCGTGCCAAGGCTTAAATCTGTGTTTCAAAGGTACGTCTTGATTCATATACTGCTAAATTCAAGAGAAGCCTAAAACTTAATGTTCAAGTAAAGAAAATTCTGGTAGCTTAATTTATGAAGATTTTTTTTTTTTTTTAAAAAAGCATGTGTCAGAATTTCTTAGCTGCCAAAAGACGCAATTTCACCTTAATTTCATATTGGCAGCCTCCTTTTGCAGCCCTGTCACTATTGTGCGTTATTTAACCAGTAATCTCTAAGAAGGTGAGAAACTATTATTGCTTTTTAGCACAGTTGACATGAGGTTGGCTCCGAGCTGCACTTGGAGCTTCAAACATTTCAGATGGCTATAAACCAACTTAAACACCTTCATTTAGCGTTCTTACTGCCATGAGGTCATAGTTTGCAACGAAAAAGATCAAATGGTGTTTAAGTTTTTTTTTTTTCAAAGTATTCTCATACCAAAGAGCTGTAGCTGTGGATTTTGGCTTTTGGCCAGACAATCAAGATTTAGTATTTTGACCAGCTGTGATCCAGTAATGTCCCTCAGAGGAAACATTTTGTGGGGAGGAAAAGATACATATTTGAGCCTGTGAATTGTATTCTGTCTCTCATACTGCTTTACGGTTTCTCCGAGCCCCTTGCAGACAGATTAAATAATCACAAGTGAATCTGACTTGAAGAAACTGTTTCTTTTTATCAAAACTGCAAACAGATTACAACCAGAATCGGTTCCCTAAGAAAATAGCTTCAGAAATGCTGCTGTCCTACTTCAGTCACTTCATCTCGCCTGTCTGCAGCGCGGAGTCTGTGTCGTGCCCGAGGTCTGTCAGAATGCCCAAATGGACTAATTATAACCAGTGAAAATGAATATTTTGGGGAGAAAACAACTACTTTGTAATTTTGCTGCCAGCAAAATTTACAGCTGAAGTTCCACTGTTATGAACTGGCTTTTGAGATTTGGATGCAATTGAAACGTTGAGATTGGTGATGATGTAATTCTCTTATCTATAATGTCCAATAAATCTGAGGTTTCTTTTCTTTTTTTTTTAATTTAGAAATCCTCCTTCCTGATAGGAACTATACGCACTCCTATACGTAACCAGCCCTAGTCTGATCCAACTCGATGACTAAAAGTCATTAAGGCCTGATGACAGTTCATCAAATCAGGTTTTATACGCCACGAGTCGCAAGCCGTTCTTTTTGGACAGGTGTCCACATCTGTTTGCTGTCTCAGAAGGTTGACCAAGTAATTGTGGCTGGAAGCTGAACCAGTTCAACCCCAGTAATTCAGGTCAGGGTTGTACCTTTGTAGAGTAAAGGGCTGTGCTCCTGCAAGCCAAGCACTTCTCACTGGTGATGATACTTTACATTCTCTAAAGTTTCTGGGCAATTGGATGTTAGTTATCTAGCATGACTTACTTTTTTTTTTTTTTTTAAATATATTAATTCCATGAGCTGTGAAGCTGATAAAGCATCTCTTTCTCTGGGCTTTGCCTTGATGCAGTGCTATGACTTCTGGTAACAGTACAGCTTTTTCCTCAAGGAAGATGCAAACGGCATAAAGACTCTCTGTCAGCTGCTTGTTTGCATGAAGATTAATAGCAACTTAGTATTTCTGAGCTCTGTGCCTCTCTGTAAACATTACTTTTGAATCAAAACCTCAATCTGACTTCTCATTCTCACCTGGAATGAGGCGATGGAACAGGAAAAGATGCTTTGACTTAACTGCTTAACCCACTGTACCTAGAGCCATTTGATTTTTATTTTGCTTGCCTGCAAGACTATGACCATTATTCTACTTAAAGGTACACAGAGAGCTATTCATCTTCTCATGTTTGCCTTCTAGACACCCGTCACTCAGCTTAAACTAGTTGCCCCTGTGGTCAAAAGAGTACGATTTTCCCACTGGTCATAAACCACAGAATCACAGAATGGCAGGGGTTGGAAGGGACCTTCAGAGACCATCCAGTCCAACCCCCTGCCAGAGCAGGGTCACCTACAGCAGGTTGCACAGGAACGCGTCCAGGCAGGTTGTGAATCTCTCTGGAGACGGAGACTCCACCACCTCTCTGGGCAGCCTGTGCCAGGGCTCTACCACCCTCAAAGGAAAGAAGTTTTTCCTCGTGTTGAGACAGAATTTCTGGTGTTCCAGCTTGTGTCCGTTGCCCCTTGTCCTGCCCCTGGGCACCACTGAGAAGAGTCTGGCCCCATCCTCTTGCCACCTGCCCTTTAGCTCTTGCTGAGCATTGATGAGATCCCCTCTCAGTCTTCTCCAGCTAAACAGTCCCAGCCTTTCCTCATCAGATAATTGCTTCGTTCCCGTGATAATCTTTGTAGCCTATGCTGGACTCTCGGGCAGTTCCCTGTCCTTCTTGAACCGGGGAGCCCAGAACTGGACCCAGGACTCCAGATGTGGCCTCACCAGGGCAGAGTAGAGGGGGAGGATGACCTCCCTTCACCTGCTGGCCACACTCTTTTTAATGCACCCCAGGAGACCATTTGCCTTCTTGGCTACAAGGGCACATTGCTGGCCCGTGGGCAACTTGTTGCCCACCAGGACTCGCAGGTCCCTCTCTTCAGAGCTGCGCTCCAGCAGGTCAGCCACAACCTATGCTGGTGCATGGGGTTATTCCTAGCTTGGTGCAGGACCCTACACTTGCCCTTGTTGCATTTCATTAGGTTCCTCTCCACCCAACTCTCCAGCCTGTCCAGGTCTCACTGGATGGTGGCACAGCCTTCTGGTGTGTCACCCACTCCTCCCAGCTTTGTATCATCAGCTAACGTGCTGAGGGTGCACTCTGTCCCCTCACCCAGGTCGTTGATGGATATGTTGAACAAGACCGGACCCAGCACTGAGCCGTGGGGAACACCACTGGTGTTCTCAATAGGGTGTTACCCACTCCTCTCCAGTGCTCCTTTTCTTTCTCCAGTGACTGTGGAAGGAGCCTAGGCAATGACTTTTAGATGGCTGGTCTCCAAAGTCCTTCATGCGTATTTACTTTTATTTAAATGCCTTAGATAATATTTGATAAGCAGTTAAGCCGTTCTATTGACTTCATTCCTGCTTTTTCAGATTTGGACTGTTATCCCTGTATTTATTCCTCACTGAAGCTAAACCCATCCTATTCCTGTTTATTGGCAGCAATGGAGGGTTTCAGAAATCTGCCCGCTTATGTCTCCAGCAGCTTAAAACCTGGTTTTGCAGTCTTAAGTAAGGTCTGTTTCATTGCGTGTAGCTTAAGGAACCTGGCTGCAAGTGCTTTTTGTTCTAATTCATTAGTTTGAACACTTGCATGATAAATGAAGATCATTCCTGTTTTACTGCCCTGTGGGGCAGCCCTTATGTACTCTATTAACTGGAAAGTTATTTTGTAGACGAGGGAGATTAGCTTTGTATTGCTGCTCCATTTAGGCTGTTAGATCACTTAATATAGATCATTCTGCCAGTTCAACTTACTAAAAAAGGGAAGATTTTTTTGGCTGCTGGACTAAAGAGATATTGTTCAGGCATACATAACGTGTTAGCTTGAATAGCCTTGTCATAACAAGCTCTTAAAAAAACCTCTCCTGGTCCTGCAAACTAATTAATTCCTCCCCCATTTGCCTGTAAGGCCTAGATTTACAAAGGAATTTAGGCATGTTTCTTTTTAGGAGGAACTTAAATTTACATGCCCACCGGAACAGTTTGTAAAAGCTGCTTCTCTCCAGCTAATTAGATGCCAGAGTTCTCATGTTGGTTTACTCAGACCCTTAAATTTCTGCTGCTGCATAGAAAGGTTGCTGTTGTGCCTAAATTGGGCTGATCAGCGCTTGCTGAAGGTAATTTGGGGTTTACTAATTAGACAGTCTTATATCATGCTTAAGTCTTTGCCCTTTAAAGAGTCTGATCTAAGAGAAATGAATTTGAGCAAGTTTGAAGCACAGTCCAGCCCAACCAGTAAGAGCAGCAGGTATTACTCGTTCAGATGGTGAAGAGGCTTTGCCTTGAGTTCACTCTCTCCAATAACTAATTGCGCTTTGCGTGACGGTGTGCATCTTCAGGAGCTAGGATTAAACCCAGGATTGCTTTCTGCTCTTCTTTCCCTACATGTCCTCCTCTTCTAAGATGGCTCGTACTCTTTTGAGACCGTGCATCTTGTGCTGCAGGGTGGTATATTCAACAGGAGGAGCCCCTACAGACCTGTCTATAGGCTGGTTGGTGTTTAGACCACTGTGCGTGTAATTTGTCTGCACCCTCTTCTGACTGCTTAAGTTTCAGGCAAGAGCATTTATCACTAAAATACTGTGTACAGAGTAGATAGCCTTGTGACTATTTTAAGAAACGCTCATCTGTACTTAAATCCACAAGGTACGGCTTGAAATTCTTCCTGGATTAGATTTTAATCTCTTAAATGCCTATTTCAACCTGTGGAGGGTTGAATACAATGCAGAGAAATGGCAGAATTTCCTATAAATCTGTCCTGTCATCGTGCCTAAATCCAGGAGACAGGAAAACCTCACTGCTTTACGGGGTGTTGCAGATCTGATTCTTTGACATCAAACTCTTCTTTTAGTTGTAACGATAGGATGAGGGGCAATGGTTTTAAACTAGAGCAGGGTAGGCTTAGATCAGACATTAGGAAGAAGTTCTTTACAATGAGGTTGGTGAGACACTGGCCCAGGTTGCCCAGAAAGGTGGTGGAGGCCCCATCCCTGGAGACATTCAAGGACAGGCTTGATGAGGCTCTGAAGAATCTGATCTACTTGAAGATGTCCCTGCTCACTGCAGGGGGGTTGGACTAGATGACCTTCTAAAGGTCCCTTCCAACCCAACACATGGAATCTTCATGGTTGGAAAGGACCTTTGAGATCATCGAGTCCAGCCAAACAACCTACAATCTCTGCCACTAGAGCATGCCCTGAAGTGCCACATCTAGATGTTTCTGAAATACCTCTAGGGATGGTGACTCAACCCCCTCCCTGGGCAGGCTGTTCCAGTGCCTGACCACTCTTGCAGTAATGTAATTCTTCCTAATATCTAATCTGAACCTCCCCTGCCGCAGCTTCAGACCATTTCCTCTGGTCCTGTCATTATTCACCCGGGAGAAGTGGCCAACACCCACCTCTCTACAACCTCCTTTCAGGGAGTTGTGGAGGGCAATGAGGTCTCCCCTCAGCCTCCTCTTCTCCAAGCTAAACATGCCCAGCTCCCTCAGCCTCTCCTCATATGACCTGGTCTCCGGACCCCTCACCAGCCTGGTCGCTCTCCTCTGGACACGCTCCAGCACCTCAATGTCCCTCTTGTACAGAGGGGCCCAGAACTGAACACAGCACTCGAGGTGAGGCCTCACCAGTGCCGAGTACAGAGGCACCATCACTTCCCTGCTCCTGCTGGCCACGCTATTCCTGATACAAGCCAGAATGCTGTTGGCCTTCTTGGCCACCTGGGCACACTGCTGGCTCATGTTAAGCTGGCCGTCCACCAGCACCCCCAGGTCCTTTTCTGCTGGGCAGCTTTGCAGCCACTCTTCCCCAAGCCTGTAGCGTTGCTTGGGGTTGTTGTGACCGAAATGCAGGACCCGGCCCTTGGCCTTATTAAACCTCATCCAGTTGGCCTTGGCCCATGGATCCAGCCTGTCCAGGTCCCTCTGTAGAGCCTTCCTACCCTCAAGCAGATCAACACTCCCACCTAGTTTGGTGTCATCTGCAAACTTACTGAGGGTGCACTCAATATTCTATGATTCTACTTTGCAAAGGATACAAGTGTCTTCTACCGTAACTTCTGCAGCTGGCATATAGTCTGTTCTGACTGTCACTGCTGAAGTCCCTTAGTGAATCTGGACCCAAACTGTCTCTAGAACAACTAACATGATACATCTGTGCATGGCATCATAGAATTGTCTAGATTGGAAGGGACCTTTAAGATGATCAAGTCCAACCATCAACCCAACACTGACAAAAAGCACCACTAACCCATGTCCCTCAGCACCACGTCTGCTGGCTTTTAAATACCTCCAAGGATGGTGATTCCGCTCCTTCCCTGGGCTGCCTGTTCCGATGCTTAACAACCCTTTCGGTGTAGAAATCGTTCCTAATATCCAATCTAAGCCTCCCCTGGCACAACTTGAGGCCGTTTCCTCTTGTCCTGTTGCTTCTGTTGTATGTGGGGGAAAAAAGTTCTCGTTTTCTTCCTGTGCATCTTGTATTATTCCTAGTCTTGCTTTTTTTTATTTCAGGTATGTGGGGCTGTTTCTCTGGAATCTGCCCTTCTGGGTTCCAGTTTCAGCAGGAATACATTCCCATTTGACTCATCCCTAAAATCTTGATAGAAACTCAGAAGAATTACTTTTATCTTTATTGTTGCAAGGGATGTAATACTGGAATTGGTTGTGGGAACAGCTCGTTTCTTTTGGAAAGGGATGGCAATAAGCGGCCTTCGAGTTTGAAAAGGAGCTTGTATAAGAATGGCGTTCACAAACACCCCACCTTCTTTTTGAACTGCATACGTGCTCACTATTTTAAATGGTATTAGACAACTGATTTGTCAAATAGGTCCAAACTTAGGAACACCTTAAGTACAGGTCATTCTAGAGCTGCAAAATCAAGTGTGTTGCCTTTTTGGATCTTGAATTGACAATACAGTACAATCAAAACAAAGCAAACTTCATCAACAGGGTTTTTCTCCCAACCTAAAATACTAGATTTAGCACAGAGCCCTCTGCCCATCTCGTTATTTTGAGCCTCCTGCATTTAGAGCCACAAGGTGATGGATCAGCCCAGTGCATGTGTCCAAGCCCTTGTAGCACAAAGCTCATCACTCTCCTGCCTGGAGGCTCCTTTTTGTACTCCTCAAGACTTGTGGCAGGTTTAGGCTTCTCTTAGCAGCAAGTTTTATCCCAGCCTGTGCTTCGGGCTTGGTTTTGTACAGAAGAGGGGAGGAGGGAGGCCTTTCCTGCCTTGTTCCATTGCACGCAGCCATTGCTTGGCCTTGTTTCTGTGCCTCAAGGTGTGGGAAAAGTGGCTGGAGAGCTGCCCAGCAGAAAAGGACCTGGGGGTGGTGGTCGACAGCCAGCTGAATATGAACCAGCAGTGTGCCCAGGTGGCCAAGGCGGCCAACAGCATCCTGGCCTGTATCAGCACTAGTGTGGCCAGCAGGACCGGGGCAGTGACGGTCCCCCTGTACTGGGCACTGGTGAGGTCCCACCTCGAGTGCTGTGTCCAGTTTTGGGCCCCTCACCACAAAAAAGCCATTGAGGTGCTGGAGCGTGTCCAGAGAAGGGCACCGGAGCTGGTGAGGGGTCTGGAGCCCAAGTCTTGCGAGGAGCGGCTGAGGGAGCTGGGGGTGTTCAGCCTGGAGAAAAGGAGGCTGAGGGGGGACCTTCTCGCTCTCTATAACCCCCTGAAAGGAGGGGGTAGCCAGGGGGGGTCGGTCTCTTCTCCCAGGGCACAGGCCATGGGACAAGAGGAGATGCCCTGATGTTGTGCCAGGGGAGGTTTAGGATGGATATTAGGAAAAATTTCTTCCCCGAAAGGGCTGCCAAGCATTGGAAGAGGCTGCCCAGGGCAGTGTTGGAGTCGCCATCCCTGGAGGTATTTAAAAGCTGGGCAGACATGGTGTTGAGGGACATGGGGTAGTGGTGGTTTTTGTCAGTGTTGGGTTGATGGTTGGACTCGATGATCTGAGAGGTCCTCTCCAACCTAGGCAATTCTATAATTTGATGACACGCATCTTGACGCATCTCTTTGGTAAGACACACAAATTACAATGGTACATGCCACCTCATCCAAGTAGAAGGGAGATAATTCAGGTCTGCAACATCTCTGTATCTGGAATGGGAAAGGCAGCAAAACCTTAGATATCTTGCACTGTAAAGCACCATCTACTTAATTATGAAGTGTCTTATAATTTGAACTGTAATAATCAGCTGTCACATATCTGTGAGGAATTAGTTCATGTAAATATAGGATGATGTGCCCTTGGACCCAGAGAAGCGTCTTGAATGGTATCTGGCTTTGAGAATACATGAACATCTTGGAATTTGGGTAAATTCCTAAAACCTAGCATTTAATTGTAAGGTTTCTAACAACTTGATAGAGAGCAAAATACTTTGTTTTGCTGCATTTTGCTGTTAAAGCTGAAAACAGCACTCTTATTTTTCCTGTGCTCTTGCTTCAGCAAACCTAGAAGGAAGGTGAAAAATTTTCCTATCTAAGACTTAAAATAAACATAATCTAATCAAATAAGTAATACTGAGTATTCGTTTATCTTGTCAATCAAGGCTGAAAGCAGTAAGCTGTGGGAAGGGAAGGGGAAAACAGACCATTCCCAGTATGTCTCCAATGCCCATTGCCCAAGTAAAGTTCACAAGTGTCCCCCCTCACATTCTTCTGTTTGTCATATTATATCATTTTAAAAATAAATGGTTAATTGTATTGGGGTTGGTTGAAGTATTTTGAAGTCTCTGGTCAGTAAGGGACTTGAGGGCTGCTCTCCAAGACCATATGTATACAGCACTTAATAGCATCTGTAGCCCATACTGCCTTCTCTTTGGTCATCTCTCTTAAGAATGCTCCAAATCTTTGCAAACAAAGCTGAGAGTGCAACGCAGAGATTGCGTTAAAAAGGTCTGAAACAGCAGTTGAACTCAAAGAAGAAAGCTGATATTTTTACTGCTACCTGCCCGTGTGGCGCTTATCTCTGCTTCACTGTCTGCAACTCTAAATTCTGAAAAGCAACATGTCCTTAAGGTGATTTGAGGGTTTTTATGGAAGAGAAGGAAGCCCTACGCATGTATTAAGGGGCAGCCCGGGAGGTGGTAAGATGGGAGAGGAAATTAAAGAGCGGTAGTTCTCCACGCTGCCCTTCCGTGGGGATGCTTATTTTTCACAGAGGGACTTTTTGCAGTAACACTTCTCCTATTTACAAAGGGGAGCAAAAAAAAGAGAACTAATGTGAAAACAATCCACGCTAGGGACTACTTATAAATGCTATTCCATGGTTTTCCCCTGCAAGACAGACCCCAAAATGTATCAGGCCTTGAGTTGAAGGAGTTTCTTTTAAATGGAGTTAATGAAGGAGACTCATGCTGACATCAGTTGAGTCTTATGTATTCAGTGTATCATTAATAGCTTTTTTTAAAAAAAAATTTGGAAGGAAAATGAACCGGTTGCTTAAGTTAATGTACAACATACTATTTGCATATAGGATGGTGATTATATTTGGATAAGGATTAAGCCGATGAAGGAAAATTCACATAACACACCCCAGATGACGTAAAGCGGATGTTCCAAATTACAGACCCTGAGACAGTGTAAGTGGTCTGTGGAACTGTATTAAATAGTAAAATCCAACTTATAAATTAAGCTTGATTAGTTCATGTTCCTCAAGAAACCGAGGTTGACGTTTGTCCAAAATGGTTTTGGAATGATTGGCACAGAAAAGCAGATGATCTGGCAAAAATAATCCTCTGCAAATAGCAAAGTTAGTGTGGGTTTTCTCCTTTGTGCAGCTGTCAGGAAAGTCCACTGTTGGAAGAAGTCGCTCTTAGAGGATTCGGCCATTATTACTCACTTTTGAAGAGTTTATGATGGCCTAGTACAGGCCATAAATACATAAATATACAGTCAACAGTAATAATTCATAACGTACAGCTTGGTCTTATAAAACGGTGTTAACAGTGCAAATTAACATAATGTGGTGGTTTCTTGGGTGATTGACTCTTCAACCCATGGAGCTTTGTAAATGTTCCTGCACGATCTTACCGGTTTTCAGTAAAGCTGTCCTCGGGGGTGTCTTCTACAGTTCACACAGCATTAAACACGTTTGGGGTTTTAGCACTTTAGGATACAAGTAGTTGGCCAAACTGAGCCCAGAGTTGTGATAAAATAATTGCTTCAGCCTTTGGTTAAACATCTGTATTGCTCGTGAGCATGCCTGACAGCTGTGATTTATCCTTTCCTTCTTTTATAGTGATCGACACCATACATCCAGTGCAATTCCCGTTCCAAAGAGACAGAGCTCTAGCTTCGGCAGATTGGATATTGGCTTTTCCAGTGGGCTTCCTTCTCCAGATAAAGGACTCCGAAAACGAGCCAGCACGGGAAACGAAAGACTACAGTACAAAACTCCTCCTCCTAGTTACAACTCTGCTTTAACACAGCCCGTTGCCATCACAGCCCGTGTCGGAGAGTCAGATAAAAAACCTGGATCGCTGTCTTCTTCCTTGGATACCTCTATGGACTCCTCGAAAGGAAATACCAAGAAAGGCGAGGACTTGTGCAGCAGTTTAAATGGTGAAAACGGGAGCCTAAACAATACCCAAGACCGGCAGGAGTCTTTCCTAGGACATACTAGTGCAATAAATGGGGCGTTGCTGCCCAGTGAGTGCTCTGGCACTGCGAGCAACGAGCAGCCCCGTGAGTTTCGTCCCTCGCTGGGCCCCGTCCTTTGCTGCACGGTGGAACAAGCGGAGGAGATCATGGGGATGGAAGCGACGGGCTTCAACCCGGGAGATCAGCTAGAAGACTTTAACTCCATCCCGGTGGAGCACGCCGTGGCCGTGGAGTGCGATGAACAAGTCCTAGGGGAGTTTGAGGAGTTCTCTCGAAGGATCTATGCACTGAATGAGAACATGTCCAGCTTCCGCAGACCGCGTAAAAGTTCGGACAAGTGAGCTCGGACAGGGATTTGATAGCAGACATTGAGGTGAAATCAGTGATCTGGAATAGAGATTAAATTGCACTTATTCTTTATATTAATTATAAAAAAAATAAAAAATAAAAAAGCTAAAGCTATTCCTATGGTGTTAGACAAAACGGACTTAAGCACGATAACACAGGATCATGGTATATTCACAGCCCAGGTAAATTTTGATTCTGCTTCCAGTCCTCTTATGTCTGGTATTTATAATCTGTTGGAATATTATTATTTTTTTTAGGCATTGGAATCCATTTATAAAAGGCTTTCCTGGAAACAACTTCTAGTGCTGATCAGGCCCTTCTATGAATATTTGTTAATTACTTAATTATTATTTAGAATTAAATTTATTTTAATCTTTTCAGAGGGAAAAAAAAAAAGTTAATTTAAAAGTATGTTTATGGCAAGACCTCTTTACCTTCTCCCATGTACTCCTGTATTTTCTTGAGCAATGTAGCCAGCGTTACAGAAATACCATGAATTCGTTAGAATTGGACAGCTTTCTCTTGGCTGTGCTCCATAGCCTTTGAAGTTCTGGTTTGCACTGATGGGTCTTCAGTCGGTGGTGTAAATTCACCCCTTCCTACCAGTAGAAGCCTTGAGGACTAAACCGCCTCTGAGGTTTCTTATAAAAAAAATCTCAGCCTGCCCGTTCCCCGCTTTGCTGGGGCACAGACCTCATCAGCAGAGACCTAACGAACTCCCTACTGAAGTGGGGTTCAGCTGCCCCCGCTCCGAGGTGTCTTAACGGGGGGACAGCGTGCTGCGAGGCACTTCAGACATCTTCATAAAAACCCAGACTGAAAATGCGGTCACCGCTTTGGAATTAGGGGAATTTGGGGAATCGCTCCACCCACCTGTAGAAAGGGAGGCACTTAACATTCTTCGTCGAAATTAATATCCTTTTTAACCATCTGTGTTTTAAAGGAAGCAACGTCCAGCGGTTCGCTGGAGGTGCGGTTTGCCGTTAGGTAGGTTACCACGGGCACATGTGTTCAGCTGCACTAATGGGAAAGCAATTTGCAGCCTGCTTTGTGATTCCTGGTATTTGTTTCAGTTGGGATTTCATTGCTCTTGCTTTCTATATTGTATACCCAAGAATTTGGGCTCGGTTGTGAGCTCTCAAATATAAAAAATATATAGCAGAATAAAAAACACTTCATCATGCCTGGCTTTTTTTTCCCCCTCCCTGGTCTATGCTTTCTTTTGAACCAATGACCTAGTCTCTTTCCTAACTTCACCGTAAGGCTAGCTGAAATTAACATTTTAAAATGTGGATATGTATAATCTCGACTATCTGTTGTCGAAACAAGACGTGTATGTGAGAACCAATATACATAATAGCACTGTTCTAGAATATGCATTATTTTTTTTTTCCAGGTAACACCTTAATGATTGTATTAAAATTATATTCACATTTCTTCTGTTAGCTTTTAACGGTTGTGTCTGCAATTGAGTTGTTGGATCGAGCCTGTCTATGCCCATTTGTTATTTGTGGTCTGTCCCAGGACGATGCGCTGGATGGAAGCATCCAGAAGCAGAGACCTCCATTCTGTAAAGGCACTGAAGGTGATTCCAGCTGCAAACTTGGGCATGAAGTTGCACATATGCATGAGTATCTTCTCCCCCCGAATAAGCTCCTCTGTTCCAACCTCATGAAAAGCTTCCCTAAAGGAAACCGCAGCAGCTGAAAGCACTGCCATCCTCTTAGAGGAGATAGGTAGGATGCTCTGGCTGTGCTTTGGCGCAGAGAGAGCAAGAAATTAACACCTTATTAATGAAGTGGGCGTAAGATACTCCCTACTGTGACTGTATCTTACCGTCTTCTGATAGCGGCATAATTTTAGGTGAATTTAGGGAAGGTTGAGTCAGTCGTGCACCCTGTGAAATGGGATCCGGCATGCTCAAAGCAGCACACACCTTCAGTTTGTAGGCGCACTCACTTTCCTCTATAACAGAAAGGCTTTAGCTTGTGTCTGGTGGTCACTTTTCAAAGCAACCCAAAGAGTAGGTGTGAAGTGGCCGTGTTCCGGAAGCGAACACAGAGCCTCTCAGTGCAATTAAGAGACATGAGGTTCGTAGAGCATCAGCGGGACTTTGGATTTTTATTTCTTTTTTCATTAGTTGCGCATTTTCTCAGGTTGCACCCGACCAAATGAAGTCGGGTTTTCCTCCCTGACGTCGTGTTGCTGTTCCTGTTTGAACCCTGTAATTGTTCATGTGTCAAACACGATGGTTGATTCCTGCATCTGCCGCACAAACCTTCTCTGACGGGCTTTCTATGGATGTATCTTTAGTGGGCCTTAAATTGTCCCCATGTTTCTCTTCCCCTTTCCTCGCTGTCTCTATAGAAGGCGGCGTGAAGGGGAACAGCATCGTAGGGCTAATTAAAACATCAACAAACTTCTCGTTGCTGTGAGGATGGGGGGATTGTACAGACTGCAGCCACCTCATGGCTTTCTTTTTTGTGTTTATTTCCACCCCCCACACACACACCCCCCTTTAAATTACTTTGAAAATAGCATATTGGGAGAGAAACAAATGGTAGGTTTTGAAGGTGAGATGATATATTACAGTGTGCTTTAAACTGTCAAGAACCTTTAGGTTCCTGCACAGCTGTGACACTGTGAAATGTCTGCAAATGTCTTCAAGTGGAGAAAACATTTCATTGCGATCTTTTCCCCTCACTTAAGAATTCCTGGGATTTTTGAGAATATTAGTTTTGGAAGATCATATCCCACTCTATTTTTATAGCAAGCACAACAGCATTGGCTTATCCTTGCTTGACCAGGTATTTAAAATAAGCAAAACCAGAATAACCCGTAGTAAATGACATGTTAAAACTATGTTGGTAATTGCAGGAAAGCTCATCTGTATTTATAAAATAAAACTGGTTAGTATCTCTCGACTTGTGTGTCTTCTCTTAATGGCTCCTTTTGTGTTTTCTTTACAAGCCCCATTTGAACCACAGTGTCCTCCCCAGCCCCAAAAACTCTTTGCCTTTTTGTTCATCAAGCCCATATGGATCCAAATGTGAATATTTGGGAGAGGGGATTCTCTAGGAGACCTGACTGCCCTGCTGGCTCCAAATCCTATTTCACATGAGATGGTATGGCAATTTTTAATTTTTTTTTTAATCCTCCTTTTAAAAAAGATGGCACGCAGCTGGAAAAACACTGTACGATGGGGCTGGGAGACAGCTGGATTTGCAAAACTTTTATGGATAGTGGAAAGGTATTGGGGAGGCATCGCTACTCATCCAGCACCTTCTGGGATCCGAGTTAACCAGCAACATATGTCTGCCTAAAAACCTTGTGTTCCCCTTGAACAGGAGTCTGCACACACGTGTCCTGGGAGGAGGCTGGCCATGGTGGAGTCGCTGGTGGGAAGCCGTGTGACGTGAAGAGCTGCAGGGACTCTCCAGGCATCAGCAGGACGACAGGTTTGTTTGCTTTTTTGCTTTTCTTTTCTCCCACCCAGTCTGTCTGTCAGCAGAGCGAAATGCCAAGACACCAACTCGTATAGTCCCGGAGCTGAAGGTGATACGAGAGAGAAATTTTACTTTAAGCTGGTTTGCAACATTGAACAGCTTTATTGAAATGTAGTTGCATTAAAGCGAATATGAATGGAAAGGTTTGTATCGAAACGTAGCTGGAGGTGCTGCTGGAAAGAGTGGGCTTGTTCTCGATAATCATAGAATGATTGGAATTGGAAGGGACCTTAAAGACCATCCAGTTCCAACCCCCTGCCCTGGGCAGGGACACCTCCCACCAGACCAGGTTGCTCCAAGCCCCGTCCAACCTGGCCTTGAACCCCTCCAGGGATGGGGCAGCCACAGCTTCTCTGGGCAACCTGGGCCAGGGGCTCACCACCCTCACAGCAAAGAATTTCTTCCTAATCTCTAATCTCAATCTCCCCTCTTTCAGTCTAAAACCATTCCCCTTGTCCTTTTGCTCCCCTCCCTGCTCCAGAGTCCCTCCCCAGCTTTCCTGGAGCCCCTTGAGGGACTGGAAGGGGCTCTAAGGTCTCCCCGGAGCCTTCTCTTCTCCAGACTGAACCCCCCCAGCTCTCTCAGCCTGGATAAACCTTGGGCTCTCCTCTGCCTCAGTTTGACACCTTTTAAACAGCCGAATTTCTCCTTGGTATGTGGGTTTTGACCTTTCTCAGATGGAAATTTTTGCACGTGCTCTGTGTCCTCTGAACTGACCCAGTTTAGCCAGTGCCTCTGGGCAGCCGTGAGCACCTCCTGGCTGCAGGCGAGGTCTTCTAACCCTATGTGAGGAGTAGAGCAGTCTAGGTTGGAAGGGACCTTTCAGATCATCAACCATCAGAACGACTATAATTTTCCAGGGAGGGGGAAGAAATATCTAACTAAGACTTCTTTTAACTACTGGCTATTGTGATATCAGCTTATTTTGTATATGGCAGAATGCAACATTATGTTACAATTTTTCATTAAATAGTACGAAATCTTTTTTCCCCACTAAGTAATTAACTGTCAGATGTCATCTCTGCTGCTGATGAAATTTGCCCTGTATGTATTGCGTTGACTAGCTTGACGTCTAATGTTCAATCTGGTTTTATTAGGTTACTTCTAATAGGTTGCTTTGATAAAATCATACTTGAATTTCTGAATTTCCGACTTCTAGGACAGCCGTATCCATTCTGGTCTGGATCATCTTGGCTTTGGCGGGGACAGAAAGTCCTTTTGACTTGTTAAAAGAAACTAAAGCACTGGCCATCAAAAAACAGAAAAAATAAAAATAAGAAAAAATGTAAAAGGAAAAAAAAAATCAGGTATTACAATTCATTGACACAGGTCCATTAAGCCTTGAGTTGGCTGGAGTAACCCATGTGAACTGGCGCTGCTTTCCCCAGCCACAGCAAGCAGATGCGTTCTCCCAGGGGGAAGCTTTTTCCCAAGCGGAGGAGAACGTCACCTGTGCTTTCTGCCGGGTCCCAAGCCTGGCCAGCCCACCAGCATCTCCTGATGCTGAGCGCCTGTGTTGATTACCCACGGTAACCGAAACAGGTTGTTTATTTAGGCAAAACTAAACGTAGTTTCCTTGGCTGGGCAGAGGTGAGATGGGGAATAAATCTAACACTTGCTCTAATTATTGATTTATTTCTTTTTTTTTTGGTCTTTTGGCAGTAGGGCTTTGGCGTTCCGTTGTGTCCAGCTGCCAGCAGTGGCACCCAGTCTGCGTGCCAGTGCCAGAGGCATCATGTCGTTACAGCAACCAGTCCTCGGCTCCTGCAAGGTACCTGTGGGGAAGGGGTTTGTGCTGTTCACTGGGGTGTGGGCAGCGCCAGCCAGACCTTTATCCCGCTTTTCAGAGAGGGATAACGCTCTTCAAGTATTGTTGAAAGCAGCTAGTGCCTTTTGGTGAAGGTGTTTGAAGTGTGAGCTGCTTGAGTCAGTCTTGTCAGCCCTCTTATATGGCGTGTTTTTTCATGGCACTGTTAAAAAAGCAATTGCAGATCAGGTTGCATGGCTGCTTCTCAAGAGTTTAACTGAAATCATGGACGACTCCTAATTGGCAACTCCTGGAGTGCCGTAGTGTATTATAGAGTCAGAGGATTGTTGAAGTTGGAAGGGACCTTTAAGATCATTGAGTCCAACCATCAACCCAACACTGACAAAACCCACCACTACCCCATGTCCCTCAGCACCACGTCTGCCCGGCTTTTAAATACCCCCAGGGGTGGTGCCTTCACCACTGCCCTGGGGAGCCTGTTCCAATTCTTGGCAGCCCTTTCAGTGAAGAGATTTTTCCTAATATCCATCCTAAACCTCCCCTGGCACAACTTGAGGCCATTTCCTCTTGTCCTATGGCCTGTGCCTTGGGAGAAGAGCCCGACCCCCCCTGGCTACCCCCTCCTTTCAGGGAGTTGCAGAGAGCGAGAAGGTCTCCCCTCAGCCTCCTTTTCTCCAGGCTGAACACCCCCAGCTCCCTCAGCCGCTACTCACAGACTTATTAATTAACGCTGATATAAACATCTGCAAACATTGAACAGTGCCAGCTGCCTAAAATTTTCATATAAAATGCCTGTATTTTTTAAATAGTGTAATGAGGTAGTTTGGTCAATTAAGCTGCATATGCATGAGGAGCTGTTAAGCTTGAACATGCAGCTGGTGCAGGTGGAAAACCTGCCAACCAGCCGTCATGGTTCTGCCCAGCATGTTGGCCTGGGTGTGGCGACTGCACCCCATGGACAGGACGGGCAGAAGAAATCCAGCTGTCGAGGAGAAGTTTCTCTCTTCATCCACCTCCTTACAGATTTGGGCAGCATGGTGTGATGGTTGGGTTACCTGTGCCTACCCAGGTCTTTATCCCAGCTCTATCTTGCAGCAACTGTTCTGCTTGCAAGTCTCCTTGGATTTCTCCGCTCAGGAAGGCAATATCCCTCCAGCTGGTTGGTTCATTGCTGCCAACACTGCCGGGGCTGAGTGCTTCTATTTTCAGCTGAGATTTGCAAGTGCTACCAGCAAGTGAGGCACTTTTGGGGAAGAAGGTGTCCTTTTCCTTGCAGGTTATCTCCTGGTGGAGGACGTACATGGACTTCTTTGCCCTTCCTTGGTGAACCTCTGCAGCAGAAGTGTGTCTGTCGCTTCTTTTCAGCCCTTCCATCGTGGTTTTCCTTTCAAAAGACTAGTTTCGGTCGTTGGTCTGAAATTAGAAAGAGTCTTGGCAGAGTTTGGGGCTGTCGTCTGCGGTTTTGTCTGACCTGGCTAGCGCTGCTGAGAATGTGGCTCCTGGGTTTGGAAATCATTTTCTCATATTAATCTTCTTCTCCCGGCAAATTTGCAATGATGGTGAAATTTCTCTGCAACCCGATACATCCTTGATGGTTTAATTGGAGACATGAGCGCGCTGGCAGAAAGACAGAGGACCTTTATGTGTATCTGTTTTCTATGGCTTCGGTTGTATGTGCCCCATGCGGGACCGAGAGGGAACGATTCCTTGAGGGGAGATTGGGCATCTGACGGACACAGCACAGATGTTTTGATAACATCTCAGTTTTGTGGTAATCTCACCCAATTCCTCCTTTCACACATGTTTAAACCGATGCTGGAAGGAGTGGCAATAAACCAAACTCACCTCTAACTTGGTCCCTACAAAGTTCTCCTGTGTCTTGATGCCTGGTCTGAAAGACGGGGAGAATTCCCGTTAATGGACCACTGTGCTCCTGGCCACAGCTTAACGCCTGTCCCATAGAGAGCTGAAATCTAAATATGCCTGGTTTTAAAAGATCCCTGGGCAGCTACGGCTCTGGGTCTGTAGGAATCTGAGTTTTTAGCACTGCAATTCATAGTTATACTCTGCTCTTCTGGAGTACTGGGGTTCCTCAGTCCTTTGCAGCAGGCAGAGATGCTCCGTGCTGTGTTGCAACAGCAGCATCAGTGTGCTGTTCCTTCACCTCTAATCCCAAAATGCTGGTTACAACGCTGTTTTTTTCATATATTCATTACAGATAACGCTGCAGGGTTGAATGCAGAGCTGAGCGGCTGCAGAGATGCTATAGGTCCCTCCTTATGACCTGGCTGCAATTGCCTTGGGGTGGATGTCACGTTGGAGGAGCGTTTGTGGTGAGATGGGTTAATGGGAGCAATTTCAGCCGCTGTGCTGGAATTAAAAAGCACTTTTCTGGAAGCAAATAAAGGTAATGCCACACTTCTCAGGGCAATCAGGGCAGCGCATAAGCGCAGCACCTCTCTTGGTGATCAGAAACATGGGACTGTGATTCTGGCTACAAGATATTTGGTTTTAAGAGCAAGATCATGACTCTTCCTTGGTGATGGGCTGTTCCTTCTCGGTCGTGAGTTGTGTTGCGTGTTCAGGCAGGACACCTTCAGTTCTTGAACGAGTGAAGGACAAAAGCAACTGGACGGTGGTTTTCTGCAGTCCAAGAACCTCTTGTTCAGGCTCAAGGGTAGCTGGGGATCAGCTATGAAGGATAGCCAGGCTGGATGGGGCTTTGGGCAACCTGGTCTAGTGAAGGTGTCCCTGCCCATGGCAGGGGGGATGGAACTAGGTGGTCTTTAAGATCCCTTACAACTCTAACTACTCCATGGTTCTATGTTCCTGTTGCACCTTTTTGTCATCTACCCAGCCTAGTTTTAACATCTAGCCTTTGGATTTCATACTTGCCATCTACCAGATGGATCCCTCCTTTTGCAGATCACCTTTCTCAGACCCTGCACGCTGATATACAGCAAGTGCAGCTCCACAACCTGCGGCACCAATCTTTACCTCTGTCTCCATGTGTATCCTTAATAACCTTTTCCCCTGTGCTCGCAGGAAATGCTCTCATGCTGGAGTAGGTGGAGGGCCCCGGTTGGCTTGGCTCCGGCTTGTTTTTATAGCGATAACTTTGTCAACAGCACGTTGTGTGACAACACCAAGCGGTTGTTTGGCTACCCCTTTGTCCACGGAGGAGACTTGCTAAATCAGGGTAGGATTTGTCCTGGGTGAGAAGTCCAAGATGCTGTCAGCTTTGCTGGGAACTGCAGACGGCCGAAGAGGGAAGCTTTAATCCACCCTGCCCTGACGTTAGCCAGATATCAGGCACTGGAGTACGTGGGCTGATTAGCGTGGGCTTGATCTGCGCAGCAAAGCTTCCAGCGCTAATGAAAAGCTTTGCTGCCTCATGGGGGTATTTGTCAAGCTGGGGACCAGCAGAGCAGCATTCTTCATGCTCTTCGGCTGAGCATCTCCGAAGCCAGCAACCTCCACCTCTGCTGTGATTTTTCAGCATAAGATGAATGAATAAAACAGATACCACTGACTCTTTTCTACTTGACGAACAAAGGAGTCCCAAGGTTCTTCATCATTTTCCTTAAAGGGTTGTCGAGCATTGGAACAGACTCCCCAGGGAAGTGGTGGAGTCACCATCCCTCGAGGTATTTAAAAGATGGGTAGATGTGGCGCTTGGGGACTTTGTTTAGTGATGGACTTGGCAGTGTTACGTTAGTGGTTAGACTTGATGATCTCAAAGGTCCATTCCAACATAGACAGTTCTATGATTCTATGAATACAAACCACACAAGCAGTCCCGGAAATGGAGGAGGGAAGGGAAAGGATGCAGTCTCCAAGGGGGATTCTCAATTATTCAGCTGGGGTGAACACCACCACTCTGAGCTGCTCCCAGGGACTGGAAGCCAGAGGAATGGACGAAGGGATGGAGGTCACCAGCTCATCATGTGGCTGAACATTTGTAGGGAGGAAAAGAGGCTGCAAGTGCCCTGCAAACCCCATCCCTGACCTCGATAACCACACTGGGGCCCATGGGCTCCATCTCCCAGATGACTGTGTGTGTGCACATGCAAGGGAGCGGACGCTCAACATTTCCTCAAAGCAAATGAAGGTCTGATCTCATTGCCAGCTTCACAACAAACCCATTAGAGCATTATGGGCAAGATCTGGGTTTATGAATGAAGATTTTTATTATTTTTTTTTTTTTAAAGACTCCAATCCCATGACCTTCGGTTGGAGGAACCAAATAGCCTTCCTTGTCTCCAAGTCTCTTCTCCATCCAGCTAACCACAAGAGGCTGGAGAGTCTCCGTGGGAAGGATTTAAAAGGAAATCTCAGGCCACATAGCATTAATTGGAAAGAACACCAAGACCACAGGTAATAACGTTAGCCCCTGGCTCATGGAAACTTTAGCAAAACTGTTTATTTAGAGGACATGTGTATTTGCATCTGATTCTTGACTTCTATTTTGGAATGACTTTAAGATCCAGAACGTGGGTTGTACCTGGGATTTAAGCTTTTCCACAAAGAATCCCCTTGGTAGGGTACCTTTTCTCATCCCTGTGGCATGGTATTACCCCTTCTGGGTATTACCCCTTTGGGGCCTACAGGAAAGCTGGGGAGGAACTCTTCATCAGGGAGTGGAGCCATAGGATGAGGGGGAACGGTTTTAGACTGGAAGAGGGGAGATTTAGATTAGAGACAGGAAGAAATTCTTTGCTGTGAGGGCGGTGAGCCCCTGGCCCAGGTTGCCCAGAGAAGCTGTGGCTGCCCCATCCCTGGAGGGGTTCAAGGCCAGGTTGGACGGGGCTTGGAGCAACCTGGTCTGGTGGGAGGTGTCCCTGCCCAGGGCAGGGGGGTGGAATGAGATGAGCTTTAAGGTCCCTTTCAACTTAAACCATTCTGCGATTCTGTGGAGGCAAGCCGTGCTGCCTGCGCTGCCCACCCTGTGCTTGCAATGAGCAATGGGCAGCAGAAGAGGATCAGGTCTCACCCCGGAGTGCTCGGGATGCAGTATGAGAAACAAATGGAGATCCCCAGCTTTCCAGTCCAGCCTCCTTCCTTCTGCCTGCATCTGGGGCTGCGGAGAAAAGGGGATGGATGGGATGGAGCACAAACTGCCTGCAGCCCCTGAACAGGGCTGTGGCCACGTGCCTGAAGGGGAAAGTGTAAATTATCCCTCCTGCCCCCACGCATCTCTCCTCTTGCATCCCATGCTCCAGATGAATTCCTGTGTGTCTTTAGCCCAGGGCCGGGGAGCAAGAGCTTGTCTTCACCTGTGCGTGCTGAGTGTCTGGGAGGATGGGAATCCGGATTGTGCCTGGGACTTGGGGTCCCAGAATGACACAAGTGGCAGTGATTTAGATGTGCACTAATAAAGGAATTTCGCCTCCCAACACATCTGACAACTCCTGAGCTCTTTGAGCAGCTCTAATGGAGCATCCCCAGCCAAGGAAGCCCCGTGCAAAGTGGAAGAAGGCGCTGGGGAGAGGAGGAGGGGGCTCATCTCCAAGATGCAGTAGGTTCCTTCAGTTTTAGCTGTTGTATTTGCACAGGGAAAAATATAAATCAAGGCTGCGCTGGTCTATATCTGGCCAATTTCAGTCTGGAGTTCCTGACAGGTGACCCCAGGGTACGGTTGCATGCTCTCAGTGCTTATTTTTGACATCGTAATCCAAATTGACGTTCAGTGCTTGAATATACAATAAGTTCATTACAGCTAAACCCCTCCAGCTCAGGGATTTCCTGTTGGTAAGTCTCAGAAAAATCAGGATTCCCAGCGGTATCGGGCCGCAAACGTTTGCAGATAAAATTCAAGTTAGCAAGTTATGCCAAAATATTTTTGGAGCCGAAGCGGAGCTGTATTTTCTGTCCAGCACAGTGATGCCTTATCCTTCCTTGTTGCCTGGGACTGGAGGCGTAGGCTCCCTGCACACCTCCCAAACAGGGTCTCAGTGCTGCTCTCAAGGGGAGCTCATTAAAAAGCAGTGGATGAATCCACAATTCTATGGCTAAGCACACGTCTGAGTATTTTTTTGGAACCTAAACTGTTGCCTCTCATCCCACTTTCTAAAGAGCAAGAGGAAAAATCTGTACAGCATCTTACCAAAGCAGCCTGTGATCAACCACCATAAACTCCACAAGCAGATAAGATTTTAGATATCCCCATTATCTCCACGAGCAGGACATATCTCTCAATCTTCCCATGTCTACATGAGGGTTGCAACACAGTGGGGTTACTACTCAAGCCCTTGACCTGATGGTTAATAAGCTGTTATGATGAGGTGTGAACTTGGCCTGGGACATGTCCATGCCCATCCAGCACATGGACAGCATCTCTTCTGCTTCCACCTCCTCCCCTTGGTGAAACTGATACCTTATAAAAACAGATACAGCTCTTTCCATTTGATGGGTCTCAGCTGGGATTTCCAGACTACCAGGGGAATTTGAAGCTGGTTTTCTAATGAGTGGAAAACATTGCTATGTCCCAAAGAGGAAATGTGAAGTGGCTCCACGTGGGGGTTGAGTGGTGGGAGAGGAGCTGAAGTGGAGCAAGAGCCAGGGGTGATGCTAGTACAAATAAAAATAAAAATAAAAAGATGCATCTCTTGCAAAGCATCAACAAGATGGGATGCAAAGAAGAGAGTAGGAAAGGTCTCATTTCTACACATCCGCTGCCAAGTGGCGCAAAATGCATAAACACAGAGCAAATGCACACTTGGTATATTTTAGGAAAAAATTCAGAACTGTAGAAGTAGAAAATACTAGAGGAGGTGATCCAAGGAGACTGCAATCCCTGCTGCTGGAGGGTGTGAGAACAGACAGAGACATACAGAGTAGCCGAGACTGGAAGGGCCAGCTTTGAAGTTGATGTGAGGTTACCCAAGGTCAGTTTTGAATGTCTTCAAGGATGGAGATCCTGCAACCTGGACCCCTGTTCCAGTATTTGACCACCTTCATGGGGAAAAGTATTTCATAATGGCAATTTCTTATGTTCTGAATTGGGCTGTTGAGTTCCTTCCTATCACCAAGCATCTCCCGGGAGACCTATTCTCTCTTTCCTTCACGTTATCCCAGCAGGGAGCTGCAGAGCAGGATAGAATCCCGCTTTGCTTTCTACTCTCACTGCACACCCAGCTCTCAGCCTCTCCTTGCGTGCCCTGATCTCCAGTCCCAACCAGCCTTGTGCTCTCCTGGGTTCTGTCACCATCTGCCTGGTACTGGCTGGCCTAAACTGGTCCCAGTGCCCTGTTTGACAAATTTTAAACAGATACCAGAGAACCTCTTCCCTGGCCCTGCTGGCTCCACTCCTACCACCACCACCTGTGGCGTGGTCGGTCTTCATCGTCCCAGGTTCTTTCCCCAAAAGCTGTTCTCCAGCCCATCAGGCCCCATCCCTGAGAGATGTTCCATACCAACGTCATCCTGTCTCAGCAACCAAGGGTGGTCTACGCAGGCTCCTGAACTCCCTTCCAGCTCCATGTTTTTATTCATCCAAATCACACATATCCGTAATTCCCTAAGAATTCAATAAAAAGCTCAGGAAGAGATTGCTATTCTTTCCTCCCCCAGTGGTTTTTAAATTTTACACGTCTTAAACCCAATTAATTTGCTAGTCACTGGAAGCGTAGCATCCTATATGGTTCCTGTGAGAAGAACACGTGATAAAAGTAGGATTATCACTTGCAAGAGCAGCTCAATGGCATAAGAACAAATATGGTAACGCTTCCTTCTGAAGCATGGGACCGTCTGTGGAGGATCAGCCGTGAGCTCTGCAAAGAAAGCTATTAACCACTGGACTTGAAAACAGTTCCCTGCCGTGGTCTGCTGTCTGCTTCTCTTGATAGCTTTTTGTTACAACAACACACGATTGCTTTTTCTACAGACTTGTGTTTGTGTTGCACAAGTGTCTAGAAGCTGAGATGGAGAAGACCACCCGACCAGGATGCGGACACAGATTAAGTATTCTATAAGTGGCTGGCTGAAATCTCGCAATCGCCAGCCCTTGTTCTGGTTG
Organism: Larus michahellis; assembly: GCF_964199755.1. NCBI lineage: Eukaryota > Metazoa > Chordata > Aves > Charadriiformes > Laridae > Larus > Larus michahellis. The sequence continues at coordinate 216,087,491 of NC_133896.1, forward strand.
GGGACTTCAACAGGCAGGCTAGGAGGTTCCTCGAGTGCATGGAAGACAACTTCCAGACACAACTGGTAGGTGAGCGTACCAGGGGAGGTGCCTTGCTAGACCTACTGTTGGTAAACAGAGAAGGACTAGTGGGAGATGTGGTGGTCGGAGGTCGTCTTGCATTTACTGATCATGAAATGGTCAAGTTTTCAATTCGTAGTGATGTAAGGAGGGGGGTTAGCAAAACCTCCACCTTGGACTTCCGGAGGGCGGACTTCAGCCTGTTCAGGACACTGGTTGAGAGGGTCCCTTGGGAGACAGTCCTGAAGGGCAAAGGGGTCCAGGGAGGCTGGACACTCTTCAAGAAGGAAATCTTAAAGGCCCAGGAGCAGGCTGTCCCCAAGTGTTGCAAGTCTAAAGGGCGGGGAAAATGGCCAGTCTGGATGAATAAGGAACTTCTGATGGGACTTAGGAATAAAAGGAGGGTTTACCACCTTTGGAAGAAGGGACAAGCAACTCAGGAGGAGTACAGAGATCTCTTTAGGTTCTACAGAGAGAAAATTAGGAAGGCAAAAGCCCAGCTGGAGCTCAACTTGGCCACTAACATTAAGGACAACAAAAACAGCTTTTATAAATACATCAACAAAAAGAGACCAAGGGAGAATCTCCATCCCTTACTGGATGCAGGGGGGGAAAGTTGCAACCAATGACGAGGAGAAGGCTGAGATACTTAATGCCTTCTTTGCCTCCGTCTTCAGTAGTCAGACCAGCTATCCCCAGGGTGTTCGGCCTCCTGAGCTGGAAGATAAGGATGGAGAGCAGAACAACCCACCATAATCCAGGAGGAAGTAGTCAATGATCTGCTTCTGCACCTAGACGCACACAGGTCTATGGTACTGGATGGGATTCACCCAAGAGTACTCAGGGAGCTGGCGGGAGAGCTCACCAAGCCTCTCTCCATCATTTATAAACAATCCTAGCCAACAGGGGAGGTACCAGATGACCAGAGGGTGGCTAATGGGATGCCCATCTACAAGAAGGGTCGGAAGGAGGATCTGCGAAACTACAGGCCTGTCAGCCTGACCTTGGTACCAGGAAAGATCATGGAGATGATCATCTTGAGTGAGCTCTCAAGGCAAGTGCAGGGCAGCCAAGGGATCAGGGCCAGCCAGCATGGGTTTAGGAAAGGGAGGTCCTGCTTAACCAATATAATCTCTTTCTCTGACCATGTGACCCGCCTTCTGGATGTGGGGAAGGCTGTGGACGTTGTCTATCTGGACTTTGGTAAGGCCTTCGACACCGTCCCCTATAGCATTCTCCTGGAGAAGCTGGCGAATCATGGCATAGACAAGTGTACTCTTTGCTGGGTTAAAAACTGTCTGGATGGCCGTGCCCAGAGAGTTGTGATTAATGGGGTGAAATCCTCTTGGTGGCTGGTCACCAGTGGTGTCCCTCAGGGCTCAGTTTTGGGGCCAGTTTTGTTTAATATCTTTATCAATGATCTGGAGGAGGGATTGAGTGCACCCTCAGTAAGTTCACAGATGACACCAAACTAGGTGGGAGTGTTGATCTGCTTGAGGGTAGGAAGGCTCTACAGAGGGCCCTGGACAGGCTGGATGGATGGGCCAAGGCCAACTGTGTGAGGTTTAATAAGGCCAAGTGCCGGGTCCTGCATTTCGGTCACAACAACCCCAAGCAACGCTACAGGCTTGGGGAAGAGTGGCTGCAAAGCTGCCCAGCAGAAAAGGACGTGGGGGTGCTGGCGGCCGGCCAGCTTAACATGAGCCAGCAGCGTGCCCAGGTGGCCAAGAAGGCCAACAGCCTTCTGGCTTGTATGAAGAATAGCGTGGCCAGCAGGAGCAGGGAAGTGATGGTGCCTCTGTACTCGGCACTGGTGAGGCCTCACCTGGAGTGCTGTGTTCAGTTCTGGGCCCCTCTGTACAAGAGGGACATTGAGGTGCTGGAGCGTGTCCAGAGGAGAGCGACCAGGCTGGTGAGGGGTCCGGAGACCAGGTCATATGAGGAGAGGCTGAGGGAGCTGGGCATGTTTAGCTTGGAGAAGAGGAGGCTGAGGGGAGACCTCATTGCCCTCTACAACTCCCTGAAAGGAGGTTGTAGAGAGGTGGGTGTTGGCCACTTCTCCCAGGTGAATAATGACAGGACCAGAGGAAATGGTCTGAAGCTGGGGCAGGGGAGGTTTAGATTAGATATTAGGAAGAATTACTTTACTGCAAGAGTGGTCAGGCACTGGAACAGCCTGCCCAGGGAGGGGGTTGAGTCACCATCCCTGGAGGTATTTAAGAAACATCTAGATGTGGCACTTCAGGGCATGCTCTAGTGGCAGAGATTGTAGGTTGTTTGGCTGGACTCAATGATCTCAAAGGTCCTTTCCAACCATGAAGATTCTATGATTCTAAGCTGAGATGGAGAGCCTCCAGGGGCTGCCTGGTCACCTAGAAGAGGATGGGGCTCTTCATGGTGGCCACATCTAGCCTTCCCCTAGGATCTGGGGAGCAGAGGCTGCTGTGGGGTTTAGGAAGGGGTGGATCCACAGGTGAGAGAGTCCTGCAAAGCTTAAAAATGCCCTAACAGAAGGAACAGATACTTGCCCAACCTAGAGACATAGACCCAGTCCAGACTATTTCTGATTCCAGTATCTGAAGGGGGTCTACAAGAAAGCTGGAGAGGGACTTTTTACAAGGGCATGTAGCGATAGGATGAGGGGTAATGGGTTCAAACTGGAAGAGGGGAGATTTACATGAGATCTGAGGAAGAAATTTTTCGTTGTGAGGGCGGTGAGCCCCTGGCCCAGGTTGCCCAGAGAAGCTGTGGCTGCCCCATCCCTGGAGGGGTTCAAGGCCAGGCTGGACGGGGCTTTGAGCAGCCTGGTCTAGTGGGAGGTGTCCCTGCCCATAGCAGGGGGTTGTAACTGGATGACCTTTAAGGTCCTTTCCAACCCAAACCATTCTATGATTCTATGATTACTCAGAATAGATCTAGGTCTTAAAATTTCATGTTTCTAGGACTCGTACATTCCCAAATTGTTCCTTCTCCCTGCCCCTGTGTCCTTCCTCCTCCTCTTCACCAATGATGTGAAAGGAAGAGGCTGCAGGAAGGGAGCACCGGACTGCTGATCCCCATAGCTTGGTGTGATGTCCAGTTGCTGTTGCATCTACCCCCTTTGTTGGAGCAGGGGCAGAGCAGGACCCTCTGTCCTCATCCGAGGTGGGACTGTGGAGGTTCTTCCTGGGTGGGACTCATGGCCCAAGGAGCTACTGCTCAGCTCCGAGGAGGGGGTGAGCTGAATGGGGGGGTCTGGTGTGCCAGAGGGTGGCAATGATCCAGGTGCTGGGTCCCTCCCTGACTTGCACCTCTCAGCCGAGGTGGAAAACAAGCTGTTGAGGTTAGCCGCAACCTTGTGGGTTTTTTGGTTCTGGGAGCGTCCCTCCCACATAACCAGCACATTGCTCTTACTGGCCACCTTCCCTATGGCTATAGGGGATCAAAAATAAGGGTAAGTGTCCACCTCGGTGCATTCCTCAGCAAAATGCTTGGAGCCCTTTGTGGGGCAGAGCTCTTCCCAAAAGGATCAGCCGGGCTTTCTGCTTGTGTGCACCGTACACTAACATCTCCACCTTTCCAAGGACCACTATCCATGTACCATGGGGAATCCAGGACCTACTTTTCATCTGAGGGGTGCCGTTTGTGCACTCAGCTATAATTAAAACCCTGACCCTGGGGAAGTCAGAGCCAAGGACGCCGGCTGGTGCCACGCTGCTCAGGTGACAGACTGCAGGGAGAGGGATGGGTTGGAAACAGGAATTTGGTTCAGCTCCATCGTGTTTCCATCGGGTCTCAGTTTATAAATAGTTCGGGTCAACCATGTGCCTCTTACTTTGACACTTTTGCGAGGCTGAGGACGCTTTGGGTTTTATACTTAGAAACTTTCCTTTCCTGGCTGCCCTCGTCTCCCTGCCTGCCAGGAAAGTCCAGCGCAAGAGTCAAAAAGGTTCCTGTCTGGATTAACCGGGAGCCTGCCACAGCCGGCGCTGAGCCCGGGGCATGGCCTGGGTGATACCGAGGAGCAACGTGGGTCCTGGGTGCTGAGCTGCTCCCAGGGCTAGTCCCCAAATGAGGGAGAGGATGGGAATGGGGTTTCTCCCCCATCCTCAGCAGTGGGGAAGCAAGCTGGGAAGTCAGGTAGGAGTGGTGCTTGCGAAAGATAGTTAACAGATGGAAATGATTAGCTGCGAAGTCACCGAAGCATCCAGAACTATCTTCCTTTGCTGGAAATAAATGATTTTTTCCTCCTGTCCTTGTACATTTCTCTGCTGAGCAGACAGGCATTGCAATGCCTGCCTGGCTGTCTGGTGGCTGCGTGGCCAGATTCCGGGGCTGGGGGCATTTGCTCCGAGAGCTCTCTTCTGGCAGTATTTGGGATAGTGAGCAACTGATGCATTTCTTGCCATCGGCTGGGCAAAACCAGCATCACAGCAGCCATCTCCCGAGGATGGGTGAGGACTGTAAGGCTGGAGGGAAAGCAGTTGCATGCAGAGATGTTTTCACTGCAGCTCGCTGCAGTTTAACTGGTTTCTCTGGCCTCCAGTTAGAGCCAAAGAAAAGTGAGCATGATGTCCCGTTCTTGGGATGCCTGCTTTGGAATGTAGCTTTATTTTCCGCTATCAGCCGTAGAAACAGCAGCACATAGAGAGCCATTCCTGCAGAGCTGCATCCCTAGCCTGACCTACAGGTCGCACTTGTCCTAAGGGGCTGGTTTTCCATCTTTCTCTGGAATTACACTGTGACTTCACAACTCAGATGGTTCTCCCAAACCAGCCTCCAAATCCCAATGCAGTCAATGCACAGAACCTGGGAGACAGGGTTTGGTAGCTCGTGCGGTTACCTCCAGCAGTGACGCCTTTGATTTCCCATTCTGAATGGCATAAGAGCTAGAAACACTTGGAAATGCTTCATAATCTTTGGGTTTTACATACCACTTGCTTGCATAGGGAGTGAACCTTCTTATAAGTGAGAATGCAAGCTGAAACGTGCCTGGAAACCCAGAGGCTGAAGCATCTTCTCCACAAATTACAGTAGATGAAGTAATTTTCTTGAGTTGTGGGTTCTAATTCTTCTGTTAATCGCACAATGGTTGGATGTGATCTCTTACCACCATCCAAGTCCTCTCAGAAGTCAGTCTGTTTGCTGCTGGTGGTGATGGAGAAAGAGAGAAGCCACACTACTTTCTTCAAACCAGGTAGTGCAGTGGGATCAGCTTCAGGATTTTTTCAAGCCCAACATGTCTGAAGGGTTTAGGTCAGGGATCTGCAACCTACAACATGGCCCACAAAGGTGAAACGTGGGGGATTTGCAATGACTTGCTGGGAACCTCCAAAACTTCATAGAGGCAACAGGTAGCACCTCCTGGTGCTTGGGTTCCTCTGAGGTCTGAACACCAAGAAGCTGGGACCTCCTGATGAGGGAGGTCTGAGCTGAGCCACAGTCAGTCAGCGAACTTAGGAGACACTGTCATCTCATTCCTTTCCTGTTCTCTTGGTGTGTGGGGTTTTGGACGTGGCAGGAGAAAGCATGGTCTGACACAGTGCTCCTGAAAACTGTTGAGTGGGCAGAGCATGGCTGTCCCTCGTCGTACATCAGTCCACAGCTGCCGTAGCGAGAAGGTGGGGGAAGAGAAGATGACAGACTCCAGTCAGTGAGATTCTCTTCCTACCCTTTCGGGTGCTGGAAATGGATGCAACCTTTGAGTCACAGCTCATCCTGAGCTCAAGTTAATTAGTCTGGATAGGTTCTGACATTGACAAATTTATGCTGTTGGCTTGTTCCAGGCTTGTTCCTGTTCATTGTGCTGCTTGGAGGCAGCACGTGAGCACTTCTGCTGAGCACAACGTTGCATGATGCAGTGTTTCACACTTTCTAAGCACGTGCATCTCTAAAATCTGTATGGCTTACTCAGCCAAAACAAGGATGGTGAGACAGCGAGATCGAATCCTTTTCTTACAACAGGTATCTACACAAAGTCACATCTTCAGGATTGTTGCAAGGACAGTCATAGTGTTGGTGGTCTCCTGAAACTCTCTCCAGCTCATTGACTCTCATCTGCTTTGAGCGGGGAGTCCTAAAGCAGAGATCACACTGACTTCGTCAAAACCAAAAATCTGGCCTGGTCCCCCAACAAAAAAATGTGTTGGTCAGAAAACTTCTAGGCGGCTTTAATGGAAGTGGTAGATGGAATTTTTCCTGAATGCATTATGTCTTTTTGTGTCAGCAATGTGGAGACTTTAGCATTGATGTGGAGAGTAGAAGCAAGGCCTCCCCCAAAGACCTTGAAGTCTATATGTGAAAGAAGTAAGAGGATGCAGGTGACTGAGGAAATGATGAAACAGAGTAAATTAGTGAGGAGGAAAGTGTTCTCTGTACTTCAGATCCTTTATCAAATCCTTCGTGAGTATCTTGATGAATGAGAGTTTTGCAGCCGTGGCTCTGCCGTTGGGGGTTACCCTTGAGTTCAGGCACTGGAATAACCCTGTGATTGTTCTCCTCATTCCTATTTAAAAGTCAGAGCACTTTGTGTCTCCTGGGATATCAATCTGTCAGGCTGCAGAGATTATTACTACATTAAAATCATGCATGGAGCACCTGCAACCTTGGATCTTTATTATTACAGGTGTGCATCTGTAGGCAAGAAGAATTTAGGAATAAAAGAGGATAACATCGCTGAACAACCTGATAACAGGGGAACAAGCTGATTGAACGGTAGACTTAGCCACCGAGCGTGTGGTAGAGCGGTGTGTCTTTCCCTGCCTTCACAGCTTGGGGCCAGGAGGAGTGGGGTGATCTGCCATTTGGGGGCCACACTTTGCTGCGATGGTCACAGTTTGCTCTCTCCAAATGAAAGCGTTTTGTGTGAGAGCAAGACTGAACTGAACTTGCAGGATAAAAGTAAGGCTGAGGAACCTGATCTGACAGCGGAGCTGGTCCTGCTGTGAGCAGAGGTCAGACCACAACCTCCAGAGGTCGGACCACAACCTCCAGAGGTCCGACCACAACCTCCAGAGGTCTTTCCAACCTCTATCATTCTCTGATTCTGGTTCTCACCGCAATGATGAGGGGAGCCTCAGGCAACTAGCACTGGTGCAAACATCTCAGAGGGTTACAGTAAGTGCTGCAAAGTCCACCTGGCAGCCAATAACGAGTGGCATCCCTCAGGAATCAATACTGGCATTGATAATGTTGAATATCTTCATTGGTAACCTGGATGATGAACCCTCTCAGCAAGCTTGTGGCACCAGACTTGGGTAGGGGAGAGGCCAATGTGCTGGAGAGCATGGCTGCTACTCTGAGGAGTAGGAGAGAAATGGGACAGGCTGGGGAAACGGGCTGACAGGAACCCTACAAAGTTAAACAAGGGCATGTGTGAGTTCTTACATCTAGGGTGGAATAACCCCATGCAACACTAGGGATGGGGAGGCTAAACCCTAGGAGACAGCTCTGCAGGAGAGGAATGACAAGGCTCTGTCCTCACCATCATCGTGTGTGGCAAGCTGAGCATTGCAGACTCTTCCTGCCATAAAGGGGGTGCAGTTCATCAGGTAGAAGTTTGAAGGCTGTCCTGGATAACATACCAAGAAATGTGCCATGTGGAGCTACTGCACAGCCAAGGAAAACAGGGTTTTTCTCATCTGTCCAGCATGTCCTGGAGCTTTCCCCAAGAATAGTATCTTCCAACCCCTGCCCTTCCACCTATAGACATGAAGAGGAGGCTCTCCACCCAACGTGTTGGTCTTTCCCTATGATTATTCCTCTTAAATGATGAAGGAAGAAGACAAAGCTTGGTGGACACTTGCGAGTTCTGCGTTGGTGTTCTGCCACAAAGGTCTTCTCTATTAACTCTCCCCATACAATGCTGTCTGTAGGAGTCCTTCTCAGGGGTGTTGTGGTCCAGATCCATCAGAGAGGTGTCAAAGCACAGAGGTATTCCAGGGATGTTGGTGCTCAAAGTCAATCAATGGTGGTGGGGCAGGGTGTATTATCTCCAAACCCGAGATAAACACGTGCATTTGGGTTGCCTGAATGTTCTCCAGCTTTCACTGTGCTGCCGAGATGCTGCTGAGGGGTCCGCTGGACATGTGTTGCTGAAACACCCGCGTTGCCTTCCTGGTGCCAGTCAAAATAAAGAGCTTGGCTTCATTTCTGCGTTGGCTCCTGGCACTGACACCTCTCTGGGGATGGCGCTGGAAGGGCCAGCGTGCAACTGCCCACTGATGACGGGCCTGGTGAACACCTTCTCGGGCTGAAGAAGTGAAAAATGACAGTAATTTCCTGCCCACGCCAACAAGCAGAAACGTTCTCCCGTGAAGTTTTATGAGGCTTCAGAGCCTGGAAATGTATGAAAGGCAGAAAGGACTGATCAGCAGAGAGGGAAAAACTGATTGAAAGGAAATTAATGTTGTTGAAACCTTGTGGAAAATTTAGAAACTCCTCTGAGGACCTGGGGCCTGATTCTGGCCCGACACAGCGAGGCGCAAAACCTCACCGAATCTAGCGCTGCAGGTTTGAAGAGCTCCTCACAGAGACTTCAAGACACTGAAAGTGTGCAGGAACTGATGCAAAGCGTGGACACAAAGCAGATGGGTGCCTAGAGGCTGGCATTTCCCTGCCCTGATCATAGATACCATGAGTTTTGTGGAGTTTCATGGTGTCTTCAGGAGCATCCCAACCACCAGTGCTCCGTGGGAGCTCCCCACGCCCTGCTTTTTGGTGAGTCCTTCAGGGGATGGCATGGGAAGGCATGTCTCATCCAGCCCAAGGGCGCATGCACTTATAGGCACGTATTTTCAGATGTCCTGGCTCCAACCCAGAGGTTGAGGCGCATGTGGGGACACCTCCAAGCCCTGGCTCCTTCTTACACCTTCCATCCCCACCAGCCAAGGCTAATGACTTTCCAGGAGCTGGGTCTTTTTCCAGCCTTTCAAGGCATCAGGTCCCAGCTTTTCCAACCCCAGCCCCCTTCCAGACCCAGGGACAGGAGGTCGTGACCTGGTGCGGCCTCGAGGCACCCACAGCTTCCCATGGGCTGGACAGGAGAGGCTGAAGCAGCATCCTCTGTGCGAGAGCCACCGGAGAAACGCCAGCTCTGGAGGTGACTCCGTTCCATCCTTGTTCTGCTCTTGCACCCTGAGGGATTTCATTGTTGCTGGGGAGTCCAAGGCAAAGGGGCAAGGGAAAATGTAAATGAGAAAAAAATTGCAAAATGGAAAAAAAAAAAATATTCTAATTTGCATGGGGGGTTTTGCTATTTGTTGCATTCAACTCACCAAGATGCTGGAAAATACAGTAATTGCACGGAGTGCAGTCATGCAATTTTTGTGAGGTATCAAATGAGTGTCTTTTAGAAATAACCGCCTTTCTTCTTTAATGTTGCATTTGAAAATTTCTGAGTTTATTAACGTTTCTTGAAGGGTGCAGTTTGAGCTCTGGGGAGAATATAGATGTGATTTTCCAAACGGAGGGCAGCCTGGGCTTTTTTGCAACCCCACAGCAAGTTTTAGATATGAACTCCTTACTAACCTTGTCGTTAACCTTATTGTTGCTATTTCGTAGGTAACATCCCTATGTCATGAATACCTTTTCCCCCCAGATCTCCAAGTACTTTTGAGACAAGGGCAGGTTTATTGTCTCTGCTTCAGAGATGGAGAAAACAAGACATACGGATGGGATTGGTCTGGTTTTTTACACCTGAACTAATTGCTTGAGACTCCCTTTATTGTCGCTGGGGACAGACAGACACTTCTATTAATTTCATCCTAATATAGATGATTAAAATAGGTCAGATGACTGGCTTCAACGTATTTATGCAGTGTTTGTGACGGCACCTAAGGAGACGGGAGAGAGACAGCCATGTATCTATACGAGTATTTTTTCTCTTTAACTGCACATTCAAGCTATAAATATCTAAATACTCACAGGCTCTTTCCTGTACTAGTATGTGATGATGGATGTAGATAACCTTTCTCCATAAAAATATACATAGTTAAGGGTAAATTTTTCATTGTCATCTCCGGCTTGTGTTTAACAATTTCTTTCCCTCGTATTTTTTTTTTTTTTTTTTCCCTTGGAATATTGTGGGTGGAGAGATCTGACCTGGGTCTAACATAATATTCTTGGATGGGTTTTTTGAGTAATGGCACTGTTATTGTACAACCTCCAGCAAGAACAATTTGCAAAGTGTTGCAAACTTTTCAAAATGACCTGACAACAGCTCCCCGACCGAAGTGGTTTCACAGGGATCTGTTCCAGCATCACAGGGCTTGGAAAGAGGGAGGCAAAAAAGGCATCAGAGGTCTGTGCAAGCTGCCCTTCACTTCAGGTTTGTAACGCTGGTGATGGGGCTTGAGGTCTGATGCTGCAAGCCCCATGCAGGGGAGTCATTCGCTTTGGGGCTAGAGAAGGTCTGTGTGCTGAATGCTTTTGGAAGAGCCTAAACCTGGAGTTACAGGATCACCTTTATGATTATCTCAGAGGGTTTCTCCTCACCCATGGCCATCTAGTGCATGAGTGCAGAGCAAAGGTGTGAATACAGAGCCAGCAGACTTGTGCTCAGACCCTGCAGGGACCCTACAAATAAGAAGATGGCCACACAAATGTAGATGTTGATGCCTTCCTTGTGGACACACTGTTCCCCTGGGCCAGCCCTGCCACCAGGACTTCATAGAATTACAGAATCATCTAGTTTGGAAGGACCTTTAAGATCATCGAGTCCAACCATCAACCTAACACTGCCAAAACCATCACTAACCCATGTCCCTCAGCACCATGTCTGCCTGGCTTTTAAATCCCTCCAGGGATGGTGTCTCCACCACTTCCCTGGTCAGCCCGTTCCAATGCTTAATAACCCTTTTAATGAAGAAGTGTTTCCTAATATCCAATCTAAACCTTGAGGCCATTTCCTCTTGTCCTATGGCCTGTTCCTTGGGAGAAAAGACTGACCCCCCTGGCTACCCCCTCCTTTCAGGGCATTGTAGAGAGCGAGAAGGTCTCCCCTCAGCCTCCTTTTATCCAGGCTGAACACCCCCAGCTCCCTCAGCTGCTCCTCATAAGACTTTTGCTCCAGACCCCTCACCAGCTTTGTTCCCCCTCACACCAGTCTACTTTCTTTAGACCTGCTCATGGTAAAATACAGGTCCAATTGCCATGAAACTATGGAGAAACTATACCCAGGAGGGACCCCGGTGAAAGTTGCTGCTGTAGGAACTGAGGTCTTCATGATGTAGCATGGGCTGGTCTGATGCATCCAGAAGCCTCGGTGTTATTTTTGCTATCTAAGGTTTTCAGAAATGAATTTCTTCCTCCCTGTGGGGTTTAGGTCCCCCAAGAGTCTGAACAGTGAAGGTGATTCTTCATAAGTAGGCTTTAAATCTGCCAAAAGCCAATTGTCTACCAAGATTTATTGCACGAGCCCATTGCAGACAGGTCTAATGTGGGACTCCTGTGCTGTCACGCCAATACTTACAGCAACGAGAGAAATAGGATATAGTGTCTGGGTCAGATGGGGTGGGAACTTAACATTATGTTAAGGTGCTTTGGTGGTTATCAAAGGATTTAAGAGGAGTTTTGCTGTGTGGGTGGGATGAGGAGACTGTGGGGAAGAGAAACAGCAGGTTCATGGTGAGCTGGTGTGGAGAAACCTTCAAAAGCGCGGTGGGACCCAGAGTGTCAGGAGCACTGATGCTAGCACCCCGCAAATATTGGTGGGCTGATGACTGATGGATTCGCAATCTGTAATGAAGCAGTGGTTGAAGGCATCAGCTGGGGACCCGTGCCTGCGTGTCCTAGGCACTGGTAGAAACACCCTCTGGTGTGTGCCGCAGCTTTTGTGCCCTGAGGGAGGTCAGCATCTTTCCCCTGATGCCAATGGATGCTGTGGGTCCCGCACTGTGCAGGGCAGCAGGATCTGGCCTCCTTTCCTACCCCACCCCTTCCAGTGGCAAGCATCTCTCTTCAGTATGACGAGTGTGTGGGGCCTCAGCCAGACTCCGTGGCTGGAGTGCCAGGTGCCGCACAAACACAGCAAAGCCGAGACAACTGTAAGGAGGGAAAAAGGCTGCCTTATTAATTGCAGATGGGGAACCAAGGGCAGGAATGAAACAAGCCGCCTGGGTTGGCAGAGTGGATGGTTGGAAATGTCCCCAGATTGACTGAATCCTCTTAACCATGTCTTAACCACCAGACCCCCATGCTGATATCCTCCTCAAGGCAGCCTCTGCCCAGGAAAGCAGGGGTGCAAGTGAGACACCGAATTTACCTGGACCCCCAAAGGTGTATGACCATCACCCCCTTGTTCCCCACTGAACAAAGCCACGGGCAACCGATCTCCTGCCCACATTCCCTTGCGATGAGCCCTTCCTCCTTTGTGCTAACGGGCTCCTCTGGAAGCAGTAAAGTTGGCTTGAACCATTATTAAAATAATAGGGAGACCCCAGAGGATCTTTAACCAGGAGATCTTTCATAATTACTACCTCCAAGACTCTTGCTACTCCGTTTGAACCAGAGTTTCTCATGCTATCTGAGTCCTGGAGCAGAGCTCAAGTCCGTTCCCACCGGGCTACGAGTGCCATGTGACTTAATTGTCCTCGATATTTTTCTAGTCACGTCAAGGGCTTCCTTGGAAATGTTATATAGCTGAGAAAGAGTTTATTATTTGCTGTCAGGGGGCAAATAACACCAGGGCATCTCTGAAGACGTCTATAACGTATCTGCGTAATGTGAAGGTTAAAATAAATCAGTAAAAGGAGCCACTCTCTTGAGGGCAATATACTGTAAAATATTTCATCAGAAGGCCTGGATATTATTGCACGTGTAATTAATCTTCCTGGTAATAGCATGGCTTGTTTTCTCCTGCCGCGTTATCTCGCTCAGTGTTTTTGCCGGCCGCTAGATGTCGGGGAAAACCCTTTCGCCATCAGTTTTGAGAGAATTTCTCCCAAAGTTGGGAGTTGCTGAGTTTCTTGGTTCGTTTGAGCTCCAGGAAAATGCCTGGTGCGGTTGGGAAGCGGAGATGCCTCGGCTGCTGCTTTCAGCTGCCAGCGTACGAGCTGCTAAGCTGACCTGTCCCCCAGCTTCTCCCCTTGGTTTGCAGCCATGGATCATTTTGTACAGCTGAAAAGGCTTAGCACTGGTGGAGTTACACCCCCAGCACCGACCATCTTTCACCCGCTGCATGCAAATCATCTGTGTTTGTGACGTTACCCCTCCCGAATTTTACCTGGGTTTTAAAACCAGGATTTCCCGAGCATTTGTAACCCTTCTGTTCTCAGATCATCACGTTGCGAGCGTGCCGTGACTTGATTTTTATGACCGGAGGGAGCAGTTTGTGTCCGCGAGATGAGTGATGGGGACAAATCTTGTGCAACCAATACACGCCTGCAAGGAGCCGCAACTCAAAATGGACTTTGTGAGTCCGCGGCTGGGGAAAGGTGATGGGAGAACGCGCTTTGTGGGTGGCTCTTGCATGGAAGGAGGCCGTCTCGGTGCGATGTTCCCCTCCTATATCACGCACACCCAGCTGAGGCATGAACCTCCTCCCCGGGAAGGGTCAGACTCCTTCAGCGAAAGAATTCAGCAGGAAGGTGCCGAAGATCCACATGTCACTCCCTGTCTCCGAGAGTCATTGCAACACATTTTTTTTTTTTTCACAGGGGGGGATGGAAAGGAGGAAAAAAAAATGCAAACCGTGAGTCCCACAAAACGGAAATGCTATTGAAATGTTTTCTTGTTAATTAGCCTCCTCGGCCGCGGGCTTCCTGACTCTTGAGCAAGAGCCGGTTGCTGCAAATAGCTCTGCCGCTCAGAGCCGTGACCTGCTGGAGAGGCCAGCGCTCTCCTGAAGGGTCGTGTCTGGGAAGAGGATGCTTGAAGGTAAAAGGTTAATGCAGGAGGGCGGAAAGGGGGGTTTCTGACATTTGGAGACAGCATAAGAGCTCCTGCCTGATGTGTCTCCTGGGAGTCCTCCCTGCCCTTGGTCTGCCTTTGCTTTTTTAGCCCAGCCTGCTGCAACTTGAAAGTGGGCTTTGTCCCCTGTGCTGGAAAACAGGTAGGGAAATCTTCTCCCTGGGTCGTGGTGTATTTTGATTGATAAGTTTCTTCCTAATCTGCACGGCCTTTCCAGGGGAGGCTGAGAAAGGTGTGGCTGGGTCTTCTTGGAGTGCACGTGTTTGAACTGGTGCAGCGTGTGGGAGTTTTGCTGCGACCAAGAGAGGCTGTAGCCATGGTCATAGTGATGGGAGCCAGAGATGGGTTTTATAAACATCAATTACAAGCGTGACCCATGTTTCTTTCTTGCCAGGGTGTTTGCTGCACCCAGGCACCCCAATGCATCCCACCCCAGCTCAGGCAATGCTCTTCTGTCTCCATCCAGCTGGAAAGGTTTCAGTGTATTCCAGTGCTGTGAAATGCTGAATGTTTGCCACAAATGAAGCAAAACAATCTTCGCCCTTTTCTGTTTTCTTTTCTACTGGTCTTACTGGAATTTCCTCAGCAAGGCCAAAATCTCATGTAAGCTGCATGTAGAAAAACTTTATACTTAATGTTACTGAGAATGAGATTTGATTCGCTGCCTCCACACTCAACCTTGTAGCTCAACCTCTTTAACCATAACCAGTCCTTGTAATCTGTGGTGCTCAGAGGTAGGATGTGTGTGGGTGAATGGATGTCTCTGGCCACCAGCGCCAGTTTTGAAGACAAAATGAACGTCCATCAGCTACTTTGCTCCCTTGTGGTGTAAGTCTGGGTGGTGGAGCTACAGAGACTCCTTTTTTATCGGACATATCATAGAATCATAAAATCATTTTGGTTAGAAGAGACCTTTAAGATCATCAAGTCCAACCATTAATGTATCACTGGCAAGTTACCGCTAAACCATGTCCCTCAGCAATACATCTGCACGTCTTTTACATAGCAGAGCCTGTGGGATTTCATGACCTTGAACATGGAGGAAGCTTTGGGACAGAAGGAAGCTCAAGAGACCACCTAGTCTAAATGTCTACACCAAGGACCGTGCTGCCAGTTCCTAAAAACCCACAGCAGGAATGAGTCTAGACTTTTTCAGTGTTTCTCTTCCATCAACTTAGTAGGTTTCCTTTGGAGCCAACCTAAATTTACTGTGCCGCAAATGATGCCAAGATAGTCAACACGTTCCCTCCATGGGCTTCTGTTCTCTAGGATGGGTCGTCACCACCCCACCAGTCTTTCTTCATTAATCATATTTTCTTCAGTCTCTTATCATCCTTGTTCTTCTGACAGCTTTTCCTGTGTTTGATCAGTATTTGACTGCCCTTTTTCACACAGTGTTGATGGTGTTTAAAAATGTTATTTAGAGTAGACATAAGGAAGAAATGTTTTACACTGAGGGTGGAGAGACACTGGCCCAGGTTGCACAGAGAGGTGGGAGATGCCCCATACTTGGAAACACTCCAGGCCAGGTTGGGCGGGGCTCTGAGCAACCTGGTCTAGTTGAAGATGTCCCTGCTTGTGGCAGGAGGGTTGGACTAGATGGGCTTCAAAGGTCCCTTCCAACACAAACCATACTATGATTCTATATGTATGGTTGGTTCCTTGAGATGAAGCTAAGATGAAAAGAGAGGGGGTAAAAATGACTGAAAAAAAGGCCTTCTCTTTCCCAGGGCTGATCTAGTACGTGTCTCTGTCATTCTCTTTCTGAATTAAAGCTGCAGAATTCAGTTAAAGAGACATTTAGCTTCACCCCCCCTTTCAACCTGAGACACAAGATAGTGGTTGTGTCTGTTAACTGGCTTCCAAGGCACAGCTGATTTCTTGCCTAAATATTAGGTGCCTTCCCCAGAGAAGGAAAGATCTGTCTCATTGCTTGGATCTTCTGTACTTTTCCTGGAAACCAAATGAAAAATCACAGTTCTGCAGAGGCTGGGAGGCTGTTGTGACAAAATGAATTGGAGCAAAAGATAATCACCTATTGTTCTACTGCAGAACTCCTTGACTGGTTGGGATTCCTCCAAGAGCCAATTGGACATGATGAATAGCAGTAATTTCAGAGCTATGCATGTTCTCAGGGTCTGCAGTTTTCCACATCTACTGCATGATGAAGAGGGGGGGAAACCTCAAGGTTTCTAATCAGCTCCAAGTCAGCAGTCTGGACTCTATCGTGCAGGTTCCAGCTGGTGATGTGTTTGCAAAGGAACGACTCATGCCTGCAGCAAACATAAGCCACCGTCCTGCTTCCAAAATGCTAATTTATAGTCTTTGCTAGAGAAGTTGGGAAGTAGGTGTCTCCTTCATCTGGATTGAAAGACATTACACTTTTGCATAATCACAGAATCATAGAACCATAGGGTTGGAAGGGACCTCTGGAGATCATCCAGTCCAACCCCCTGCCAGAGCAGGGTCACCCAGAGCAGGTCGCACAGGAACGCGTCCAGGCGGGTTTGGAATGTCTTGAGAGATGGAGACTCCACCACCTCTCTGGGCAGCCTGTGCCACAGCTCTGCCACCCTCAAAGGACAGATATTCCTCCTCATGTTTAGGTGGAACTTCCTATGTTCAAGTTTGTGCCTGTTACCTCTTGGTAATAATGGTAATAATCTCCCCTACAAAACTGTTTCCTCTGAGGAAATTTTCTTTGCCTGTGGCATCCTTTATCACAGGGGCTTTCTTTGCTATTATTTCTCTCTAAATAGAACTGATACACCAAGACCCCCAGCTGCACCCATATCCCCCACTGCAGTCTCCCCTGTAATTTAACAAGTAACGCACTCAACACAGCCCTGTCCTTGCAAAATAAATTCCCCAATGAGTTGGATATTGGATCCCACTGTATTCGGGCAGAGTCCATGCTGGAGTCAGGGATGTGAGAATTAATGTAAAAGTGCCCTCTCGTGGCAAATACAGTAGGTATCATTCGTCATCATTTTGGGGAAATCCATAACGTCACTGGGGTTGTGATTTGTGTGTGGTTTCTAGTCCAGACACGCCTTAAGAAGAGGGAAAGTGTCACTGCGAGGTCTACATGTTGACCTGCTCCAAATTATTCCTCAGGGCACCCAGAGGATAGCGGGGTTGGCTTCCCTCAGCCACCCACAGCTGTGAGCTGGCAGTGGTGGGCTCAGGGAGGAAAACGTGTCTTCTGGGGTCGAGAGTTAACCAGGAAAGGTGCTGGTCTTGCAGCAGGGTGGTGGGTGGGAGCCTGGCTCTGGGGAACACACAGCCAAGAGTGAGCTGTCGGGGTCTGGAGTTTCCTTTGCTTCAGGTAGATCTGCTGGGAATGAAGTGTTTGCAGCTGTGGAGCAGAAACCAGACTTGGGCAACCCTCCTGCCTGAAACCATGAGCCAGCCTAAAACAACACTCTGTCTAGAAGAGATGATTTAATAACAAAAAACATAATAAAGCAATCTGGGGCTTTTGTTCTGCCTGCTTTCAGGCTGCTCACTATATTAGCTGTTCCTGCACATTGTCTGAAGCAGCCACACATTACATACATAATTAATCAGAAAAGTGGGTAGACCCACGTCTCTATGATACAAGCGGTAGAAGGGGAGTTTTATGGACCTTTTTCCTTCATTCCCTTTTTATTTTGAGAAGGGAGATGGGGTTTTCTTCGCACTAATGATTATTCTGGAGCACCCACAGTGTCTTCCCTCCTCCTGGTTGCTCTGCCACTTCCCCTGCTCCACAGAAGACAGATTTATGGCTGGGCTAGACGGTCCTGCTTCTGAGGAATTCACCGCTTAGGGGAGGCAAAAGGCAGAGCAGGAACGGCATCAGGTCTCCCAGTCCAGCTCAGCCATAAGGAGATAGGCAGGTAGATGAATGCTACAGGAACCTTGGGTTACCTGCTGCTGTTCTGTCCAGAGGATGTCAGTGTGTCCTGGATGGGATGGCTGCTACCTCAATTACCCAGCTTTGCCGTGCAGCACCTCAGTCTCCATGCCTCATCTTCATTTTCAATGACGTGTTGGTGGGTACAGCTAGGATCTCGTCTTCTTTTGTGCTCATATGATCAGTGGTGACTGGAAGTTCCCACCTGAACACTCGTCTTCTCTGGTGAGGAAGGATGAATGAGAGAGGGCCAAGACACAGCGCCTTGTGGGGATTGCCGATCAGAGACACTGTGGAGGCATGGGGCAAACCTGAGGCTAGTCCTTCAGGGCAGGAATGAGGTGCTGGTCACTTGGTGGTGTGACATGGTGCCTGTTTGAGGAAGGACTCTCTTTTACAGGACCACGCACAAGGCACACTTGACCCAGCGCTGGGCCCTTAGATACTTCTAGAGTACAAATGGCAGCAACGCTAACAATGGCCACGGACGTGCCCTTTGCTGAGTGAAGAGAAGCAGCATTACAACTGCCTGTTTTAAAAAAGGAGGTAAAAAAAACCCCTGAGCATCATTATTGCTTCCACACATTAGTGGTAAAAGGGAAGAACCAAGAATTACATGAAGTGCCCAGGCCAGGAAGCGATGGGAAGAAAAGCCAGCATGACAGAGCCTGGATTCACCTCTGTGCCTGGTAAGATTATGGAGCAGATCCTCCTGGAGGCGCTGCTCAGGCAGAAGAATAATGAAGAGGCGATTGGGTACAATCAACACGGCTTCACTAAGGGCAAATCGTGCCTGACAAACCTGGTGGCCTTCTCTGAGAAGGTCACAACATCAATAGACAAGGGGAGAGCAACTGACGTCATTTACCTGGACCTGAGCAAAGCCTTGGACACCGTCCCGCATGACATCCTGGTCTCTAAGCTGATAAAATATGGCTTTGATGGACTGACAACTCAGTGGATAAAGAACTGGCTTGACGGCCGCACCCAAAGAGTGGCTGTCAATGGGTCCATGTCCAAGTGGAGGCCAGTGACAAGTGGAGTCCCTCAAGGATCTGTACTGGCACCAGTCTTGTTTAACATCTTCGTCAGCGACATGGACAGTGGCATAGAGTGCACCCTCATCAAGTTTGCCAACGACACCAAGCTGTGTGGGGCGGCTGACATGCTGGAGGGAAGGGATGCCATCCAGAAGGACCTTGAGAGGCTGGAGAGGTGGGCCCATGCCAACCTCATGAAGTTCAACAAGAGCAAGTGCAAGGTCCTCCATCTGGGTCGGGGCAATCCCAAGCACCGATAGAGGCTGGGCAGTGACTGCCTTGAGAGCAGCCCTGAAGAAAAGGACTTGAGGGTGCTGGTGGATGAGAGGCTCAACATGATCCGTCAGTGTGCACTTGCAGCCCAGAAAGCCAATTGTATCCTGGCTGCATCAGGAGAAGGGTGGCCAGCAGGTGGAGGGAGGTGATTCTCCCCCTCTACTGAACCCTCGTGAGACCCCACCTGGAGTACTGCATCCAGTTCTGGAGCCCCTACTACAAGAGAGATATGGACATGCTGGAACGTGTCCAGAGAAGGGCCACGAGGATGATCAGAGGGCTGGAGCACCTCTCCTATGGGGACAGACTGAAAGAGTTGTTCAGTCTGGAGAAAAGAAGGCTCCGAGGAGACCTTATAGGGGCCTACCAGTATCTTAAGGGGGCCTACAAGAAAGCTGGTGGGGGACTTTTTAGGATGTTGGGTAATGGTAGGACTAGAGGGAATGGATTAAAACTGGAGATGGGTCGATTCAGACTGGACGTTAGGAAGATGTTCTTCACCATGAGGGTGGTGAGACACTGGAACAGGTTGCCCAGAGAGGTGGTGGAAGCCCCATGCCTGGAAGTTTTTAAGGCCAGGCTTGATGAGGCTCTGAGCAACCTGACCTCATGGGAGATGTCCCAGCCAATGCAGGGGGGTTGGAACTAGATGATCTTTAAGGTCGCTTCCAACCCTAAAAATTCTTTGATTCTATGATACTATAAACCATGAGTCAGCCCCTCGCTAGCAGTTGGCTTGACCTTCATGAGGTTATACAATAACATACAGCTTTGATGGTCATGTTTTTCAGATCCTCACTTTCAGTTTGTTATGACTATGTCAATTTGTGAGCTGCTATTTTTGTCTGGAAGCTCACGGTGGTCTGGCTTTGAGCAGGAGGTTGGTCTAGAGACCTCTCTAGGTCCCCAGCAGCTGACACTGCTATGTCTGCGTGATGTTCACATAATCCCACAACTCAAAGAGTGGTTGGGCTTGGTCTTACTCCCAGCTGGGAGGCCTTGAACAAGTCATTTCCCTTCTATGGAGCTCTCCCTCCCATGAGGGTCCTTCAAGTCCTTCAGGACAGAAAAGGTCTCCCTGTGAAGTCACTGATCTCCATGGGAGCCTCAGGATGCTACTGTAGTAGTCATGATTGATAATAACACTATGTTGGGGGGCCACTTTATCAGGAAACACCATGACGGGAATTATAATCACCATTTAAAGGCATTTTTCCCCCTTCCTCTTGTGGGTTATCAGATTACAGGAAATGAGAGCAGTTCTGCTGCCTTATTATGAGAGATGGATGCTACTGTTTGGAGCGTTTGCCCATCGATCTACTTCCCCGACACCTTCACTCATCGGGGGATGCGCTGCTCATTTGATGTGAAAAGGCTTCCCAAAGCTCTCTTACTTTTCTCCTTCCTTGCTGGTGGATTTATCTCTATTTTGCAAAGCACCAATATTTATTCCACTGCTTCCCCGCGCTTTCCCCTCGCAGCGGCAGGCCCACTCGCACGAAAAGATGGATCTCTATTTTCTTAAACACTCAGGCAATTATGTTCATTCTGCAAGCGGTCCCGGAGGGGAACTCTCCAGTCAGCCCTGCTTTCGCCTGCAAATCCTTTTTCAATATGGCAAGTGCCTGTAGTTGACCTCTCCTCAACCTCGGCTGTGCAGCTAATGCTCCCCAACCCCCTGATGACCATGATCTGGGGGAGTTCAGCATCTCCTTAGCCTCCTGATGGATTTCAGTGGGGTTTGTAGGTTTCTCCCTGTGCCTTTTCCATCCCTCCCTTGGGTGAACGCAGCCCTCATTGCAGCCCCAGGTGGACACAACCTCTTGGGTCACAGAATCACAGAATCACAGAATGGTAGGGGTTGGAAGGGACCTCTGGAGATCATCTAGTCCAACCCCGCTGCCAGAGCAGGGTCACCTGGAGTCCATGTCAAGTATCCAAAGGGGAGAAACAAGAGCACCTCAGATGAGCCTTGTGGCACCCATCACCATCCTGACATCTGTTAGGCCAATTCTTGTGCCTTGAATAAACCCTCACCCCCATCTGAGCTTGGGAGGTGGAACTCAACCATACTGCTCTCAGGGGCAACATGGGGGTCTTGACAGAGAGAAGGTGCCTTGGTTTCTCTTCTTTACAGTCCCATCCCTACTCTCTGGTCTATTATCAGCACAGCTCTGCTGGAATTTCTGTGTCCCTGTGCTGCAGGGTGGATGTACCCAGGGCGATTTACCCTGAACGACCAGTAGCGATTTTATTCATCTAAAGCCAAATTCTGCTCTCAGCTTGCAAACACTTTGGCTGAGACTCTGCAATCCTTGTGACTGATTTCACCTTACATTTGCATCGCTGTTTATTTTAGTTTACCCAAGAGTTACAGCTACCCTCACAGCCAGTTTCTCCTTGCACCCGCTCAATCCTCAGCACCACACTCACCTTCACAAGGGTTCCTAAGTGCATTTTGGGTTGAAGTCATCTGGCTTGCATTCTACTTGGCTCCCTAAGAAAGGACAACTTATATGATCATGTTCTGCACATGCCTCTGTCTGTCTGTTTATCTCTTCAAAAACCATTAAGGCTGTTGGCCAGTTTAAGCTGGGGGGGAGAGGCGGGCCAGGAATTTCTAATATGTTTTGTGAACCCAAGCAAGCACAAGAAAGAAATCCTGCTAATGCTCGGTGGAAGAAAGGGCTGAGGGGTGAGCGCAACCCTTGCTAGACATCAGAAAACCCAAGTTATGGGGGACCAGAGTCCTTCAGTTGCACCCTCATGGGAATGACTTGCAGCGTTTATACAATTTGCTGTTCAAACATTACAGCGTCTCAGAGATGCGGCCAATTAACCCTACCCTAAACTGAGGCAGGATGTGGGCATTTCAAGGGTAAATAGCACAGACGTCTCATAGTGTTTCCCATCTATGTTTTATATCTAGGAAGGCTGGTGTGAAGTCACCGGACAGGTTTTCTAAATTATTATTATTATTTTTAAAAGGCCGGCTGCCATGGCAGACATAAAAGAGATATCATGTTCATTGCTCATTCCTCGGGCTGCACCACACATGTTCCAGAGCGAAGAGATCCTGCCGAAAAGGAATTTCCAGTCCAGCTAGACTGATAAATTGGCGCTTCCCCACAGAGACTCCTGTTACATGTTTCGGCTTAGCGAGAGCTTGGTGTCATTACAAGGATGCTTTCCACTGCCCATGTGCGGCACAGAGACTGCCCGTCCCGGCAGGGAGGTTTGCCTGGGTGTCTTGGTAGCCTTCCATGATGCTGCATAGTTTTCACGCTAAAATATAAGTATTTTCTCTATTGGGTGAGGGTGCGGGAAGGGACAGCCAAGGGGGTGTCTGTGATCCTCCCTGCCCGTGCCTGGAGGCAGAAATTAGGCATGGTGTGTCCCTGTGGTCTCTGGAAAGGATGTGCTGCTCTTGCTTGCCCTGGTGATGAGCATCCCCTGTGTTTTCCTCCTGAATCCCTGAGCTACCCCAGCTGATTCAGGCTGACGTGAATTTAATGGGGCATCACAGAAAAAAAAAAAAACAGTTGCATTTTGTTGTTGCGTCCTGTGAGGGCTTTTCCATGTGATCCAGGTTGGGGACTGAGCGGTGCCCACGTGCGATGACCCTTGTTTGTGGGCACTGCCATCCCTACTGATGGGATTAGTGACCTCCAGAAGTAGAAGTCTTACACTGGCTGAAATTCAGCCCTTTGCCAGGCCAGGATCCACGGAGTGTTTAGAGTGCATCAGCGAGCACTGGGTTTCATCCTGAGCCATTGCAAAAGGAGAGAGAGAAACGCACCTCTGTTGGAAGGATGCAGAATTGTGGTCTGCAGCCAGTTAGAAAGCACTAGTTTAAGAGCATCAACAGCAGCTCTAAGGCAATGCCAGATGTAGGTAAAGGCTTTGGATGCATAAGTGGCCATTTTTCAGCTCAGTGAAAGGAATAATTAACGTCTTTTGTGTCTTAGGGACAGCTAAGTGCAGCATGGTTACCTCAATGAGACACCCAACAAGTGAATAAGGTTTCTGTTGCTTTTTCCCCAGGAGAGGATACCACTGTATTGGCAATATACTCTCCATGTGGCTTTCAGAAAACCCTGACGTCCACCTTCACAAGCAAAACTGCACCAGCAAAATGATTCAATCCTGCCTACGTGTGCTTTCTCAGGATTTCTGCTTCTTTTTTTCATATCGGTTCTATCTCATCTCCTCCCTCATTTTCTCCAGCTGGTGGAGGTGTGTTAGAGATACAGGCTAAGGGAAGACAGAGAAACAGGGCTTTAGGGACACTGAAGCAATTGGCCCTTTTGTTTGGTTGTTCACACCACTGAGGGAGGTGGAATATTTGTGGATATTTCCTACAGTCAACATCCTATCAAAAAATAATATTTTGCTTTGTGTCACCTGTTTGTCCTCCTAGGTGAAATGATGGGTTTTGATGTCTCAAATACTATTAACCTCTCAACAGCATGGTATGGAGGTTGTAGAGAGGTGGGGGTCAGTCTCTTCTCCCAAGGAACAAGTGATAGGACAAGAGGAAATGGCCTGAAGTTGTGCCAGGGGAGGTTTAGGATGGATATTAGGAAAAAATTTCTTCACCGAAAGGGTTAACAAACATTGGAACAGGCTGCCCAGGGAAGTAATTGAATCACTGTCCCTAGAGGTATTTAAAAGCCGGGCAGACGTGGTGCTGAGGGACATGGGTTAGTGGTGGTTTTGTCAGCATTAGGTTGATGGCTGGACTTGATGATCTGAAAGGTCCCTTCCAACCCAGACAATTCTATGATTCTATGGTGTTTTTCTGGTGGATCGACAGTTAATGTATTTGCAGAGCGGAAGAAAGGGTTAAAAATATTGAAAATTGGGAGAGAGGAAGGCAAAAACCTTGGGATAATGATATGTGGAAACCCACAGGGTCTGAGAATTTGACCTTGTAGACACACGCAACACAAATCTTTCCTGTCTCTCCGTGAAGCAGGCATGATTTGGACACCATGGCTGGGGCAGGACCAGAAAACTTGGAGCGCTCCAAGGGGAAAAAGAGAACAGGACACATGGATTCGCTCATCTACAAAGGCTTGGCTGGAAATGTAAGAATTTAAACGAACTCTCCAGCAGGAGAAATACACCAGGCCATCATAACAAACAGCAGGAGATACAAGTGCAAATTCACTCCGGCATTGTCCTGCCAGACTCCAGTGATAAAGCCGGGGTCGGCAGAGCGGTGGTGGATAGGAGGAAGCAGAGAGCTCCTGGGGAGGGAGGTGCCGGCAGGATGAGATTAAAATGTCCCTGACTTGTGAAGGGGAAGCGGAAGGCCAAGAGGAGATAGGATAAACCTATAATGCTAGCCGAGGAGACACTTTCGAACTTGCTCAACCCGTTGCAATCAGCACCGGGGACTCACGGTCTCTGCAAGGATTGCTGTACTTTGAGCAATGAGGAGCAACACACCCTGACTTAAAAGGGTTTCTGTCTTCTCTTTCGGGGTCTCCAGTGTCTACGAGCTATGAACCTTGCTGAAGCTTCTACAGCGTTTGGGATGTTCACAGCTTCTCCCATGTAGATCATCTAGGGTCTAATAAGGACAGGAACCATATACCTGCCTTTCCTCAGTGGGGACATTTATATTGTCTCCCTCTTTCTCTTTCCCTCCCTCCTTCACAGAACATGTTGGAACGCAAGTACTTTGGAGACTGCTGCTTTTTAACTGGAAATTGGTGAAGGGGCTCAAAAATTGCTAGAGGAAAAGCAGACAGTCCGTCAGACAGATATATATACTCCCTCCCACGCGCTTCAAGAGTGACTGTACAAACTTTGCCTTCTTAGGATGCAACAAATCACTCCCACCTTCGTCAAACCCTGGCAGCAAAGAGAAATTGCAGCCCTCAGTATATCTCAGCAGTAGAGTTGCTGTACTTATATTTTTCCTTTGCAATATCCTACTTGTGCAGAAGAAAGGGTTAGAGCCCGCAGCGCTGTTTGATTTTCTGTAATTCCTACTGTGCTTGATTCAGGATGGCAGCGGTGATTTCTATGAAAAAAATTGGCATAAATGACTGCAAATTGTGAACAGTGTGGGTAGGAGATGCTGTGGATGCCTGTAATCTCTGCTGTGACGGTTAGGGGAAAATAGAGAGACTCATATCACAGGATCACAGAATGGCAGGGTTGGAAGGGACCTCTGGAGACCATCCAGTCCAACCCCCTGCCAGAGCAGGGTCACCCACAGCAGGTGGCACAGGAATGCGTCCAGGTGGGTTTGGAATGTCTCCAGAGACGGAGACTCCACCACCTCTCTGGGCAGCCTGTGCCAGGGCTCTGCCACCCTCACAGGAAAGAAGTTCCTCCTCATGTTGAGGTGGAACTTCCCATGTTAAAGTTTGTGCCCGTTACCCCTTGTCCTGCCCCTGGGCACCACTGAGAAGAGCCTGGCCCCATCCTCCTGACACCCACCCTGTAGCTCTTGCTGAGCATTGATGAGATCCCCTCTCAGTCTGCTCTTCTCCAGGCTGAACAGCCCCAGGGCTCTCAGCCTTTCCTCAGCACAGGCATGCTCCAGTCCTTTGATCGTCTTCGTAGCCTTCTGCTGGACTCTGTCTAGTATTTCTATGTCCTTCTTGAACTGGGGAGCCGTGACCTGGACGTGGAGGTGTAGTATTTCTGTGTGTCCTCAAGTACAACTGGCTCTATCATGATGGAGGGACAGGTTTCTGTGTGTTTGATTTGACCAGCTTAGACACCAGGGAGAGCCAGGGTGCTTGGCCTGTGATCTGTCCCATGGATGGGAGAAGTCACAGGGAACTTCTCTGCCAACAAGCTCCGTAGGCCCTTGCCAATGGCAACAGGCTGCTGATGGTAAAAAACCAACTGTGTGCTCTAGCTGCTGTGCCCTCAGGTGTCTCTGGTCCTGCTGTAGCCCTGGAGCTCTCCCTTGCATGTCTCCATAGCTGTTTCCTTCTCAGGCTTGGGGTAGCTTTGTCCTTCTATACAGCGGGCACCAAAACTCAACATTGCCTGTGCCACTGAGAAGCTTTGATCCAGCCGTGCCCATGCACCACACTGTTTTTGAGGAAGACCCAACTTTGGGATCCTTTTCAGGGTGCAGGACTATGGTCCACTCCATCCAAGTTCTCTTTGTCCTAGCCACAGGAGGAGGAGAGCAAACCAGGGTCTCTCTCCCTCCTGGGACTCCTGCATGTCAGTGGGTGAGCCTGATTTTGAGAGCAGGATTTCTCCTTTTGCTTGGCTGACAGGGTAGACTTTGGGGAACCCAGTCGGGTCTCCGATTTAACCAAGGGTCAGGCAGTGGAAGACAGACAAATTGTCAGCAGACAAATGGGGCAAGATTCCAAGAAACGGGGACCTATCTGCAGAGAGGATGGGCAAGCTCTGTCCTGCCCTCCACATCATCTCCTCTTGCCCTTTGCCCATCACATTTCCTTGAACCATAAACCTTCCAAGACACCAACATGCTCTTAATGTGTGCCCACGTGTTGCTTAGATGCTGGGGGCCTTAAAATCAACTGTAGCTCCTACACTCTGCCTTAGTAAGGCAATAAATAGTAGATACATTAAAGGAGCGTTAGGATGCTCTGTTTTGTTGTGGTAGAGAACTGTAGGCTTCAGATTATGGCTTAAGAAAGGGTTGCAAATGACATCGCACCCTGGGTGGGGATTAAACCCATCTCTTCTTTGGATCTACAGTCTTCATGCATAGATTTAAACATGAAGAATCTGCACGCTTCCCACAAGGCTGCCTTCATTCAATGCATAATTATTTTCTTGGCAGATATTTTCTTGCCCATATGGCAGAGAAAATATTGATTGCTAGGGAAACCATGGAGCTGGGGTTGTTCTGCCACACTGGAAGTGGCTGGAGAACCAGATTACCAGCAAGAATTGTTGTAGGTTGGTCTTTTCCTTTCCTTTGGGGCAACACACATTAGATTTAGCCCAGCGAAGGCCCATGGCACCCATAAGTGCTTTGAGAAGGCATGTGCAGTGCGTATGTCCCCCAGAGGGGTAGAGGGAAGCAGAGAAACTTGGGACAGGAGATTGAAACTTGGAAAGGAGCATTGCTGAGTTCAGTCCCTGCTTTCACAGACAACTTTTCAACGGGATCCAGTACACAGAACATTTACTCTTTACTCTTCACCCCCAAAACACCACCCTAATCATCCTACAGCACATGCCAGTACCAACACACCAACTGTAGTGTGGCACAGGACAAGGTTGAGGGAGACGGGGACGTTGCTAGTTTCTGAAGGTTCCCACAATAGCAGAGTCTGCAGGCGTGCATGTCTCGTGCCTCTGGAGAAAACGTGCTCGTGCAGAAGCCTGCTGCACAAATGCTCTGGTTTTGGAGCGTTCCCATGGGAGGTAATTTTGCAGCTCCAAGGCACCAGCAGCCAGAGGAATGTCTGAGCCACGGGGAGAGGGACCACAGCCTTTCATGCATCTTTACAGCACCTGCTTGGGATGCCTGCTGAAACACAGTCACGGTGGTCCTGGCACCCAAGAAAGGAGTTTAGTGGCTCACTCCAGCTGCAAATGGGAAGATACTCCACGACGCTGTGGGTCTTCCAGGTGGGCTTGAGCTGCTACCCAGGGATGCCATTGTACCCTAAGATGAAAGGACAGGACTCCTGTCTGCATGGACCAAGTGGAGGCAGTGGTGGAGCTGCCGGGCCCAGCTGTAGCTTGGGGACTGTCCTTGATCCCACACTGCTATCCAGGAGATGGGAGATCTGGCTGGACCGGATTTCAGCATTATGGGACCTTCATGGTATCTCCCCAGGCTGCCTGCTCTGGAGCTGCATGGAGGAGTCGACTGTGGTGTCTGGCAGGCTGGACGTGATCTTGCGAGCTGCCAAATCAAAAGCCCAGTCCCAGAGAACAGAAATAAACTCCACGGGTGGGGATCTTCCGCAGGAGGAGGAAGGAGACAACCAGATGGGTTTTTGGAGTTTTCTTCCTTCCTTAATTTCTATAAACATAAAAAAGAAGTTGGACAAGGCCACAGGTTTATAGCTAGCCTTGGAAGAGCTGATATCCAGTGTTTGGGGGAAGTTTTGGTATTACAGTTGTTTCTCAGTGGGAGACATTCCCGTAAAGCTCCCCTGGACTTGGACACGGATATCATTAAAGCAGGTGTCTTTGTTTTTAAGAGATGCCGGAGCTCTGATGTTTCTTTTGTGTCTGAAACGAGTGTAAAATTGTCAGTAGGGCTCCTCTGGGCTGTTTGACTTCTCTTTCTGCAGACAGAGCTGCCTCCACCAGGCACTGCCTGCCCTAGAAGGGGTGAGTGCAGGAGGACCAGAATAGCCCCTGAAATCCCATACTATTTAGTAAAAAGCAGTGGTGGGAAGCCTTCTTTGACTCCCAAGTAAATCTCCACCTGTACCCAAGCCAACCCATGCTCTCCTCTCCTTTTTACCTCCTTTGGGCAGAGCATCTTCAGCCAAAGAGACCCGCATCAACCATCTTTTTGCTGCTTGATTTAGAGTGAGCGGTAACGGGTCATTTCAACCCTGGGAGAGGACTGTCCGTTCCTCTTGCACCTCGGTCCCTCCTCCCTCACGGTCCCCGAAAGAGCTTCTTTGAAGAAACAACCCCTGGCATGTGCAGAGTAGACCGTGAGAGGCAGATACGTCTTTCGGGTCTGGGTCCCAGCAGGGCAGTTTGTTGTTCAGTCCATATATCACTCCACATGGACCACAACATGACAACCCCATCATAATATTTGTGAGGAATCGCTTCCTCAGCATCTTATGTTACACTAACATCAACGTTTTAGAGTTGCAATGGGAGAGCGGGGGTTACATGTTGCTAGTTATAGGTCAGAAAACATAACAATCTGAATTCCTCCTTTTTTTTCATTAAAAAAATAACAAGTTACAGTTAACAGACTCTTTTATTATTGTTGGAGCTTGGAAGGGGAGGATTATCATGGCTTTGAAGCAAATGGATCAGTGTTCATATTGTTTGCTCATGTGTTTGCTCAGATGTTGGCATCACGATTGGGCAAAGGCAAGGGTTGTCCCTCATGGAAGTACCTTATCCTGGGAGCTGGAAAGAGTTTCCCTCAACTCTTGGTGATCTCTGTGGAAGCCAAGGCTGCTTCACAGCTCACAATGGTTTAATGAAGGTCTTGTCATTGTCACAAAGTGGTGCCAACCTACTACTCAGTCCAGAGCATCCCAGGTGTGGACGCTTGGCTCCTGCCAGCTAGTGGCATAAGGGACTCATAAATATGTCATTTTGAGGAGTGTGGGTGCCTCTCTGATGTCTGCTCTGCCTTTGTAGTTGATGGAGATCTATTTAGCCAACCATTCCTGCAGATGATATTCAGTTGGTTAAATGTAAGCACCTGGTGGTGCTTTAGTGCCTAGAGCATATCTGGAGTGTCTAAGATAATTGATTAAAGCTGCAGATGCAGACAAAGGCTTATGAGAGACTGTTGCCATTCTGCAGTGACAGCTGGAGCCCTGGTCAGGTGCTCTTAGGGCATCTCAAATGACTGGGCACCTCTGCTGGGCAACTGGGTGCTGCCCCAGGCAAATAGGCCCTCTGGGCTCCGCAGTCTTTTTGACTGGCCTCTCATATAATGGAAGCTCAGGCACCGGCACCCAGTGCATTTGGAGACGCCTTCACAAAGGCACCTCAACTACATGCGTGAATCCAGGAGTGAGGCTTGGTCACTTTAATGTAGGTGTCTAGTGTCATGTTAGACACTGCAGAACATCCCTGTTGTCCTCTGGATCTCAAGAAAGGTTCAGCTCTCCCTTTCTCCTGTATCACGGTT
Source organism: Larus michahellis (assembly GCF_964199755.1). Taxonomy (NCBI): domain Eukaryota; kingdom Metazoa; phylum Chordata; class Aves; order Charadriiformes; family Laridae; genus Larus; species Larus michahellis. Next base: position 216,117,459 of record NC_133896.1, read on the forward strand.
GCCAGACAGAAGTCCCGTGGGATCTCACCAGGTTTCTGAGTTGAGGCCATTGACTCCACACAGGATTTAAAGACTTTTGAGCATTTAGACATACAGCATCAACAGAGACCCAGGGAACAAACCCACTATTCAGCCGTGCTCTGTTATCTGAAAATGCCTGCTTTTCTGGAGAGTCCTGCTGCAGATCACTCAGTGCTTATTTAAGTGCTACTCTTGTATGTGTAAATGTGCTCTGGTTGAGGAGCAGCAGTGATTCCAGACACTAGACACGTTGTCTGATACACCTTGTCCAAAAGACATACCAGGTTTTCAGATGTGGCCTAGGCCTGTGTGTGGGCACTTGTAGTACCCAAGTGTACCTTACTGGTGTACCTTACCACTCAAAGACCTCAGAACATCCAGGAGCCTGCAGTGGCACGTTGTAATGTGTCACAGTTGCAACAAGAGTAGCTAGAGATATTAACCCTGAATTTCACACCCGGCCAGACACCAATCTGTTAATGCTAAATCTACCCCTACATCTCTCCCATGGTTGCCCCTGCATCTGATGTTATTTCTCCAACATGTGAGGTATGGGTAGGTCTAAAGGACAGACACTGTCTAATCCCTGTCCTGTCTCTGCTGTGAAAGGCAGGAGTTTTCTGCCCAAATGTATGTGTCTTAAGTGTAGTGGTTGACATCCGAGTTCATCATCTAAATGCCTGCTACAACCCAGGGAAAGGACCAGCCTCACCCTGGCATTATTTGTGCGATACCAGGGCAAACAGCTGGCTTAGATGATCTGTTCTTCAGACCTGCCTCTTCTTTGCACTACAGCAACTCCAGGCACCTAGTTCAGATGTCAAGGGCTCATCAACCTGCTCGTAGACATCTAGTACAAGGTGATGGCCTAGAGTATCCCCTACAGTCTCCAGCTTCCCATACAGGAGGGCATTTGTGTCCTGTAGGTCTGGGGTCATATCCACAAGCTCCAAGGTTTTGTAAATCACAGAATAGTTTGGGTTGGTAAGGACCTTAAAGATCATCTAGTTCCAACCCCACTGCCATGGGCAGGGACACCTCCCACTAGACCAGGCTGCTCAAAGCCTCATCCAACCTGGCCTTGAACACCTCCAGGGATGGGGCATCCACAGCTTCTCTGGGCAACCTGTTCCAGTGCCTCACCACCCTTACAGTAAAGAATTTCTGCCTGAGATCCAATCTAAATCTCCCTTCTTTCAGTTTGAGGCCGTTACCCCGTGTCCTATCATTGCACTCCCTGATCAAGGGTCCCTCCCCATCCTTCCTGTAAGCCCACTTTGGGGACTGGAAGGCTGCTATAAGGTCTCTCCGGAGCCTTCTCTTCTCCAGGCTGAACAACCCCAACTCTCTCAGCCTGCCAATGTATCGTGCGTTGAGCTGACCATGTTTTTATTATGCAATGTCTTTACTTTTTCTCCTAATATCTTCCATTTTTTCTCTGTATTGTTACTTGACTTAGCTCTGGTGGAGGAACAAAAGAAACCACCACTTGACTTGAGTATGGGCTTACCATGGACTCAGACCTCCATTTCCATTTTTTTCCATCGTTCCCATAAAGGCAAAGGGGAATAGGTGGCAGGACTCTTGGCTTTTACTCTGGCCCCTGTCACGAGCTCCTGGAAATAATGTAACCTCAATTTCCTTATCTGCCGCATGGCAAAGATAGCGCGACTTCGCCTGGGGTTAGCAGCAGTTCTAACGAATGTTCGTACAGTGTTTGGAGATATTCAGATGAAAGGCACTACAGAGCTATTAAGTAGTTGTGTTATTTATTGTGCTTTCCCAAGTGTGTCTGCTTAGCAATGTAGTGTGTAAGTAGTGTTATTCCAGCACCCCCATTGACATGCAACCTACCGCACTCCCCACGTCCCTCTGGAAATGAATATCCTCCGTGCAACTTCACGGCACTGCAGGTAGAGCGCTCAGGCTCATCTTGTTTCATAAAACACACTCACCTGCTTTTTCACTCTCCTAGGCTGGTTTTCCCCCAGGAAATCTGTTCAGTTCAGTTGAATTTGATCGAGACAGGACTAAAATTAAGTTCTTCTGAGCCGCATTTCTGGAATTGGACAAGACTCTTCTTTCTGATGCTCTTGAATACCATGCTGTAACTTCTCAAGGGCAGCAGGGAATAAAGTGAAAAGACTTTGATTTTTTACAGTTTTCTGATTGGAACAATTTCGTATTTTTCGGTCTCATTTGCTTTCATTACTTTTATGTTTAGTACAAGGGAGAGAAGCAGGCACTTCGTGATGCAATTCATTTAACTTACTGACAGAGTCTAGGTGGAGATGAATCGTGTCCAAAATATGCTTTTGATGACATCACCAAGCAATTCAAGCCTCCCGTCTAGAGGAAAATATCCTACTTTTTTTTTTTTTACTGATGTCACCATCAGGATGGTTGGCAGTTTTGAAGCCACCGTCAGTTTTTAACACACCTGGCACTGGTTGCTCTGTCCTTTGCGCTGGGCTGAGTACCATTTTGAAATGGTTTCTCTCCTGGTTGTGATGCAGACACTGCATCTAGTGGCTGCAGCATGGAAAACGCAATTGGAAACCATGTGAAAATGTGCTTTCTGGAAGAATTTCCAGTGCTTTCTACTCGGATATTTCTTGACAGACTGGACATACCAGAGGGAATTACCTTTCTAGCAGGGTTTCAGTGGACTCAAATCCAGACAGAAACTAGAAGAACAAGGAATGGCAGCAAGCAGAGTCTGGTTGTCATGGATTTATGTCTCAAAGTTGATGGCTTGTTAAATTGATTTATTTTTAAGATTGTCCATTGTTTTCTGTTGCACCTTTAGAATTCCCTTGGGTTTTTGTACAATTTTTTTACTGCAATCTGCTATGTACATCAGTTGCCCTGTAGAAATCAGCTAATAGGATAAAAATTAAGAAGAAACTGTTTAGATTGAAGTCACTCGTTTCTCTGAATCTTTATTTTAATGTGGAAATAGGAACATGATTTCTTTGGAGATCTTCAGCTTTCTATCAAAGCTGGTTGAAAAATCAACAGGTGGAGAAATCTGTGGGGGACAGATAGATGACAGACTGAATGACCACATAGATCTAATTTCCAGGGGACATAAAAAAGGTTATATAATAAAATGGTAAAGTGAACTCACGAGCGGTTCCCTCGCTGTATTTCCTGTGCTGAATGGAGAAGCAGCAAATTGTGGAAAATTTAAGCCAGGTCTGAATTTGGGGACTGAGGCTATATTTAAAATAATTTTTATTTTTTTTAAACAAGTCTTGATTAGACAAACTTTTCATAGATTTTGAAGAACTTCCTTTAGTGCCAAGTGTATCTAATTTGTCCATCATATGCTCATCACCAGAAGAAATTTGAATGAGTTGTCCAAGTGGTGAGGGAAGGGAGGATATTACAAAATCCTAATCATTGAGACTTTAGTGAATATCCTAAAGCGAAGGAATAACCTCCCCAGTGCAGAGCAGGAGTTGTCCTGGTAGAAGACATCAGCAGTGTTTAACTTAGCACGATTAATGTTCTTGGAGGACTGGGGCTGGGGTGTGAGATTGACCATAGAAACCAACAGTACAGGCATTTCGTTGCCATGTCCCTGTGCCTGATAAAATGGGAAAAGGCCTGATTTGGGGTTTTTCATCCGCTCAGTAAGACCAGTGGGTGCTACTGTAGGTTGCTTCCTTGCAAGGAGGAAGATAACAAGCTAGGAGGAGGCAACCTGGGAGAGCGGGAGAAGTAATACCACAATGGAGAAAGGCTTGAGACCTTTGGGTTGGAAGAGCCACCTTTGGGGATACCTTAAAGGAAATGCAATTTCAGCCCAATATTGACCATCCAAAGGAGTTTCAAGCTGCTGGGGGCCAAATGTTTTGGATGTGGAGGCAGACCCCTGCAGGGATTAGACCCTTCCAGCTGGTTGCCCTCTATCCTGGGACCTCAGGCTTCACCTGCAGCAATGGGAAATGTGCTGGGTGCCGAGAGCTTTATTTAGGTGCTCAGCAAAATGATGTTTGGACAGATAGGATTACCTCGTTGCTCTTGGTATGTGAAGTTCATACTTTATGTGGCATATTTTTCACCCCCCTTCCCTCTCGGAGGAGGGGGAAGGGAACAGTAGGAGGGAAGAGAAAGTGGAAGGCAGGAGAGGGGGGATGCAGACAAGGGAGGAGGTTGTGTGGGGCGCGTCTTCCCAGCTTGAGTGATTTATTTTTCTGCTGGGAAACATTGAAACTTCCAAGTCAAAATTAATGGGACAAAAACACTTTCCAGGTGCTCAGAAGTGCAAAAGTACAATAAATCAAGTGGTTAGTCTACAGGAGGAAGCTCGCAGGCGAGGGAGAGGAAAACAGGCAGAAGAGCAGACTCCTGAAGCTGTGTCTCCTCTGATGTGTCAGATGGTCTTCAAGCTCCTGTGGTGCAGTGAGGACATGTTTTGAGCTGTACAAGGGACTTTCTTGGGCTGTTCCAGCCTGATGGCGGAGGAACCTGGTGTAGGAGCTCGTTGCCTGTGTTTGAAGTGCAATTAATAAGATATGACACATCTGGAGAGGGACAGGAAGGACGGAGAAGAAAAAACAATAAAGGCAGATTCACCAGGTCTCTCCTCATTTTCACCCTGGTATCCCAGAGCTGTAGACAAGCTCTCTGCTGACATCCCAGTATTCTCCAAAATTACATTTTCTAAGCTCTTCTTGAAGAGGGACAGAGCCACCCTTAGGGCAGATGGCCCAGACATGAGATCTGGCTCTGAATTCCAAATTGTCCTCCTAGTGGTGAGGAGGATGAGTTGCATTAAGCTTCTACCCTTGTGCAGGGAAGCGAGGCGCCATCCTGCCTAGCTGATGAACCTGCATCAGGGCACATGTGGCTTCATGTCATGAGGGGATGTGACACCTTTGGCATCAGCAAAGCGCTTTGGAGCATGCTTAATTGTAAGCTCATAGACTTTGTTGCCCCATAGCATTCAACATTGGGCACGTGTTTGAATCCATTGCTGGTGTGCTGAAGGGATGGCTTCATTGTCAGTTTGTGACCGGTTTCCTCTGCTGCAAGCTTCTGGGCAGCGTGGTTAGCTCACCTGCAGTTACTGATCACCAAAGGGACTCCTGGTCCAGGGCAGTGCTGGCCTTTTTCATCTCTAGTATTCACTTCACAAGAGCTCCCTCAGTGCCCATCATCCCAACAATGCGGGCCTTGTTCTGACATCTCCACCAATGATTTTTTTTAAAAATTTTTATTTTTTTTTAACCAGAGAACACGTTTCTCGAGTACAACTGTGGTTCTCATTAGAAGAATTTGCAATGTCATGTGGAAAATGGGTCTTCTGAACGCTTGGAAAATGAAAGCAGCTAGACTGTGTCTTTGTGGAAACAGTTCCCCATCTTTTTCATACATCGCCTCCACCAGTTATTCTTATTTCTTATTATTTATTTCTTATTATTAATTATATTTATGTGTTATGTATTATTATTTCTATTGTGGTAACACCTAGCAACTTTGGGGCAGCTCTGGCCTGCGCCGTGCTAGGTGCTGTGCAAACATACAGGAGAAATCCAGTCTCGAATTTCTTTTCTATTTATCTCAAGCTATCCTGGGCTTGGCCCCAGGGAGTGTATTATCAATTAGTCGACTTGCTGACAGCTGTACTGCACAATGAGTCAGTTCCCTACTTGAGATGAGCCATTGGTCAATTAAACTAATAGTGAAAATCTCTGGGCATAAGAAAGGAAACATTTATGAGCTAATGTTAAGTGTGCGAAGGCTAAGGGAAATAAAAACCCTCTACAATTGTAACAGGGGAAAATGAGAACCCAGGCTCATTAATAAACAAAGAGCAGGATGTAATTAATAAATGCCTCTAAACCCACTAGAATATGGAATTCCTTTCCAAATATGTCATTAGCAAGAAAAATAAAGAGAAAAATTAAGCTGATAAGGACGGGCTTGGAAAGTTTGAAAGTATACAAATCATAGGGCCCGGCTGACATTTATCCTGCTTGTTAAAGGGATTTAACTAAGGAGTTAAGGAATCACTACAGAGCGGTGGAAATGTGGCCACAGGATAGAAAAGCAAATGGTCATGATACAAACACAGCAGAGAGAGATGGTCCCTGGTCAGAGGGGAGGGCATCTCTGGTTCTGATCTGTGGCATGATCCCAGGATGAGATTTGTAATGCGCAGGGGAAAAAAAGAAAAAAAATTCTTGATCTTCCAACCTTTGGGAAAAAAAAAGCAACCCAGCTCTGTTACAAAACAACCATATTGGTCAGATTTACAGTGGGGAATAATGATTTAGAAAGGAAGCACATTATGGTTTAAAACTACTTCTAACTATCAGTAGGTCAGGCGCTTCACAACTTTTTCATGTCTTGGGCTTTATGTTCACACTCACTTATGGTGCCTCTTTGCTGCGTGGGCCCCAAAAGCTCTCCCTTTTATCTTCTTGAGATGTAACCCCGGGCGGGGTGTAGAAGAACCCCACCAGTCCCAGATGTCAAAGCCCTTGAGGAACGTCGTCTCCTGAACTTCATTTTCTCATGTGCCTTGATGAATCCGGTCTCTGGCCAAGAGAGAAGCGTACCTCTGAGAAACCTGAAATGGGCAGCAGATGCAAAACCTGGCATGGGGGACCGCCTGACGCCGATTGAGGGATGACAGGCTTTGAAACGGAGGAGAGGCAGCTCACGTCGGATGCGGCACAGATGGGGGAATCCGAGGAGAGCTGCTCGGGGAGGAAGAGACGTGATCAAAGACATACTCGCTCAGGATGAATATCAGCGGGACGGGATGGCATTTGTCAAGATCAGAGGAAAAGAGGTTCCTGCACAAGGGTTTGGTGGTGCAGATGGGTTGGGAAGGGCAGGCTGCAGAGGCAGCATGAGTAAGGCGACGAGCCAGAGTTGAGCATAAATGCAGGGGACGAGCTGACTCTCCACTAGTTAACATACTTAAATCCAGCAGTTATTTTCCCCTTCAAAAGCCATGCTCTTGCTCGATCATGAATTATCACTCTGTGGCATCGAGGTCTGCAGTGAGATTGCATGGTGCTAGAATTCAACCTCTGCCCTGCAAATCTGTGCATTTGCTGAAGGTCAGTGCTCTGCTTTAGTCCTCCCTGGGTTTTTTTTCCCTATTTTCTTTTCACTGGGAGCAGAATCAGCCCCGCAACTGTCTAGTCCAGCTTTTTCCCAGTACACAACACAAGTGACAATTTTCTGGCAACTTATCTAGGATATTTTTTTAGCAGTCTTGTTCTCTTTCTTTTTTTGGACTTTAATATGCATTTCAAATCTTCACTGCAAAATGCAAAAAAGTAGATAAAGAGACAATTTAGATGGGTAATATACAAACCTAACAGAAGATGGAGAAGAGAAACAGTAACAAATAAACCTAAATAAAGAGTCAAACTCTTAATAAATTACGTCCGACCACCAGACAACTGTAGCAAAGCAGCCAAATTAGCTGCCATACCCTGATGTTGATAGTCTAGATAAAATAGTAAAACAAATCTGGACCAAAGAGAGGCTCTCAGCAATGGTACAACAGTTTGCTTTCTATCCGAGGCAAAAATAACATGTAATCATTTAATACAATTTCTTCAAATAAACTTCATTTTGAGATAATGACTTCCAGATGGATGAAGGTTTATAAACATCTCTGCCACATGATACATTCCCACTGGGTAACAGGGAGGATAAGAGAGCGATTTAGTCACTGGGTCTACACCAGTAAATTAAATGTACCCAGTGCTGATCTCCAGCCCCGAGGCCAAACAGCAAAGAAGGGCCTGTGTCCGTATTGCTGTTCCCTCTTGCCATCCCAAACCAGGTGGCTGCTTCTGAACTGCCTGTTGGGAAGAATCCCTGGCTTGTGCTGCCTCCTGAGCTGTGCGTGGGAGGTGTCCATGGAGCAGTCTGGTGGTCCAGGCCTGACTGGTGCCAAGAGCATCCTAAAAATTAAACCATTTGGAGAAAGGAACTCTCATGCCTGGGAATAATCCCAGGTGCTGTTTGATTTACCCATATGGACACAGCCTAAGGGAAACTTTGCAGGAGACCCCACAACCCTTTCTGCATCAACCAATACCCTCCTTGAAACTATTTTGGAAGCTCATCTAAGGCTTCAGGGCTGGATTATCATGGCCAGCTTTGAAAACGTGGAAGCCCACATAAAAGATCAAGTCACAAATGGTCGTGCTCAAAGCCAAGGCAAGAGCCTGTTCAAGATGTCCATAGAGTTCGTTAACTAATAGCCCAGCACCTTTTTGGATGAAAAACTAGCCTTGAGCTCCTTGGAGCCAAAGCTGCTAGTCAGGCTGTCAGTGTTACACATGTATTTGATTGCTTTGTTGGGTTGGGGCCCTGCAGAATCAGCGCGAGGAATGCGAAGGAAACAATGGCACTTCGCACTTAGCGTGGAGAATTTTGAGTGTTATTAATTATTTTTCATTTTGCTGGTTAGCATTAAGAGACAGAGGGCTGAAACAAATCCAGGCAGAAATCAGCCACAGTTATTAGTGTCTCAAATCTTTGTCTTGTAGGCTTCAGTCTGGTTAAAACAACAGGGGGAAAAAAAAAAAAAGCTAGACATGTTTCAGATGAAGGCCCCCGAGGTATGTGGGATTTTAGATAAATGGCCTGGGTTGGGTCCAGCCCTAATTATTTCCCTTTAAATCCTCAGATATTTCCCCCCCCGGCCCTCGTTTACAGGGGATTGTTAGTTTGTCTCTTTTGCCTCACTTTTGTCCGTACCTCCTGCCATGACAATACCTCTATAGGTCCCACAGCTGAAATCTAAATGATCCATGGAGACAGTTGGATTTCTTCAAGGATCTGATAGAAAGTTGGTATGTTTCTATCTTGCCTTGCTTCGTTTTTCACCTGGTGGGTTGGGAGGGGAGTCCTGAGCTTCCAGGATCCCACATCTTGGGCAAATGGACTGCTGTGGAGCTGTGACCAGGGGTCCCATTTCCTAAGCTCTTCTGCTCTCCAGAAGTCCTTGCAGTCCATGGATGTCTACCAGGACTCCCATGTTGCCAGGTCCTCTGCAACCAGGCTGCTTTTAGCCTTTCAAAGCAGGAGTTGTGGGAGAGATGTAGCAATGGCTTGAAGTCCCACAGTTTCCCAGTCTCTCAGGGCTGCACGTTTCCGGGGCTCTGGGGCAGCCCTTTGGTGGTGAGGGGTTCCAGACGTTCTGTTGACCTGGTCCACATAAAAGCATGAAACCCAGCACGTTTCAAGATGCTCAGGTAATCACTGAAAGAGGAGATAGGCTTTGGGATGATATTTTTAACTTCATGAACAGATGTAAACAGTAGATCTTGAGATGAAGGGTTATTGGTGGCTTAGAACCCTAACTAGGTGTGATGAGACAGCGATACCCATTATGAATCCTCCTGATTCTGAGCCACAGATGCTGACAGAAGACATTGCAGAGGCTGGCTGAGAGAAGATCATAGAATCATAGAATCATAGAATCATAGGGTTGGAAGGGACCTCTGGAGATCATCTAGTCCAACCCCCCTGCCAGAGCAGGGTCACCTAGAGCAGGTTACACAGGAACATGTCCAGGCGGGTTTTGAATGTCTCCAGAGTTGGAGACTCCACCACCTCTCTGGGCAGCCTGTTCCAGTGCTCTGTCACCCTCAGGGTAAAGAAGTTCCTCCTCATGTTTAGGTGGAACTTCCTATGTTCAAGTTTGTGCCCATTGCCTCTTGTCCTGTCCCCGGGCACCACTGAAAAGAGCCTGGCCCCATCCTCCTGACACCCACCCTTTAAGTATTTATAAGCATTGATAAGGTCACCCCTCAGCCGTCTTTTTTCCAGACTGAAGAGACCCAAATCCCTCAGCCTTTCCTCATAAGAGAGGTGTTCCAGTCCCCCAATCATCTTTGTAGCCCTCTGCTGCACCCTTTCCAGCAGTTCCCTGTCCCTCTTGAACCGGGGAGCCCAGAACTGGACACAGTACTCCAGGTGCGGCCTCACCAAGGCAGAGTAGAGGGGGAGGATGACCTCCCTCGACCTGCTGGCCACGCTCTTCTTGATGCATCCCAGGATGCCATTGGCCTTCTTGGCCACAAGGGCACATTGCTGACTCATGGTCATCCTGTTGTCCACCAGGACTCCCAGGTCTCTTTCCACAGAGCTGCTCTCCAGCAGGTCAGCACCCAACCTGTACTGGTGCATGGGGTTGTTCCTTCCCAGGTGCAGCACCCTACACTTGCCCTTGTTGAACTTCATAAGGTTTCTCTCTGCCCAGATCTCCAACCTGTCCAGGTCTCTCTGTATGGCGGCACAGCCTTCCGGTGTGTCAGCCACCCCACCCAGCTTGGTGTCATCAGCAAACTTGCTGAGGGCGCACTCTATCCCCTCATCCAGGTCATTGATGAATATGTTGAAGAGGACTGGACCCAGTACTGACCCCTGGGGAACACCACTCGTCACTGGTCTCCAACTAGACTCTGTAATCTGTAATCTTCTGTAAGATCAGAAACTCATTTTATTATATTTCATGTAAGTGGAAAACAAGGCAAAGGACAAGAAAGGATAGGCTTTTGGTTAAAGGCCCTGCAGAGTCTAATGGACTGCAGGGTTATTGAATGCAACCTGACTTCATCCCATCTGAAATGGGGCTAGACCTGAAGTTACACTGTCTCCTTGCTCAGGATTATGAATACCATGAGCTTCACGGGAAGTTGATGCAAAGGATACGGGTGCTGCGGTGGGTGCCACGTTTCTAATTTAGTATTTTTTAAATATTATTATTTAAATAATATTATATTGTTTTAAATATTTATAATTTAAGGACAGCTAGAATGGGGGGCATATAAGGAAGCTGTCCGAGCAGCAAGAGACCTGGTGAGAAAAGCTAAAGCTCAGTTAGAATTAAATCTAGCCAAGGAGATCAAGGGAAACAGCAAAAATTTCTATAGGTACATTAATGGTAAGAAGAAGACTAGGGAGGGTGTGGACCCCCTCAGAAAGGAAACGGGGGAGCTGTTGGCAAGTGATATGGAGAAGGCCGAGGTTCTCAACAACCCTTACTCAGTCTTCACTGGCAAGGGCTCCAGCCACACTCCCAGAGTCACAGAAAACAATGGCAGGGGTTGGACAGAGCTGCCCATCGTAAGTGAAGATCAGGTTCGTGACCATCTGATGGACCTGAAAGTGAACAAGTCCATGGGACCCGAAGTGATACACCCACGGGTACTGGAGGAACTGACGGATGAGGTTGCTAAACTGCTCTCTATTATATTCCAAAAGTCATGGCAGTCTGGTGAAGTCCCCACTGACTGGAAAAGGGGAAACATAATCCCCATTTTCAAAAAGGGAAAGAAGGATGAACCAGGGAACTATAGGCTAGTCAGTCTCACCTCCATGCCTGGTAAGATTATGGAGCAGATCCTCCTGGAGGCACTGCTGAGGCAGAAGAATAATGAAGAGGTGACTGGGTACAATCAACACGGCTTCACCAAGGGCAAATCGTGCCTGACAAACCTGGTGGCCTTCTCTGAGAAGGTCACAAAATCAATAGACAAGGGGAGAGCAACTGACGTCATTTACCTGGACCTGAGCAAAGCCTTTGACACTGTCCCGCATGATATCCTGGTCTCCAAGCTGATAAAATATGGCTTTGATGGACTGACAACTCAGTGGATAAAGAACTGGCTTGACGGCCGCACTCAAAGAGTGGCTGTCAATGGGTCCATGTCCAAGTGGAGGCCAGTGACAAGTGGAGTCCCTCAAGGATCAGTACTGGGACCGGTCTTGTTTAACATCTTCGTCAGCGACATGGACAGTGGCATAGAGTGCACCCTCAGCAAGTTTGCCAACGACACCAAGCTGTGTGGGGTGGCTGACACACTGGAGGGAAGGGATGCCATCCAGAAGGACCTTGAGAGGCTGGAGAGGTGGGCCCATGCCAACCTCATGAAGTTCAACAAGAGCAAGTGCAAGGTCCTCCATCTGGATCGGGGCAATCCTAAGCACCGATAGAGGCTGGGCAGTGACTGGCGTGAGAGCAGCCCTGAAGAAAAGGACTTGGGGGTGCTGGTGGATGAGAGGCTCAACATGATCCGTCAGTGTGCACTAGCAGCCCAGAAAACCAATTGTATCCTGGCTGCATCAGGAGAAGGGTGGCCAGCAGGTGGAGGGAGGTGATTCTCCCCCTCTATTGAACCCTCGTGAGACCCCACCTGGAGTACTGCATCCAGTTCTGGAGCCCCTACTACAAGAGAGATATGGACGTGCTGGAACGTGTCCAGAGAAGGGCCACGAGGATGATCAGAGGGCTGGAGCACCTCTCCTATGGGGACAGACTGAAAGAGTTGTTCAGTCTGGAGAAAAGAAGGCTCCGAGGAGACCTTATAGGGGCCTACCAGTATCTTAAGGGGGCCTACAAGAAAGCTGGTGGGGGACTTTTTAGGATGTTGGGTAATGGTAGGACTAGAGGGAATGGATTAAAACTGGAGATGGGTCGATTCAGACTGGACGTTAGGAAGAGGTTCTTCACCATGAGGGTGGTGAGACACTGGAACAGGTTGCCCAGAGAGGTGGTGGAAGCCCCATCCCTGGAAGTTTTTAAGGCCAGGCTGGATGGGGCTCTGAGCAACCTGACCTAGTGGGAGATGTCCCAGCCAATGCAGGGGGGTTGGAACTAGATGATCTTTAAGGTCCCTTCCAACCCTAACAATTCTATGAAATTCTGTGAAATATCTCACCCCCAAACCTGAAGCTTGGTGGGCCTGGCACAAAGGAAAAGGGGAGGGTGGTTGTTTAGAGACGGTGACATTTGCCAGTTCCACAGCAAAGGGTGTCAGTCCAAAGGCAGATTGAAGTTCCTGGATATCTGAAGGGGAAGTGATGAGGATTTTCAATGGCTCTGCCCATTTTCAGGAGCAGCTCCAAAGGCTTCAGGTCTGAAGCACCTAACGAATACCTGCTATGCTCTCCTCTTCTCAACTGAAGAGACAGCAGAGGCTGAGACAGCTCATCTTGGGCAGGATGGGAGCCATGTTTCCAGTTGGGAGAGCGGAGTATCACCAGTTCCCAGTCTGACCCCATGCTGAAATTCAGAACCATGCACAGATTGTTTCTCGAAAACGTTTAACTTTGACTGTAAGAACAGCCGTGGACAAGTCTCTGTTGCTGGTTATACTTCAATGTGTTTCTCATCAGTTCATATTCCAGCTACACTTGACAACCATCTCATTAAACGTTAAACCCTGTGTGTTTTCATCTCGAATTCTTCTTGAGAGTATCAGCTCCACCGCTGCCAAGCTGGATGCCAGGTCTTAGGCAGGTGGGAGAAGCCACAAGTCAATTGTGCTGCCCTTGAACTGTGTATCCCAGCAGTACCGTGGAAGTCTTGCTCAACCAGCTCTGCATGCCAAAATCTCCCCAAGCTTCCTCCTTCACCCTCCATTGACACGGCAGATGCTTTTGGACACCTTCCCAGTTTCATCAGGTCAGTTCTCAGAAGGCTGGAAATCTCTGTTTCCCATATAGTCCCCCCAAAATGTAAACAAATATCATCTGTGTTGGAGCTGAGCAGTGGAAGTGTGTGTGTCCTGTTATAGATTCATGTTTACATTATTACTGGGAGAAGATTAGGTGGTTTCTTCTTTTTACATTTTTTTAGTTTTCTTGCAAGTCCCATGGTTTTGCAACACAGAGTAAATACTGGGACTCCTTTGAAAAGGAGAAGCGGCTTAGAGAGGCCTCAAGCTTCCTCTGCTCTGTCTGGATTTTGCAAGCCAAAGGTTATCTATCCTCCACCCCAACATCTCTTCCATGACCGGGATTTCTCTATCATTCCTTCTCTCCAGCTAACCCCTGCTGGATGTTCAGTGGTCCCATCCTATGCTGGTGTAACAAGGGTGACTACTGAGGTTGATTACACTGTGCTGCTGCAAATGCACTGGATGAACTCTTTCCTATGTGTCTTACGCAGCTCCTCTCTGTCCTTAGAGACTTCACTGTCCCCGCAGTAACAGCAAGCACGTGAATACGTTGCTTAATGAAGATACAACCAGACCAATGTACTTGCTAATCAAGCCAGCATCCCAAGAGCTGGCAGAAGAACTGAATGCTCTTGCTGAGTCAGCATGTGGGCCATGAATATTACTTTCCATTGAACGCAAGCGTAACTGCTGCCAAGTCTGGGCCAACTCTTCAGCATCGCTGAAACCAGACGAGTATTTGGATTAAGGTTCCAGTTGCAGGCGAGAGTCCTGCAGATCTTCTTGCTTTCTTGTTTTTTCACCAGTGAACCACTAAGCCCCGGCAGTGATCTTTCCAGTTGGAAAAGGACTCAACTGATCCAGTTTGTGCAAGAAGCTTTCAACCTAGGAATCAGTGCATCTCCTGCCTGTTGAGTCAAGCTTCTTACAGAGGAGAGCCTGTTGTGCTGTTGCAGGGGTGGTGGAAAGGGGAGGGATAAACTCTTCAGGACTGCTGTGACCTTCGGAGAGCCTGGGAGCAGGGAACGGGTGGCTTTGCCTTGTTTTGTTTGCATTGGAGAAGGTGGGAGTTGATTTTGGTCTTGACACTCACCCTGCTACCAAAAGGGTCAGAAAGCCACCAGTCAAACTTCACTGGAGACCAAGCGGGGCAAGAAAAGTGATGTCTTCTGAGACATAGGCCAGTGTGTGAGATTTGCAGCCAGGTGATGGAGCCCGGAGGGAGGCCTTGCGTGGCAGAGGCGGCATGGCCAGGTCATGCTGCGAGACTGACTTTTACAGCTGTCAGCTAATCTCTCTCTCTTTGGGGAGCTCTAGCTCATGTTACCAGCAGTAGGAGGTGAGAATGACCTGTAACTGGAGGAGGACAATGACCCATAAACCTTCTCTTCTGACAGCTTGCTGGAGTCAGTCCATTGTCTCTTGAAAGGAGCCACCTTGAAGGCAGCTCCTTCTTGAACCAAGTGCCTCTTTCCCCTTTTTTGGAAGAGGGAGGGACGCAAAGATGCTGCGTCTGTGGTGTTAGGACCACGTCTGTGTTTCCCCCATAAATGCGTTTCATCAGAGAATTCTTCTGTGCCCAAAAAAATGTTCCCCTTGAACTCAACCTTTTTTTGATAAAAATTTAGTGTATTTGCTAAATCACTAAGATTCACCCTTTTAGTGAATCTTCATGATTTCTCAACTCCACAGAAGGACATACTCCCCAAACCAAAGACAGACAAGTATCAGCCCTAGTGTAGGTGATCGCCCCAAGCCTGGGGAGAGCAGGGAAGGGGGTAATCCTGCTTTACCCTGGGACCCTTGCTGTCAGTTTCCTGTAGTGCAGATGGTTGCCATTCCCACTAATCCAGGGGAGCTTTTCTTGTTCTCTTTCTAATGGTGTTTCATAACATATAGGGAAATACTCATTGGAGCAGGGAGAATGGAAAATTTCAAGAACGATCAGATAAATTCTCCACGAAAAAATTATCGCGGAAAATGTTAACAAATGGAAATTAGATGTAAAAAGTTTCATTTGGGGGGAAAAGGTCATTTTATAACTAAAAGTTTTTAGTAAAAACTATTCCTATGCCTTTCCCTGCCTCTGTTGCTGGTGCTCCTGCCCATCAGCATCTATTCATCCAAACCAGCTTCTTGTTTCAGCCTCGTGCATCCTCAGCATCAGTGAGGATGGCACCTTTGAAGTCTGTACCCCCAGTCACTGCTGGTGGGAACATTGCCTCTGTCCTTCAGGGGGGACATTGCATGTGGGTGGGGATGACCCAAAGATGGTTCCTTCTCATGGGTATGCTAAACCATATAAGTCTGCCATGACTTGGCAGGAGGGAGTGTGTGAACATAGACCTCGGAGTATGGCTCCACCTGGCAAAGCTGTGTCATGTCTTGAGCCCAGACTCCTTTTAGGCAAACCGTGGATGAGGTAGGGCTTTTAGCCAAGCTTTAGGGTGCACCAAGGAACAACTTTGGTGCATGCTACCCCTTGTATCCTTCTCATACAAGCAACAAGGGCAATTCACTGTGTCCAGCCACCATCATTTACCCCAAGGGCCCTTGGGCATCATGTGTCTGATGCCCAGCAGATAGTTGGCCATAAGGTCTTTCCATAAGGTTCATGGGTTTGGACCATGGATATGGTCTAACACTACACATTTGGTAGAGTTGATGAAGTGGGAAGGGTACTTCAGCCTGGGTATATCAGCATGGCCATGCCTGCTAAGTTGCGTGAATATGGTGGTAAAGAAGCACATGGGCTTTATCAGGATCACAGGATGCAGCCCCTGCTTCTCTCCCAGCTTTGTCGTTAGCTCTCTGTGTGACCCTGGGCTACTCTGCTCAGCTTCTTTATCTGTCAGACTGGGACAATAATGATGGGCTACCTCACAAGTGGAGTTTACGAGTTCACCTCCGGACCCATTGCCCCAGCAGAGTGTTATGGGGCAGTTGGGGTCATTAAAAACCTGATGGAGTTTTTGTGTTTTGTCTTTGCAAGAGTACACGGGGCACTACCCCAGGAGTCCTGGCAAACCTTCCAGCTTCCTTTCTGCTATCATGATGAAAGGGGACATGTCAGCCCTAGAAAATGTGTGTTAAGCAAGAAAGAGGAGACTGCTGGGAAAGGACTTCTTTTCTGCAAAATTAGTTTTGCTGAGTTTACAAGGTGTCGAAGGCTATTAATACTGCATGCTTTGGTACCATGAGATTGTAAACAAAGTTTCAATATGCCTTTCTACAGAGCCACTTATCAGCCTCCATCTTTTTCCCCTCTGGCTTTTTTCCACAATTTTTTTTTTTCCTTTTTTTCCTCCTTCTCATTCTTTTGCTTTGTCTCCTGGATTTATTCCCATTCTCTAGGTTGTCTTATTAATTTTCCTCTTTCTCAAAGAAAAAAACAGGCTTGTGGGCTGGAGACTTTACAACATTTCTCTCATAGTCCTGGATTTAAAACGCCTAGCCGGGGGTCTATAATGTACTGACATGGAAAGACTAGACTTATTATTGAACTAATAATCTAGGAATTTTTATGAACTTCAGAGCTCTGCAATCTTTTCTAACCACATGGCACGGGGTTGCTGAGGTATTAGCAGGCATCGGTGAAAAGCTACTGTGGCTGGACACGCCAGCTTTGTCAACACCTGGGAGCAGGGCTGCGAAGATGAATGAGCTGAGGCGGCGGGTGGATAGAAATGGGATGGACACAACAGCCCTAGATAAGACCTGCTTCCTCCCAAGTCTGTACCTCGTGCATTAGTCAGGTTATAGCCCCCAAACTATAAATTTGGGTATCAGAATATATCTTTAATAAAATGGGTTTGCTAGGAGTCGGGGGTGCAACTGTATATGTGCCGCCTTCTCTGCTTTGACCACTGCTACATGTGAAGTTGGATGGATCCTCGACCCAAACCAACACAGCTGTATTTGTGTTCTTATGACAGACTGAGCTGGCTAAGATGGATGTCGGTACATCTCTCATTTTAACATCTTTTCTCATGTTAAAGACTAAAAGCCAGGATTTTCAGATGTGACTGATGATTTGGAGTATTTGTCTTGAAGGTCTTATAAGGAATGATCTTTTAAGAGTGTTTACATTGGGTTGGTTTAAGGATCCATCTAGCTTGGTATCTAGGAGTACTTTCCAGCAGCCGCAATATGCGAAGATGCTGTATTGCTTACAAATATCTTTGTCAGTCATTTTAAATTTGACATGAAGTGTATTCAGTCGGCATTCACAACCACTGCATTGCTCACTTTCCTACACAGAAAAATGCAATGCCCCGGCTTGAGTCCGCTCATTACATTCCCAGAGCGTAATTTCAAATGGTGCATGAAACATTTTGCTCCTTGCTCTGGACACCTGGGCAGCCGCGTTGTTTGGTGCTAGGCAGCCCCACATTTTGTTCAGGAGGCAGAGGTACCTTCGTGGTGATCTCTGCATGGTTTTGCAAAGCTTTTTAATGTCCTTCAGGGTGAAAGTTGCCAGTGGGAAGAAAGATACACAACTATTTGTGTCTCAGTTTAAGGCAGACAGTTGGTCTTCTGTAATGTGATTTATATCATTGTGTGAGCTGCCATTGTATGAGATGGTTTTTTCCACTGCAAGGCATTTGTGAGACCTCCACCCTTTCCATTTTTTGCCTGCCTGTCAATCTGCTTATCTTTCCATTTTATTTAAACACTGGTTTTGACAATGCCTCTTCTCGGAGATTGAACACACCAGGCCAGTCTCCGTGTTCCCCAGGTGGTAGAAGAACATTGGCTGCCCTGAAGTCACCTGGGGGAAAACAAAGAGGAGGAAAAACTTGCTATCTCCCTGTGATGGATTACTAACCCATCCCTGGGATATTCCAGAGAGAACAGACACGCAGCCCATACTGAGGATGAATTACTGGATCCTATTATAACAAGAGGATTTAAAAAAAAAGGAGAACTTCTCTGGATAATCAGCACCAGCTGCCACTTGCAGGGTACCCCCATCCTCCAGGCGAGCCGCAGCTGTGATTCATGCCACGTCCCAAGTTGTTGCCTGCCTTTAACATCTCAACAATATGACATGTTCTGCTTTACTACATGCATATTTCTTCCTTACGTGTGAGTTTCCGGCGGCTCACCAAAGATGTAACTCATCCATGAGGAGGACGACGGACGAGGGTGTAGGGGGGAAAAGTTTCCGGTGAGTGTCCGGATGGGAGACATGGATCTTCTTTTCTTCATCAGCTCCGTGTCAGGGTAATTGGAAGCAACAAGGCAGTGCTGGAAAACGCTGTCATGGATCTTAAGCCTTTGTGGGAGTCACTCCTTGTAATATATGGAGTGCTTACAAGACGCCGTGACAACTCCAGCACACGGCTGACACACTGAGTCTTTCAGCTAAGCCAGTGAGGCAGGAAAAGAAGCTGAAAAGCTTTGTGCATTCACAGGGAGAAAAGTCCCAAGGTTGTTTTAGAGGAGAAGAGGGCAGAGGGGGTAACGGAGTCATGGTGGTTTCTAGCTATGGGGGCCAAAATTCATCAGACAGCCTGCATTGTGAAACTTGGCATGTGCTTGCTAAGATAGCAACAGACGGAGTTTAGGAGGTCTGTCCTAGTCCTATGTGCCTGAGACACTCCCCACCAGTGGCACAAGGGAAAAAGGCATAGTCCACAGCAACCGCAGGACAGTTGTGCCTCTGCAGGGGCACAGCAGGAGCTCCTCCAGAAGCTCAGCACAACCACAGCTCCTGCCAAGAGCTGGCGAGTACACGGGCTGCCACTCCACACGTATCACAGAATCATAGGATGGTTTGGGTTGGAAGGAACCTTAAACATCATCCAGTTCCAACCCCCTGCCCTGGGCAGGGACACCTCCCACCAGACCAGGTTGCTCAAAGCCCCGTCCAACCTGGCCTTGAACCCCTCCAGGGATGGGGCAGCCACAGCTTCTCCGGGCAACCTATCCTTGCAGGCTGCCCCTATTCCCCCTGCGATATCCCATGGACCAGTGCTAACCTTACCAGGTGTTGGTGGGGTTTTCTTTCCTTCTTCAGTTTTCCTCCTTGGAAGAAAAGTCTTTTTCTTGGAAGTTGTGTCTTGGTTGATGCATGGTTTTTCTGTGTTTCTGGCACCAAGCATCAGCCCAAACCCTATTGCAGCCTGCACCACACCCAGGAATCTTATAAAGCTCCAGGCACGTAGTCTTCATCTTTCAGGAGAAGATGAATCTATGAAAGGTGTCTTTTTTCTGCCAAGGAAATCACACTTGCGGACTCAGGAGCCCTAAACCCAGCCGAGGGAGTCACTGCTTCCCGTCCAGTTACTGCAGAAGGGGACCAGTACCTGGCATCCTTTTGTCTGGCCCCTAGGACCACCCAACACGAATGAGATGCCATGAGACAGAAGTAGCGTGTGCTTGTGTTAATCAGTCTCAAATAATTTTTCTGCCATAAATTTTTCTGAGTGCTGTTTGGTCTCACCTCACCTTTAAACCTTATTTACAGTTTAGGACCTGAACATTTCATTTGATGTACGCTTGTTCTTGTGGAAGGACAGTTGCTGAGGAGGGTGAGCCCTGCACAACAGCAGTTTGCTGCAGGCTTTTTGGGCTGGAATTTGCACTCAGTCCTCCTCCAAAATACCCGTACCGCATGTCCCATAAACACTGGTAGCTGGGCATGGTGGGAGGAGACTTAAAACAAACCCACTCCAAGAGGATGAAAAGGAGGAACTCTCAGAGTGTTGCATGCCCTGGCTGGGCTGTAATCGCATCCAGGAAAGTTTATGCCATTCCCAATCGCATCCTTTGATCACTTCTGGAAAGGCAGTGGATCTGGGGCCTCAGATGATGACCTGCCGCCGGGGCCCAGCAGGGTGGATGGACAATGATGAATTGGTCTGAGGTAAGATGTCCTACTGCAAAACACATGTGTTACACATCTTCCCTTCCTCCCGCTCCTTGAAAGCCGTTGCAGAAACCAGGTTTCTTCTCTTTTTGTCTTGGAACTATTAAAAAAATACACTTCAGGAGAGGGTGTGATTGTGCTGGTGTGCTGGAGCGATGCTCAGTAGAATGGGTCCTGCAGCAGGTGAGTGGTGCTCGGGAGCCGCAGTTTCACTCCTGTCCAGGACTAACTTTTGACCACTGCAAGGACAAGGGATTTCTTCCTGACTGCTGCTAAGTGCCTTTGTTTTTGTAGGGGAAAAGGCGTATTTGCAGCTTTGTTCCTTTACCTCCGTACTATGGGAGCCTGATACTCTGACTCCAAGGGTTCTTCTCGTGGCCAGAAGTAGAGGTGTGAAAAGTCCACACCAAGGGGTTCTGTGCAAAGGTGTTTCTATCTGACTAGAGTGACATTATTTTTGCTGCAATGAAGCCTGTAAGGTATAAGCAATGTCAGAATGTCACTGCCTTAAGCACTAGATGTGTAGGCTGAGACCTACCAATCTTTTTATCTAGACAGATACGACAGACAAGAGTGGGGAAAGGAAATATTACTGCGGGAAAATGAGACACAGAGAAACTGAATTTCTTGAACAAAAGCTTCAAGATTTGAGTAATCTAGGTCACCAGTGCCATCCCAGTGCTTCCCTCTGGTACTTGTTGTCCTGAGATTATTTCTTTGTGATAATGGGTTTCCATAATCCCTTGAGTTATCGCAGCTCGACGTGTTCTCTCAGTGTGGTGCGTGGAGGCTTTTGCTGTTGAGCCATGAAAATCAGCAAGGGAGATGGGAAACAGATAGAGGAGCTAAAGAAATGCTCTTATTCTCAACAAAGAAATGCTGTGTCTGAGGTTATGCAGGAGTCTGAAAGCGATGGGGAGTGCTACAGCCATGGGGGCAGCGCAGAGTTTGGGGGTGCAGAGGAAGGAGGGCACAGGGGAAGGGCAGTGAGGATCTGGGCACCCCTTCCAAGCCCCAAAGGCTGTCAGCTCCTAAGGAGAAGCCTCAGCAGCCGACCCCACGCAGGCGCCTTTCTGGCAGGCAGATGTTTCTATCGCGTGCTTGGCAACCATCGAGCGCCCAGGTTTTGGCAAGGGGATGAGTGGAGGGAAAGAGAATGAGTGAGAGCAGAAGATGCAGTCAAAGCCTGGTGAGGCTCAAGTGTCCACATGCACTTTGGAGATGTGAATCCCACCACAGCACATGGCTATAACACAGTTGGCATGCACACCCACTCGTGAACACACACACTTCACCTCCCATGGCAGATGTCTGCAGAAGATTTGCCCTGAACTGACAGGTAACACAACTAAGAATGGCGTTAGGCAGTTATTTGCTTCCAAGTATTCTCCAATAACTTTAATGCCATTTGTAAAACCTCTTCAAGGTAAGGGCTGTCACTTCATTATGTGCCTTGTCAAGCATGGTGGGACCTTCAATCATGACTGGGACATAGAATCATAGAATCATAGAATCATAGAATCATTTAGGTTGGAAAAGACCCTTGGGATCATCGAGTCCAACCATCAACTCCACTCTACAAAGTTCTCCCTTACACCATATCCCTTAACACCACAACATCTCCATCATGATCACTGTTTCATGGGGTTTGAATAAAATTCCTTTGAAAAGGTAGGGATAAGACCAAAGATCCCTGCCATTGATGTGGTTTGTGCTCTCCCAGAGGGAAACCGCCAACCCCAGCTCAAAATGGAGAGAAGGTCAGTGTCAGAAGAGCAATGTTTCAGGTTTTTTTCAGGTATTTTTAATCACGTAAAGGCTACTAGAAAGCTGCATTAATACAAATGACACCAGTCTTACTATAATTTGCTCAAAGCAAAGTTAAAAAACATAAACTTGTATGCTGATATTAAGCTAAATGTAAGATTCAAAAGTAAGAAGCTCTGCATCTAAGGTCTTTGTGATCTTGTCCTTCTACAATTCTTCCTTATGGTTTTGCTTCTTGAAATAACTCACACTAATTTCTTTCTAGCAAAGGACTCAAAGGACTGGTAAGAAGTTTACAGAGGTCTTACGAGTAGACTCTTTTCATGGAAACCTTGGGCTCTTGACCTCAATGTATTTCTGAGAAAGATTGTATGACATGGGGCCTGAAATAGCAAGGACTTGACCCGATGTCTGCATCTGTGCAAATAAATGAAATGTGCCCAAGATTGTCCTATGACTCTGAGGCCACCTGGCATGGAAGAGCTTGCATCCGTGCTTTTAAATTTGAGTAGCCTGCAAATCTAGATAGGTTCACCCCAGCTCCTTGTTGGGAACAGTTCTTGGCCTCAGATCCCAAACCACAGGTGAATGTCTTGACATACCCAGAAATGTTCTCCAACGCTATTCATGAGCTGGTACAGAAATTGCTGTTGATTTTAGAAGTGCCTTAATGAATTGCTTCCTCTTTAAGGTCCAGAGTGGCTAGACTCTTGGACAACACTCACTAGCATATTGACCACTTTCTTGACTGGGTTGAGCTCCTGCTGCTTATAGCACAAGGCACCACATGTGCTATGTCTCAGTGCACAGGTTGGTGTGTCAATTCAGCACAGAGCACCACTGTTGACATTTATTAACCCAACTCCATGGACTGGGCACCATGCAAACGTCTTGAGTAAGGGCAGGAAAAAAACCTTCATCTGCTACAAACCAGAAGGAAGCACGAGAAAGCCAATGGCAGTGGGAAAGTGCTTGTGGTAGAATGATGTAATGACTTCACTTCCCTTCTCATTTCAGTCTGTTTTGAGAAAATCATCCATGTCGCCTCCATTCTTCCTCACAAGTTAGTGCTGGACCTGTTAAATGAATCCCAGTTGCAGCAGCTCGATTGTAAAAGCAGGTAATTAAAAAGCACGACTTCTTCTCTCAGCTATGAGCTCAAGAAGCAGCACAGCTGCCTTACAGACAAGTGCACACAAAGTCATTGTCCTTGCACCAGACAATCTTTGGTACCTCCATTGCATATTATTCATAGTAAGCCTTCTTGAATTACTGCGAACAAACTGAGGTGGTTTCACCTCCATGGACTGAGTTTCAATCAAATTGAATTTGACTAGAGGAATCTCAGAAACCATGGATTATATCAGTGGTATCTTTTTGTCTCAGGTTTACATTTGGGTCTCACGGTTTATTTTCTCATGCCAGGACCTCATGAATTTCCCATTCCCAGCACTTTGCAGGAACACTGGCTTTTGCTCTCAGATTGTCCCAGGCACAGTGATGAGTTGCAGTGCAGACGTAAACAAGGGTAGATGTGACAGGCTTTTAACTCCTGCTAAAGGGAGATGCAGGATAAAGCCTACATCAGCTAGGAGGTGACTTTTCCTGGGTACAACATGCTCTTGTTTTCTTTTCTGGAGCCATTTTGTAGGCCCAAGTGCAAAATGAGATCTTGGAGGAGGCTGCCTGTACTTCTGACAGGGAAAACAGTGTGGCAACAGGGCTGCAAGGCAAACAAATTGCAGAAAAGTGACCTCTGCTGTGCTTTCCCCTCCCTGCTGGCCTTTGAAGTGAAGAAGCAGCCTGGCAGCTGGAGGGAAACCTCCTGCCCAGCAGTGTGGGTTGATACCAAAAGACTACCAAACTCTTAATAGGAAAGGAGTGGGAGAGAAAAAGGGTTATATTTACTGTGAGACAATACTCCACGGCTGCTCTTAAACGTGACAGTTACAGCAAGTCATTTATAACTTGTCAGAAATGTCTTCTTCTGACTGCCCTTGCAGAGAGGAGGAACAAGAGCAGCTGTTGGCCTCAACCCATCTCATATATTACTGTCTTCGGTACCTGCTAGCAAGGCTTGGTTGTTTTTTCCAGCATGAAATGTAATGGGATTCTTCAAGGTTTTACTAACTCAGTCTTTCACCATAGAAGCAGACGTGGCTACGGGCAAACGAGATGGAATTTTGTCTAGGGAATTTGTAAGAGCTCAGAAAGACACGACAAGGGATGAAATGATAGATACAGGACACTGCCTTGTGAGGGTCAAATTACGGCCACTCCAGGCTAAGTGTTGAGGGTAGGAAGAGAAAGAGGGAACTGTGGGACCATCTAGTCTTGCTGGATGTGCCCACCAGCCATGCTGCAAGCTTTCAGGTCTTTAGACCACCTCAGCCTAAGACCCGAGCTCTCTAGTAGAGAAGATTTTGAGCAGGTTTGGTAGCCTACCTGGAAACGGCTCATAGTTTTGCAAGATAAACATATCTTGCATGGGTGAAGGGTCCCCAGTGGATGTTGCTTAGATCCAGAGCAACCGTATGGGTTGATAGGCAGCAGTGTTGGTCAGGAAGCACATAGAATCATAGAATTGTTAGGGTTGGAAGGGACCTTAAAGATCATCTAGTTCCAAACCCCCTGCCATGGCCATAGGACATGTTAAAGCTTAATCCTCACTTCACTTAAGAATCATAAATTCATTTAGACCTTTAAGATCATAGTGAATGCAGCTGGAAAAAACAGTCTTCACGGGCCATCAGTTCAGAAGTGAGGATAAAGTTTCAAGGATCGGGAATCATGAAACCCATTGGGGCCGACACGCTCTCTGGGAAGGGTGTAGTTGATGTTTGCACTGTTGTAGGCTGGACACGTAGAGCTGAGAGCAAACATCACCACCCCAAGGGGACCACCTGCATATGTATCCTTGCACAAGCCTTTCACGGTGCCCCACTGTCACAAGCCCTCAGGCAGCAAGACGCCCCTGACACCCTCATGCTGCTGAGCAGAGACCTAACAGCTTTTGTGCCGCCGTTACTGGCCATGAGTGAGACAGCAGAGGAACTGCATTCAGCCATCCCATATAACTGAGCATAAACTCCACAGGAATGCATGGGGGCTCCTCGCGCAGCTGAGGATGGTCAACAGTGTGGACATCAAACATGCAGTAAGAGGGGATTACCCAGGGTTCCCCTCAGCAGTCTTTGGCTATATAAAAAGGGCTGTAAAGAGGAAGGGAATAAGCTCTTCTCCGTATCCGCGGGGAACAAGGCATGAAGTCATGGTCTTAAATGGAGCCCTGGGAGAGCTCTGTTAAACTTGAGAGGCCAGTTGAGTTACTAACAGTAAAGCCAGTTAAGCACTGGTGTAGATTGCCCGGGGAGGCTGATTCTTGAATCAATTGAGGTCTTTAAAAACAGATTAGACAAACATTTGTCAGGAATGGCTTAGGAACAACTGATCCTGCCTTGAGGCAAAGAAAAGGCCTTGATGACCTCTCCTCATCCTCCCAGCCCTCTTTTATTATGATTCTGTGACTCGGCTTTCCTGCTAATCTGCACAATATTTCATGCTCAAGAAATATACCAGTCTCTCAGGACTGAAGAGTTGAGTGTCTTATGACACAGGTGGGCAGCAAAAACCTTCTGCAGAAGTTTCTTCATCACTAACATGTTCTTTGCAACACAAAGAACATATCTTGATGCTTTGTCATTGCTGGCATAAAGTTTCGATAAAGCCAGTTGAGCAGTGCTGTGCAATCAGCATCTCTTTATGAAGACAAGCTTATGGCCCAAACTGTTCCACTTCTTTCCAGCTTTATGACACCACATCCTCCTTGGTAGGAACAGTTAAGGATGTTTCCAAATGTTCCTCATGGAACAATAGCTAGAGCTTAAAGACACTACACCCTGTTTTCAGTCACTGTTAGCTCAAATCACCTGTGTGATTTGAACCTGGAGGAAGGCAGGCCAAGGTGTCGACATGAATTATGAGGCGTATTTTCTACCGTCATTGTTTTTGCAAAGGAATCATCTTAGAAGAGAAGGTGGTAACCCGAACAAGGGTTGAGGCCAACGTATGCAAGGAGCTATACCCTGAAAAAAGGAGAATCTCTGGCACTGATAGACATGACAGGCAGGGGAGGGGAGAAAGTAAGTGTTATCAGCCTTATTTAACGAATAGGTCTCTTATGCACAACAAGGTTTCTTATTACCTGACTTTCTTTTGGAATTGCAGTGGATCTCAGGAAGAGCTTGGGCAGGGACTAAGGGTAACATTAATGACATCTAAGTTTCAATTTGTAGAGGATAGTTTGCAGTCTGAACTACTCACAACAAGCTCCTTTCATCGTCACAGAATCACAGAATCACAGAATCACAGCCTGGCAGGGGTTGGAAGGGACCTCTGGAGACCATCCAGTCCAACCCCCTGCCAGAGCAGGGTCACTCAGAGCAGGTTGCACCGGAAAAAAGATGCGATTCCAGAATGCAAGTCATCTGACTGTTTTCATGCACTTATATTAGCAAACTGATGGTAGACTATTTTAGTTATCTACTTGAGAATGATACAGATAGTCTTGAAGTACCCACTTGTGACCATGGAAATCCACAGGTCAGCTATGAATGCAGAGAGACTGTATACACTGTTAATGCATAGATTATTTTTTCCCCTAGTTTCTGTTTTTCCAGACTGAGGAACCCCTGAAACTGCTCATGTTGCTTAGGTAGGGGTGTCTGGTGTCAAATCTGAGGGGAAAAGAAGAGTGAAGATGAAATGCAGAAAAATGGCAGTTATTGGTCATTTTACAGGCGGAGAGTCGCACAGCTGGAGGATTCATGGTTCCCCTGAAGGTCATGTACACAATCTAGTAGAGGTGGTTCCCAGCTAGCTGTTGAAGCAGAAACCCATCTTTTCTTTTTTCCTTCCTTCCCTTGCTGGTGAACCTTTCCAAGCTAGGACTTAGAAGAAAGCCAGGGTGTCTTCAGGAATGACCTTGGATAGCCATCATCCGGGGTGCAGGATTGTTTGGTACCAAAGGACACTGTGAGCAGAAGGTCTCTAATTCCAGACCACCCCACGCCAGAGCCGTGCTCCAGCAAGTTTGTTGTGTCTCTGCCTGTGATCAGTACCAGATGCCACGATAATAGCTACAAGAAGTTCTGAAGTAGGCAATGATGAAAAAAAGAGACATCTGAAGAAAGTTACTGAACCACCCTGCCATGGCTTGTATTAAAAAAAAAAAAAAAAGGACTGAAACAAGGTGAAATGGAGCCAACATTTGTAGGATCTTGGAGTGCCCTGCCTGAGACGTGGTAAAAGGATGGAGTTAATAATGCGGACTTTAAAACATCTTCAAGTTACCTCAGGATGGGCACCCCAAAATTCTGAGGTATTTAAAATTGCTTTGCATTCTTACAAATTGTGGTCAGTGCTTTTTAATCCTCAAGGTCTAATTTTCTTTCTGCTTTCTCACACATACTTATAATTCAACAAGTGGGGAAGAGCTAGGCAGGGCCATCAGAGCATAAGCAGATTGGGGAAAGAAACTGAAATTTTGGTGTATTCATTTTCTGTCTGCTAAGTAATTTTTTTTTTCCTTTTTCTTTATTTTTAATTCGGTTGGGCCAATATGAAAGAAAACGTTAGGAAACCCCTCACTGATATATGTCTCGGTGAGTTTGAAATGGCAGCTCCCATTTCCTATGTTTACTGTTGCTTTTGATGTTACCTAATGAACGTAGATCCTCTAAAAGATTCTCTTTAGGGGCTTTAAATCTGGAAACCATTTGACAATTAAGCCAGAAGACGCAACGGGGTGTGTTTTATGGGCCCCATTAATTCGTGTCTGGAGGGGCAGGGTGGCAGCAGTGTGGCCTCTGCCTTCACCCGCCCATGCTGTGTATTAATGGTCTGATAAAATTCATTCTGGAGTGCTTTATGGCTATGAGATCATTTAAAATAAAATAAAATAAAAAAAAACAGGGAAGGGGACAACAGTTTGTTGTTCTAACGGAAAGCCCAGCCAAGATTAGAAGACAAAACCACATTACGACAAATAAGCTTCTCTCTGATCACTCCCCTAACACACACAGAAATTACCAAGCTTGCCACTTTGGGTTGGCCACCATGCTTGGCAGCATGAGCTATCGGCAAGGTGGCAGCAAGGCTGTCTCTGCTTCCACTGCAGGCAAAACCTGTCCAGAAGTCATCAGCATTGAGGGCATGTTTGATGTCCCTGAATGCTTTGCCTTGTGTCTTCTCCGAGTGCCACTTCTGTCTGCCATGGACCATGGCAGGAAACTGTTTTCAAGGGCCTTGAATTGGTGATTTTAGGACTAATCTGCTGCAAGGTGTTGAGCAGCCTCAGTTTCTGCTTCAGCAGGTGCTGAGGACATGGGCACCGTGCAGACCTGAGGTCACAGAATCACAGAATGATAGGGGTTGGACGGGACCTCTGGAGATCATCTAGTCCAACCTCCTGCCAGAGCAGGTTCACCTAGGTCTTCGTTAATCTGTTTGCTGACATGGACCAAGGGCCAACATCAGCTGAAGGACACGTCTACCAGCAGCAGACTGTGTGGGAAGCCTCCAAAGGTCACGCAATGTTTGAGAGAGCTGTCCTACCGACGAGGACAAGGTGGGTGAGGTGAGCAGTTCCAGCACTTGTTAGGTTAATATACTCCCCTCTTTTTGAGAGAGCCCAGCTCCCCAGGTGAAGTCCAGGTACTGGTTTCAAGTACACTGTGGACTCAGCTCGTTATGTGGGCAGTGAAGTGTCTCCGTAGCAAAAATAACAAGAGGATCAGGCTGAGGCTGCTAAATTTGGAGATGTGAGGATTTGACTCTCCAGAGCCCTTCTGCTGGCATCACTTTCAAACCCTGTGTTCCTCCAGAATATTATTTCCATGAAAAAAAACAAAAACCACAGTGGGAAGGGGGACAGGAGCTTTTCCAATCCAGTCCACTCTGCTTTATGGCTCCTAAGGTACATGGCTGCAGACTGTTACTCATCTCAGAGCTGAGGACATGAATGAGCTTTCTGTTTGGAAAGCTTTCAGAGACGTGCTGAAGCTGGTTCTTATGCAGCCAGCAAAGGGAACCATCAGGGCAAAACATGCCTGAAAGGAGAAATTGAAAACAGCCTTGGAAGAAAATGTGTATACATGTGGCATGACATTTATTTATTATCCTGTGCTGCAGAGCTCTTGCCCAAGCAGAGTTGAAAGCTTAGTGAAAACGGTGGATTTTTCTAAGCTCTACCAGGATTTAGACCCTCCAGCGAATGTATAAACAAGGAACATTTTCAAAGTCTTCTCCCACTAATGGTTATTCATAACTATTTTAGGGACCTGCTGTTCCGTCTGACTGACAGCACTGAAAAGGAAAAAGATCCCAAATGTGGTCTTTCTGCTCCATGATTTGCCTAACAGCTGGACATAATGCAAAGCCCATTTTCTGCTCCTGCCACAGCTGCTTTGACATCTGTGTAAAGGAAGAGAAGCAACAGGGATTGATTGGGCTTGAGACATTAGAAGTAATTGCTTTTTCTTCCCGTAGCTCTGAAGAAGAGGGTAATGGACCAGGTCTTGCTATAGGACACAAACCCACTTCCCTGTTCCTGTTGGCACAAATGAGAAAATTAGGAGAAAATTAGGAAAAAACTTGCTGATGCCTGACTTGAGAGAGATGTGAGGAGACACTGAATGCCAGGACCTGGCATGCCCACCTTTGCTAAATGAACATATCTGGGAAAAATATCTTAACTTTCCTAGACCTCCATCTCCTCCCATCGCCAGTGGACGATCATTCTTCATCACCCGCAGAGGAAGGCTGCAATTCCCAGGTCATCGGTATTGGCTAACCAGCAGCCTGGCACAAGGGAGAGATGATCTTATCTCAGTACACTGGGATGGACTGGACAAGACTTGATGCTTCCTCCATCCCTATCTTTTGTGATACTGTGAAAATCATAGAATCATAGACTGGTTTGGGTTGGAAGGGACCTTAAAGACCATCTAGTTCCAACCCCTCTGCCATGGGCAGGGACACCTCCCACTAGACCAGGCTGCTCAAAGCCTCATCCAGCCTGGCCTTGAACACCTCCAGAGATGGGGCATTGACAATTTCCCCGGGCAACCTGTTCCAGTGTCTCACCACCCTTACAGTAAAGAATTTGTTCCTAATATCCAATCTAAATCTGCCCTCTTTCAGTTTGAAACCGTTACCCCTCATCCTATCATTACACTCCCTGATCAAGAGTCCCTTCCCATCCTTCCTGTAGGCCCCCTTTAGGGACTTGAAGAGGCCCTAAGGGCCCCCTTTAGGGACTGGAAGGGGCTCTAAGGTCTCCTCAGAGCT
This sequence comes from Larus michahellis, assembly GCF_964199755.1. NCBI lineage: Eukaryota > Metazoa > Chordata > Aves > Charadriiformes > Laridae > Larus > Larus michahellis. The sequence continues at coordinate 216,147,921 of NC_133896.1, forward strand.
CAGTCTTTTCTTTTCCAGGCTGAAGAACCCCAACTCTCTCAGCCTGTCCTCATAGCAGAGGTGCTCCAGCCCTCTGAAATATCTAGAGGTGGAAGGTTTTTAAGATTTGGCCTTTCAGGGCAGCGCTAAGACACTTTGAACAGTTGCCATGGGTTTTCCTTTCACTCTGTGTGGGCACTTCAGCTTCCCAGGCTGGAAGTCCAAGTGTTTTGAGTTGTTCAGGAGATAATCAGAGCCAAGAGCTGAATTTTGTGAACATAATGGGTCTGGTTTTGGCAATGGGCTCAGAACAGCCCTCCAAAAATGCTGCATGATGTACTATGAAGTCTAACCAAGGTCCTAGGACCTAGCTGCTCACGTCTGTATGATTAGAGCCTCAACACAATGGTTTCATCAGTCTCTTTGTGAAAACCTTCTAACAGTACATGTTTTTGCTTTCCCCAGCCAAACCCAATGATGGGAACACGATATGAGGATCTGCAGGTAAATCCTAAGGATTCACATCCATATCAGACTGTGGTAAGCCTGTGAGCTATGACTGTGTTGTGCCCTGATGTTCAGCCATCCCTGCTCCATTACACTCTTCTGTGGTTGATCCCTTCTAGTTTCCTCCTGCAGCACAATGAAGCCTGTGATAATGTGGTAATGGGCACAAATTTGAGCACAGGAAGTTCCACCTAAACATGAGGAGGAACTTCTTTCCTGTGAAGGTGGCAGAGCCCTGGCACAAGCTGCCCAGAGAGGTGGTGGAGTCTCCGTCTCTGGAGACATTCCAAACCCGCCTGGACACGTTCCTGTGCAACCTGCTCTGGGTGACCCTGCTCTGGCAGGGGGTTGGACTGGATGGTCTCCAGAGGTCCCTTACAACCCTGTGATTCTATGATTCTATGATATAGGAGATCCCTGACTTTTCCTTCACCTGGGTCCTTAGTTCTAGCAAGAACCGCAAGTAGCCATCTTGCTAGACTTATATTTGCAGCTGAGGATCCTTGTTATGACCAAAGGCTTAGCTTTGACTCGCAAGTGAGAAGAACCACCTTCATGTGATATGCCCCAAATGTCTACAAACTTGGGTCCAGACCCCTCAAAGTCCCCTCTCTTCCATGTCCTTTTCCCCGTTCTCTCCCAGTTGCTGCCTCACGCACTGCTCCAAACGTTGTCACCACAGAGAAGGACAAAGTTGCTCTTTCCAGGGATCTTAAAACATCTTTGGATGCAAAATGTACATGCTGGCACTCATTGCCAGCTCCCAGTACGAGTACTACGGCATGCCAAGCACATCTCAGGGTGACAGCTCTGGAAAAACAAGGCAAGCATTTCTCAGCCCCTTGCCTGCCTTTTTTTTTTTTTTTTTGTCAAAAGCCATCAGTGGGCATCTTGCATTTACTTATTTATTTATAACAGGGAGAAAAAAAACAACCCTGCACAAGGGAGGGAGAACATTTGAAATGAATTTCACAGAGGTTTCCTTCTTTGCCCTTGACTCCGCCCCAGGAGAATGCTTGGCTGAGATGATGTGAATGCAAGATTTTATTAAAAGTAAACCAGCATTATAGGAAAGGAAGCCACGAGTTGTTGTTAATGCCAACCAAACAAACCTGAGCATTAGGCAATATAAATATAATCTACATGATGATTCACATATGTTTTCTGTCTATCTGCTATAAACTGCAACACCCCACTCAGGGTATAAAATAAAGCACCTTTTTCTGTTTATATGCAGCAAATGTTTGGGTTTCCTTTTTTTTTTTTTTTTTTAAATTGTTATTGCCAAATCAGATGTGCTCATGTGGCTTTCAGCGGATATTTCCATGACCCAATCAAACCTGCTAGGTTGTCAGGCCTAATCCATCAGCCCCATGAATTGTGCCTGAGATTTCAGATTAGCACAACCTTTTCTCCGGCTTTCTGTAAGAAAGGTATGAAGATGAAATAATACAGCCATGGCTTAAGAAGGAATGTCCTGTGGCCTATGACTTTGTGCTGAAATACCTCCAATCTGATGTTCAAACCTCTGGCGTTTGTGCCTTAGAGATATGTATGCTCCATGCTGTGCTCCTCATCAAAGGGACTTTCAGATGGGACTTCACAGATTGTCTAAAAGTGGAAAAGATGCTTTCAGCTCGATCCAGCTGTCTGACCGGGGTTGTTTCAAGTGACACAGGAGCATGTGCCTGCCCAGCCAGTGACTGTGGAGGTGATGGAGCCAGAAGCTGGAGTGATGTTATCTTAAAGCCTTGCCTGAGTCAAGCTCTGGATGGCCAAAAGCCTTCAGCCATGAGATCCAGCCATGGCTGTGTGTTGTGCCTGCCCTTCCCAATGCAAAGGAGAAACGACTTGAGTCATGGCAGTCCAAAATGAAGCTTTTCACTTCATAATTCCCCACACCCCCCAAGACAAGCAGTTACCATGTCTCAGCTGAGACCATGCTGTAAAGATGCTTTGCCATCATTTGAAGCCATTGTCTGGCCATCAGGACTGTTGCCAAAACCTGTGAACTTTCTAAACATCCCTTACTCTGCTGGGGCCAGATTTTCTGACATCAGTTTTAGTACATCAAATCTCTAAGGAAATTTGAAACGCTATGAGAACTCCGAACTACTTCTCATCAGCTGCAGTACCGTGAAGGCAACCCAACATGGTGCTGCAGGGGCTTGTACTGTTGGAGATTCCAGTTTAACCTCCTCTGAGTTGGGAGGTAAAATCAGTGTGTGGACCAAGATTGATCATTAAAACATGGTATGTGGTAAATGTTGATGTGCCCTAAGGGAAAATGCCATCTCATTGTGGGAATCTACCTCACCTAACTTTATCAGTGGGATTAATCTCAAATATCTGCAAATGTTTTCAGTGTAGATACTCATCCCTCAGTTGAGCATTCAGGTTTTTATGACAGTAAATGTAGATCTAGTCAGTACTGAGAACAAAGAGCAATAATAATTTAAATAAATTAAGTAAATAATAAATAATATACATAAAATCTGTATCTGCTTGGCTGGGTTGCCCCCTAAAAATCCATTGGATGTATTGAACAGATTATGCATCGACTTGGGTGGAAACCTAGATTTCTGTCTCAGAGGAAAGCATGCACTTTGTAAACATAAAATACATGGTATAAATCCCACCCTATATGTTTCTGTTGCAAGTAATTATATGTTTGGACTCTTTGCAGTCAACGGAGGGAAGCAGGCACTTGCAGGATATGATTCATCTTATCTCAAGCAGATATTTAAAACAGATTAAATGGTCTCTGTGATAAACGTGGCTATTTCCTTTGACTAAAATGAGAGCTCAGGGCATCCAGCTGGGACGGAACTCTTCTACACTGCAGACATCCAAACACGGGTGAGATGAATCCCACCCAATTTACCTCCTCAAGGTTGGCTTGCTTTTTTACTAAATTTCACTCTGTACTTGCATTCCTTCCTGAAAACTGCTGTGTTACCGACATGGCTTGGCTACTACCCTCTTCCCCAGCTGAATTACGAAAGAAAATCAGCAACCACAGTCTGCGTCTTAAAGCACTTCAGGATGTATAATGCAGTATGAATTTAAGTTATTAGACGACATCTGCAGGAGCCATCTTAGTTTGACTTGACGGATCTTTCTGTCTTTCAACATCGACGTTTCTTGGATTGTGTCTCCTCAACCTTATGATCCAAAAGAATTTTCCAGCTTCCTTTACTCATTTTTTGGCATTTGGGGAGACTCATAAAGTAATGTTAAAAAAGGCATTCCTGTGTGAGCATCGGTGTGGGTGTGAGTGTGAGTGTCTGCATGTGAAATATTTAATAAGCCATTGAAAGAGATGGTAAATGAAGATGCTTTGCATGCCAGACTTGATTTCTTTTGAGTTGTTTGGGCTTGGCGGTAATAATTACAGAAATCTTTGCTTTCAGCTTAGAGAGAAGGTGTGACCAGGAAGGAAGGAAACGGAACTTTTATAATTATACTAATAAGAAAATTAGCTAGTTTTATATGACATTATGTTAAGAGGTATTGCCAGTTTTGTCAACAATGACCTGTAGTCATACCCTTTTTTTTTTTTTTTTTAGTTTTAGTCACCAAACCTGAGTTTCTCAAATAGTCTGGAGACTAAAGTCCTTTTTAGGGTTAGGGGTGGATGGGAGAGGTGAGCTTCCTATGCTGTGCATGATAAAGATTCTGGAGGGATAAAGTGGTATTTAAGTTTCAGGTCTCTGTTGGCACAAATATACATGGATGTAAATTGGGCCATGGCTACTTTTGAAGTGGAAAAACTAGCAGATGGCTTTGAATCATGAGAGGAATGCAATTCTGGAAAAACCTTTTAGTAGCATTAAAGGTGCGAATGGGAACATATGGCAGAGTACCGGTGACAGCAACACTTTGATGAGATGACTCAAGAGGTCCCTCTGTCTCCGTAGTCTTCTTTCATGCGTTGAATTATAGCGTAATGATTTTCCTTTCCTCCTGGCTCTTCCATTAGCAATTCCAAAGGGACTTGGTGAGACATAATGCTGGGACCTCAATTCTTTCCTTGTGCTAGGATCTGAAGTTATAGACCCTAAGAGTTTCCTCAGCATTGGAAGGCAGAAAATGACTGTTGTGGTTGTGCAGTGCAACTATTGGCACACTAAGCTCCTGAGGACCATGGCCCTTGAGCCCATCACTGAGGCTTCTGCATGCACAAGGGTTGCTCTTGCACCGTGACCATCTGTACAGTGGATACATCTGGTCTTGAAGGTGGCATAGAGATGCTCTTCAGAAAACAAGATATATAGTTCCCATTCTCTCAAGTTCAGCTAGACTTCCCAGAAGAGCAGCAGATGTTCATGCACTCTTTTCTGGGAGGATTCAAGGTTATGCGCTGGCTCCAAAGGCAATTTGTGAATCTATAGAGAAATAAAACTGAAAGGCATCTTGAAGCATTACTTGGCGTATCGGGTTTGTGTGGCAAGGTTTTGGTAGTGGGGGTGCCATAGGGGAGGATTCTGTCAGAAGCTGCTAGAAGCTTCCCCCATGTCTGATAGAGCCAATGCCAGTGTGATTCAAGATGGACCCACCACTGGCCAAGGCCAAGCACACCAGCAATGGTGGTAGCGCCTCTGGGAGAACATGTTTAAGAAGGGGAAAAACTTACTGTGCAACAGCAATTGCAGTCAGAGAGAGGAGTGAGAAGATGTGAAAGCAATGACCCTGCAGACACCAAGGTCAGTGAAGAAGGAGGGGGAGGAGGTGCTCCAGGCACCAGAGCAGAGATTCCCCTACAGCCCGTGGTGAAGACCGTGGTGATGCACGCTGTCCTCCTGCAGCCCATGGAGGTCCACAGTGGAGCAGGTGGATGCTTGAAGGAGCCTGTGGCTCTGTGGAGAACCTGAACTGGAGCAGGTTCCCAGCAGGACCTGTGGCCTCATGGAGAGAGGAGCCCATGCTGGAGCAGATTTTCTGGCAGAATTTGTGACCCCGCAGGGGACCCACGCTGGAGTAATTAGTGAAGAACTGCAGCCTGTGGGAAGGACTCGCACTGGAGAACTTCGTGGAGAACTGTGTCCCATGAGAGGGACCCCAGGCTGGAGCAGGGGAAGAGTATGAGGAGTCCTCCCTCTGAGGAGGAAGGAGAAGCAGAGACAACATGTGATGAACTGACCACAACCTCCATTCCCCATTCCCCTGCACCACTGGGTGGAAGGAGGTAGAGACATTGGGAGTGAAGTTGAGTCCGGGAAGAAAGGAGGGGTGGGGGGAAGGTGTTTTTAAGATTTGATTTTATTTCTCATTATTCTACCCTGGTTGGATTGGATTGGAAATAAATTAAACTAATTTCCCTAAGTCCAGTCTGTTTTGCCCATGATGGTAATTGCTGAGTGCTTATCTCCACCCTTGAGCCTTTTGTTATATTTTTTCTCCCCTGTCTAGCTGAGGAGGGGAGCAACAGAGCTGCATTGGTGGGCACCTGGCATCCAGCCAGGGTCAACGCACCACACTTGGCTTGTCTTTCTGGACCAAGAAAGGTCCATTCCCAAAGAAGACTTACCTTATAATGTCTAATTAAAGAGGTGTTGCTTAATGACCTGCAGTGTTGGAGACCACAGAGAACTCAGACAGCTGATTCCAGCGTGCTAGCAAGTTTTTCTTAATGTCGAACCTGAATCATCCTTGCTGCAAAGGAACCTCATGATTTCTTGCCGTGTCTACTCAGTATCTTGACTATGCAATGCTAAAGAGAATATATTGTTCTCTCAGCTATAAAAAAAGCCTTTTTTGGTTCATTTTGTCCAGAGTAGGACATAATAGAGATCCTGGACTAAAGTTTCCTCTTGAGAAGTCATTATAAGCAACCATTAATATCCAAGGAACAAATTACAGCCGGGTGGAAGGCAGAGCAGAGAAAGGAAGAGTGCCAGTGTTGGGCACCAAGGATCAGACTGTGATGGCCTTGATGCTGTAGATTGGCGCTACCTCTTGCCCTCTGCAGATGACACAGCTAGTGCGGTTGATAAACTCAGCAGCCCATGATGGATTTTCTCCTGGAATTGCTTCCCTTTATGCTTCTGTTAGGAGGAGGCTGGGCGCTGTTTTTTGAAAGCCCATTTGCTCAGTGGTTATTCCAGAGGTCCTGAGATTTGTAAGTCACACCAAGGATGGCTGGTTAAAGAAAGAGACACCCTGTCTTTCCTAGTTAGAGGTGTCTTTGCCCATGGAACGGGGTTGGAACCAGGTGATCTTTAAGATTCCTTCCAACTCTAACCATTCTGTGATTCTGCGATTCTATGATTTGTGAATGCTGAACATCACCTAGCCAGGGCTTAAGTAAATTTTAAAGTATTTTTAAAAAACAATGTATTCGTTCTCGAATTTATGATGTCAATATGTCAAAAAAACATCATGAAGGGGAAAAGGGAGTTGCTTTGCCCTGGAGCTTGTGCAGAATTTATGGCCCACTTTCTTCATGAAGGTGGAGACTGGGTGGCAGACCTGTGATTCCCTCCTGCCGGGCCAGGGCATTTTTTATTCACTTGTTTTTGAGGAAGAGGGCTTAGAAAAAAAACCTGCCTCACCTTCAGAGAGGGATAAGCATTCAATAGCAACCTACTGGCCAGACTTTGCTCTGCAGTAATCCTCAGAGTATGGCAAAACGGTGGACAGGGCAGATGCAAATACTGAATCCCAGCCCTTGGCCACAGTGAACAAGGCCTGACTTCAGGAGTGTGCTGGGGCTTCACACATGGCTTTTGAGCTAGCCTCCAGCTCCTTCTGTCTCCACACACTTTGGGCTCATTCTCCATCCTCTATAGGAAGCAGAGTCCTTTTCACAGTCCCTTTCTCCCTGCCCCTTCTTACTCCACTTGCTTTGGAGCTTGAGGGAGTGCCTCTCCTCCCTCCAAAGACATGGAGGATTGTGTCCTTAATCAAGCCCAAACTCATCCACTGAGATGAAAGCATAGCATGATAAGCATGACAAATCCTTCTTCTCAGCTGGTGCAAATCCGTACTTCTCCTGGTTTCCCAGAAAGTGCCCAGAGAGGCTGTGTGTGAAAGATAAGCCAAAAGTCGACACTGGAAGCTTGCAGAGGAATTTTTGGACGGAGCGCAAACAATCTGGTTCACATCAGCCCTCCAGCTTATTCATTCCCCTATCAACAACCAGATGTTCAATGCACAGCGCAAAGGCTGGTGAGTGACTCCGTCTTCCTGGCTTACAGGAGCTGCTGTCTGTTTGTTCTGTGGCAGTGAGTGAAGTGTTGTAGGTCAACGGGGAGGCAACCAGAGTAATGGTGTTTTCAGGGACCCTTTGCAAAAGCTATCTTGGCAGGTACCTTATGTGCTGGATCTATCATGCACCCCTGAAGAGTCCGGCTGCAGTCCAGAAGGGCCATGTCCATGTGGGAGAAGGAGGTTTAAAGCTCCAGGGCAGTCTAATTAATCAGTGGATTTGCAAGGAGACTGAAGAGAGCCTGGCCATGACTCTCAAACCACTGAGAAGTTTCAGGCTCAGGAGATTAGCTCAGCAAGTTGGGACCCAGCACCAAGCTACCTGAGAAAGAAGGTAAGAAGGATCAGCTGTATGGACACAAAAGATGTTGTGCCAGTCATGCTCAGGGTTGAAAAATTGTCCCTAGCCTATTTCACAGAGCCAAACAGCTGCAGCTATTGGATCCTTCAGTGTGGAGCTATAAATCCTGCAGCACGTGGGCTGTGGAAATGGGATGCTGCTAGGAAGCATCTATCCCACGACCAGCCCTTTGGGTTGAGACACTCCCCATTCAACATTTAAAAGGAGGTTCCCTCATTTTATTTGTTTTTATTTTTAAATTATGCCTCCTAAAAGGTCTTTTCAGTAATCTATCTGACTCCATATCACTAATTCTCTTCTGTTCACACCTTATCCCTGTTACGGCTTTCCAAATTCAGGGCCTGTATTTCATGCTTCCCTATCTTCTTCCCTTTACGAGTGCATGCCATCACTCTCCAAACTCCTTTTCTGGGGTTTGGTTGCTGAAGTTGTCCTGAGCACAGGGATGCCAAGGTGGTTCTGCCCACAATCACTCCTGGGCTGGGTCCAAGGTCAGAGTGGATCAGAAGCTGAGGTTTTGGTCTCCAGACAAGTCTGATGATGAAGAGATGTGTTACCTGGACTGAGGGCTGTGTTAGTGGCCTCCATCCCTCACTCTAAGTGCTGGAGAACAACCTGTTTCATTTCTGAGGTGGCTTTTTCTCTTCCTGGCTTAACAAGCACATTCCCTTGCAGAGAGAGGAATGTCCCTGGGGACTATAGTTTTTTGGAAATGTGTCTAAACTGCCCAAGTGAACATGTGGGAAGACCATGGCCCTCGAGCACTCATCTGTTTGCCTCTTGCACTCAGCATGTTTGCGTTGGACACGGGCCTTTGCACCAGAAAGCTTAAACCAGTTTCTGAAGAACTGCTGGACTATATGTTGGGTAACACATAACAGAGGGGTGAATCCCACCGGAGAAGAAAAGCTTTTGTTGAATCCTGAGATTCTACTACTGATATTGCCCATGTTTTAGCCCAGAATCTAAGGATACTGAGGTGTGGTTTCGTTTATTTGTTTTTGCACTGGAGATTGGCTCCGGGGAGACCTTATTGGGGCCTTTCAGTAGTTAAAGGGGGCCTTTCAGTAGTTAAAGGGGGCCTACAGACTTTTCAGCAGGGCATGTTGTAATAAGACAAGGGGTAACGGCTTCAAACTGGAAGAGGGGAGATTGAGCTGAGATCTGAGGCAGAAATTCTTGGCTGTGAGGGTGGTGAGCCCCTGGCCCAGGTTGCCCAGAGAAGCTGTGGCTGCCCCATCCCTGGAGGGGTTCAAGGCCAGGTTGGACGGGGCTTGGAGCAACCTGGTCTGGTGGGAGGTGTCCCTGCCCAGGGCAGGGGGTTGTAACTGGATGATGTTTAAGGACCCTTCCAACCCAAACCGTTCTGTGATTCTGTGATTCTATCATTGGAGAGTGCGGAAAGAGCTGCAAACAAACAATGTGCTAGGTAAGCGTAAACAAGCTTTCTGCACACTATGCAGATGACTTAGTCTCACTCCAGCAAGGCCATTCCTGTTAGTCTGACCACTGGGACTGCAGGAATGCAGAACAGCCTACCTGCTTCTAACAGGCTCCTGAAATAAGGACTTGCTATCTAAAATACAGAGCACAAATAATGTTCCTAGGGATGGGGGAGGTAAACCTGTATCTCAGTGAGGTTTTGGAGAGCACTGGATGATGGTTTATGTCATGATACCCTTTTAAAACATCCCCAGCAGTCTACCCAGCACGGTACAATCTCAGCACAGTTTCTTGGTCCAAGCCCAGGGCTTTGAAACCTTCCTCTCTGCCTTATGGTTTGTCAGCAGCCATATATTGTGGCAATGATGTATTCACTTGGCAGTGGTCTTCTTGTTCCACTGCTGGGTAGCCAAATATGAAGGCAGTTTTCTCAAGGTGGAGTGGAAGCATCAAGTCTTTCTGTGTTGTCCAAACTCTGGTAAATGATAATCAGAGATTCTCGCTTGTGATCCCATGTGGTGAACACAAAATAAAAAGAAGGGTGACCCAGGAAATGAGAGACACAAAGCTCGTTTCTAGATAGGCTGTGTTGGCACACCATGAGAAATAATTCATGTTAGTGGGTAGTCTGAACACATTGAGCCTTCTCTTTGTCGTGCGAAGGGGTCCTGAAGACACCTTAGCAAAATTCTCAAACATCACTGTGTCAGTCCTGTCCTTTCAGCTTTCGGCTACCAGGGTCTCTCGCAGCTTTCACAGCCCAGAGGTCTGGAGCAATCCAGCCATGTGAATTGCCCCATAGCCAGAGACTATTGCTTTCAAGCATGTTGGATTCCCGAAGTTGAAGGGACAAGGAAAGCAGCTTGGGAAGTCTCCTGGCAGCAGATTGTCCAGAAAACCTGAATCCAGAAGCTAGAAGATTCTAATTTCATTGTAGGAAATCAGAGAGTCCAAGAGGACTTGTCCAAAATGGGTATTCCTGTCATGGGCTTTTCAACCTCCCTTCTGTGCATCTGCAAATCCAACACTTATCCCACCTTGTCTCAGTATGAAGGCCATCAGCATCTCCAAAGTCCCATTTACAAAATTCTTGAAGTCTGAAGGAACTAGAAACCTGACGCGTAGGACAGCAAGGAGCTAACTTCAGCTCTGGTGCCCTTGGGCCCACAGAAATCATACTGCAGATCAGCTCCAGAGCTGGAAATGAAACCACTTGTCTTCAGGCAATCCATATGGCTGTATTACCTCAAAGAAAAATGCTTTCATAACCCAGACACTGATGACATTGAGCAGTTTGTGTGGCAGGACTGCCCAGGAGCTGTGGAGCTGGAAACCCTGCCTCTCAAGCAATGTTGGCAGGAAAGCAAAAAACCCACCAAAAATCATCAAAGCACAGAGGAGTGAGCAGAAGAAAGAAATTGTAGTGCAGAAAAAGACAGATGAAGCACATGTTGCACTAAGAAGTTGCACCATGAACACATCATCCCTGCTGTTTCCTGCTCTGGGGCACATGGTACATATGCTAGTCATCATCATCATCATCTCTTTTCTCTCCCCTGTCCCCCAATTATAAACTGGGAACACTTATGAAAAAAATATTAAAAAATCAGTCTGCTGGCTCAAGCTAAGGGATAGGTCTGAAAGGCAAGATGTTGCAAGGCTGGAATCAGGAGGAAACAGCACTGGAAAACATGGACCATCGTGCTGTGCAGCTTGGAAATCAGCACGTTTATTAATGTTCTTTCTTCCACCAGTCTTGTAAGGCAAGGATTTAACGTGCATGTCATCAGAGCTTGACTGCTGTTAAACCAAGTGCAGCTGAGGCTGAATAGCTCTGAGAAAAGCAAGCAGGATGATCAAAGGGTACGCGTACATCTGTGTGCTTGTGCTATGTCTGTTACCCCTGCAGCCATATACAGATATATGTGTAAGGTGGGAGAAGTTGTGTGTGTCTATGGTGTACCTACTACAGTGACTCCTATTCTTCCTTGCACCCTTAGCCACCGTGGCAAGGCAATGATTCAGGGTGTAGGGTCTCTCATGGAAATCTTGGTCTGAATCTGTTGTCTGTGCATGTTGTGATTTAACCCCACACTCTCCACAAGCTGTAATAGGAAGTGGAGATTCAATTACCTAGGGGCTCGCATGTCCCAGCTGAGAGGGTCATAGAATCATAGAATGGTTTGGGTTGGAAGGGACTTTAAAGATCATCCAGTTCCAACCCCTTCCCCTGGGCAGGGACACCTCCCACCAGACCAGGCTGCTCCAAGCCCCATCCAACCTGGCCTCGAACCCCTCCAGGGATGGGGCAGACACAGCTTCTCTGGGCAACCTGGGCCAGGGGCTCACCGCCCTCACAATAAGCAATTTCTTCCTAATCTCTAATCTAAATCTCCCCTCTTTCAGTTTAAAACTCTTCCCCCTCACCCTTTCACTACACTCACTCACAAAGAGTCCCTCCCCATCTCTCCTATAGGCCCACTTTAGGGACTGGAAGGGGCTCTAAGGTCTCCCCGGAACCTTCTCTTCTCCAGGCTGAACACCCCCAACTCTCTCAGTCTGTCCTCACAGCAGAGGGGCTCCAGCCCTTGGATCATCGTCGTGGCCTCCTCTGGACCCATTCCAAGAGTTCCATATCAAATGTATTCAGGTCATTCAATGTATTTGCTGTCCCGGTAGCTCTCTGATCCATGCTGGAGATTTCCTAGAAAAAAACAGGTTTCATGGTTGGGGCAGACAGCTGAGCTGGTTGAGTGGCTAGTGGACGCACTAATTGGCTTTTCTCCTCTGCCCATCCATCTGGCTCACTACTCAGGCACGTTTCAGAGGGACACACCACCTGTGCTGTGCAAGCAAGCAAGGTATAAAACATGTGAACTTTATAAACCTCAAAGGATGCTCATGGACTTGAGACAGTTCTCCCTTTTGTCACTGTATTAACCACACAAAGAATTTTGTATTTTGTCACTGTATTAACTGGAAAAGAATAAGTTTTGGAGTTAATTATTATAATTTTGATTACTAATTCTTTTACTATGTGAATGACAATAACAAGCAGTTTCGCTAAAATCAGTGGAGTAGTCCCAGTGTAAATTGAGACAGGTACAAGGTACACTCAGGTACAGGACAATGCGTTTTGAAAAAACACGATTCATTGTTTGTGCTAACAGAAACATTGATGAACAAGATTATTGCCGTTGTAAATCAGTGTAGCTCCAAAGATTACATCAATTTCAATTGGCTGGGGACCTCTGCCTTAGTCTCAGACACGTGTTGATGTCCTCTTCATGTTGATGGTGTCCTCTTCTAGAAGGCAAATACTGGCAAGTGGCTGCATGTGCTCCTTGAATGCCTCGGAAGTCTGCTCTAGAAATTCCTCCCTGGATAGTTGGAAAACTTCTAGGTTGGGTTTAATTTCCCCTAGCAGAGATATCTATATATGAGACGTGTAAGTCTCACTTGTGCGTTTGGTACCAAAGGACAGAAGTAAGCAGCTCCAGAAGCCAACTGTCTTGATGGTGTAGCTTAGACACCATCTTATAGTGGAATGGTCACCCCGTGTGTGCGTTCCCTTCACCCCAGTGCAGATGCATACAGACATACACACCTAAATACAGGGGGGCAAACCCCTGTCTTTTAACTTCTACCCCAAACTTGCTCAGGTCTATGCAATAGCTGCTTCTTTTTTTGCCAGCTACTCCTTCAGCTTGAATGTCTTCTCTCCTTTGCTGATTTTTCTCTCCTGATGTAAACACTGCCAGGAACACTCAGTCATGACTGTGCAGTTGCTGGAACATCAATGGCAAAATTTCGGCTTGTGCCAGCTGGGAAACTCGCAAGCAACGCTAAGGATGTTCCTGAAATTAGCCTAGGTCATGGACTGCCCAATCAGCAAAATGGATATAACCACCCTGGAAATGGTTTATTCCTTCCTGGTGGACTTCAGTGTCATAGAACCATCTTGTGAATGTTTAATTTACTAGTAGAGTTGTAGTTTATGAGTCTACTTGGTTTCCTTAGCTGAAAAAGCTGGGCTCTTTAGCTGCTGTTCATGAAGTGCACTCTATGGTCCCTTTGCACCTCTTCAACTTTCAACTCATCTTGCTTGAATTTGGGTGACCAGAACTTTACAGTAGTTTAGATGATGTCTCAGCTGCTCTCTGTGTAATGGTACGAACACTTCCCTGTCTCTACTGGAAACCTCTTGCCTGAGAACAACCGCAGTTGTTCTTTTAAGATCACTGTGCTCGGATGGATTAATTCAGGTCCTTTTTCCTCTACTATTACCTCCAGCCAATGAGCTTCCACCTTAGTTTCTAAGTGCAGTCTCTTTGTTACTGTTAAAATTCAGCTATTTCTCTTACTCAGCCTTCCTTCAAGGTCATCCAGATCTTCCCATATCATATTCTGATCCTCCTCTGCAATAGCACTACAGTCGCTCAAGTTTGTGTCATCAGCAGATCTCATGACCAGGCGCCTACTTCTTTCTGCCAAGTTCATTAAGGAAAATATTTAATAAGATTGGTCCCAGGACTGATTATTAAGGAACACAATGGAGTTTCTCTGGATTTACTCAGAAGTAACAGACAGCAAATGTTGGCTCCAGATGGTATTTTGTTCAAAACAAAATAATGACTTCCATCTGTCTCATCACTTTCCAAACTGAGGTCTGTGGAGCACTTGCTGGTGGTCTGTGTAGTGCTGGCTCTTTGCAAGGTGCTGGCTCCTCCGTGTTATTTCCAGCTGCTAAATTCTACTAAATTAAGCTAAAGCTTACAGTAAATGTTTTCCTAATATTATTTTCATGTGTAAGTAACTGTGGGAGTTGCTGGCGGGACCACATGTGATTGGAAGAGGAACTCACCTGTGAGATAATTCCTGAACTGGGGTATAGTCCAAGTGAACTAAGACCTAGGGAACTTCTTATCTGTTTATTAATAAAGAGTGTATTATTTATGTCACAGTAGCACTGAATAGTCCTAAGCAGGGATATGGCTACAAACAGGCTGAGCCTTGCACAGACTCCTGTTAAAGGCAGTCCTCATCTCAGAAAGTTTACAGGACCGTTTGCCAAAAGGAGGAAAAGGAGAGGAACGGTGAACAGAGAAGGAGGACACATCCATCTCAACACAATGAAACTGCTAGTTTCCTCTGCAGCTGAAAAACAGCCATCATGCAGGTTTGTCCTAATGTGCCTGTCATGCCACAGCAGCAAGCATCGGAGATTTCACATTGTTCGTAGCATCACCAGACTGGATGGGGATTTGAGCAACCTGCTCTAGTGTCCCTGCCCATGGCAGGGGGTTGGAACCAGATGATCTTCCAACCCAAACCATTCTATTCTATTCTATTCTATTCTATTCTATTCTATTCTATTCTATTCTATTCTATTCTATTCTATTCTATTATTCTATGATCTTTACACATCTTGAGGACTCAGTCGGCAACATGTAGGAATTCACTCACTCACTAGGGCTCATCCAGGCACCTGCTGCTGTGAGGATAATAACTAACTTGCCTGAAGTAGATGTAAACTCTTGGTCAGAACTTATAATACCAGGTTTGAAAAACGTGTGACAGAATACAAGGCATGGAGATGAGTCTGGGGCAAAGAACCGAGCAGATGAAGTCACAGAATCATAGAGTGGCTTGGGTTGTCCCTTTTGTTTCTTTGACTACAAGGTTGCGGACTAGGCACTGAGTTTGTACAGAATCTGCCACACTGCTTATATGGCAAAAAAAATGGATCTTCTTCATTGTTGGGATTACAAGTATTGTCTTCAATGACTGAACCATGCCAGTGGAAAGGGATTATTGCATTCGTGTAGATCTAGTCCTAGATCTACACGCCCTAGATTTTTGCTTCTCTTGAGCCAAAGTCTCTGACTTTGATTATTCCAGTGGAGTCTGTCCACTTTCAACGTGAGGACAGCCAGCTCCTTGCTTTCTTCTTTGGTGTCAATGAGTGTTCAGCTAGTGGTTACGGACTTAAACTCAGCTTACTGCTGTTGCATTCAGTATGAAAAGAAAATGCCACAGTGCCAAGGGAAATATGCTGTTCTCACTAGTACTACCTTGCAACTCCAATGGCAGCATGCAAAAGCCTAGAGGAAAGAAAATGTAGCTTTTACTGCATGTCTTAATGGTTTACAAGCCAATGGCGAAGGAACAAAGAAATCTAAAAAGCAAACAGTAAGGATTTACAGTACAGTCTTTCCCTTCCTCTCGCACTGAGGTCTGACGGCAGCGTGCAATTGTTTTTTCACATCTGAAGCAAGACTTTGTTGCTGTAACTTCAGACTGAGGTATTTCTCAATTGTTATTCTATTTGGGTATGTAAATTCTTGATTTTTGCGTGCCACTTTTGTTTAGAAACGTGAGCTGAGATCGGGGCTTTGTGGTGCCTTAACTTACTTGGGTAAGAAGAGAGTCCTTGTCCTGAAGAACCTGCAATTGCGTAGACAGATGGAGTTCCCTCCACTTTGCAAAGAGGGAACGAAGAAATTTAAAGATTGATTGACTTCTCCAAGGGTCATGCAAAAATCCTTATGCAGAAGACAGATTGGCTGTTTAACCACAGGACTGTGCTTGCATCATTTCAAGCTTTTTCCTGTATTCCTGGCTTCCCCAGAGAACTTTCTATCCGCATGTGGTTTACTTGTCAGTGCTTGTTTGGACACCTTTGTAGCTGTCCTTATACTACTGGGAGAGGGGATCAAGGTCTAGGCAACTTCTGCCTTAATGAGTTACTTTCGTCTTACTGACACAGCTGCTGAAGTCCCAGGCAGAAGAGCCAACATGATGCCTCTGGAGTTGAACCGGATCATTGACTAACCAGTGGTCTAAAATCCCACTGAACTTCACCAGAGCTGTGTCTACCACTCCCAGCAGAGGCAAACACCCTAGACTTCTGGAAACAAGATTAAAAAATTATTCCCGAGAAGAAAGACCCAACAAGATCCTCTGGGCAGTTCCCTCTAACTAGATCCCCCCAAGTTTGTCTTTCATTCTTTAACAGAAAAACCTTCCATGTGGGAAGAGCCTTAAATTATCCACCATTTTCTCATGGATTAACTAGACCTGCACATTCTCTGTGCCTCCATACTTAAGAGGGGATGACTAAGATGACTAAATACAGGTTGAGCTGGTTTCCTTAGAGACAACTGAGACAAGCAAGCAATTCTTTGATTAAATTAATCTTCTCCAGAAGCAGAAGCCTAAAACAGGCCAGACAATTAATGGGCTAGAGGAGCTGACTGCTCTCCACAGCAGCTCATACCAGAGTAGGCTTTAAGGGCTGATGCAATGACCAATTCTGAGAGTCTCCTTTCCGCTGTCTCTAGCAACAGCCCCAAGTGGCCATTTCCACAGTAAGTAGCTGAAGTTAGGTGAGATGGATGCAACTGTCTGTGTCCATGAGTGTTAGAAAAGAGATTGTGTTTTGTAATCACTGTGCAGAAAGGAGGACAGAAGAGAGACAAAATAAGCTGCTTGGTCTGCAGTACGTGGCAATTTTCTTGACCGTATGGCAGGGTATGCACTGCACGTTACCAACTAGGCTGCTGCCACATCATCTCCAAATACAACTGGTCTCCCAACCAAGTTCTTTGCCTCCTCCAGATCAGCCTTGGTGGATCCCTGTGAAAACAATCAGGAAATAACAGAAATGCAGTGGCACAGCTATGTTCAATCACAACAGCTGGGACCTTCCTCCTAGTATTATCTCTCTTTGCAAATCCTCTACAAGTTATCCCTGAGCTGAAGTTGCAATGGTTGTATTGGAGGACACTCATGATCTCTGACAAGGAGGAAGACCCAGAAGAACAGTATGAAAAAAAGGAAGGGCAGGAAGACTGAGGACTCAAAAGAAATGAGAAGAAAGAGGTAATAGCCAATAGATCCTCTCTATCCAGAAGGGTTTTTTTTACACTGGAGTTCTCGAACAGACTGATCGAATTGCAGACAGTGGATCTGTCCCATGGTTTCACTGGCAGCAAAGGACTTTCTGCTACAGAAAGGGTGGTCAATGGCTATCTCAGCTGCCATGGAATGATTTTGGCAGGATCGTTTGAATGCAGGTTGGTTCTGGGATACGTCTTTAGCTGTTGATGTCCTCAGTCACCACCGTTCGGACTATCATCTTTGTAGGATACTTGGCATCACTCTAGGAAATATTCTGTGGTTAACATTGAGTGAGAAATACCTGACAGCAGTTAGCAAGGGAAAACACAACCCTGGAGCACCTCTTTTGTCTCTGTGCGGTGCCAGTGCTGGTGTGCAGCAGGTTTGTTTCAGTGGAGGTCTTTTTGGCTCAGCAGGCCATCTGTCCTGAGTGTGTTAAATGGCTGCACGCTCCCCAGTTGGTGAAATCTCACCCTGAGAGCCTTTCCCAGTCTTTGTGATGCACAAAATTAAGCATGCTTAATTTTGGGGGGCTGCCTAGGAATGTGTGGGTTTCACTGATGGCCTCAGTCAAGGTTGAAATTAAAACCTTAGAGACTCAGCGCCAAATGCTCCTCATGACTTCAACTTCAGGCCAGGTGTCTAATGGACAAGTGTCTGGCTCAGAGGGAACACAGATGCACCAAGAAGCACGTGGATTTTGGCATGGGGATGCAAACTGTCTCTGCAGAGTCTCTGGGATAGATAGATAGATAGATAGATAGATAGACAGACAGACAGACAGACAGATAGATAGATAGATGTTCAGTCAATAGTGAACCAGAAACTAGCCCTGTTAAGAGCCCAGTTAGAGTGGAACCAAACCCTAAATAGTAAGTCCCACTGGATATATTTGCTATATGTTCCTGGAGCCATGTGGGTGGTAGGTAGCTAGAAGCATCACTTGGGTCTAAACATGTCTCCTTGCATGACAGCCGTAAGGTGAGGGCTCCTGAGCAGAGGTGCTGGTGCACACCACCAGCTCTACATGACTTACACCACAGTTCATGAAGGCTTGCGTGTATCAGAGACCTAGATCAGGATGACATGCACACATTAAACACCCTTTAACGGTCGTTCCCTTGTTTGCTATTTCACCAGCAAGAGACTGTTCTACTGCACCAGTCAGACCTGCTGGAGGAGCAGCACTGGGGGAGATGTACCACTGTCCTCCATAGCCAACTAGTGACTATCAGTGCCTCGTTTTCTGAATATCAACCAAGTTCAAAAGAACTGGATGTCATCCACATCCCCACTCATTCTCTGGACATGTTTGAAGCTACATTTCCTCGCTTAATTTCCGTGAGCCAAATTGTTTGCACTGAACTGGCAAAAGATGAATCCCAGAGCTCATACTTTGTTTTGACATCTGCGTTAGCAGTGTGGTGGTGTTTTGATTTAGCACTGTGTGTCTATAGATTTCTTTCTGCCTGTGTCTTCTCATTGTTCTTCCATTTGGTTTTTGCAGGCCACTGGAGCTACATTAAAAAACCCAGAGCTTCGTGGTCCAGGTTGCCAACATTTGCACCTTGTCATTACTGGGCTGGTGATAGGTCATGCTCAGCAGAGGACACTGAATCCCCAATAGGCATGCATGCGAAGCAGAGTTGGCCAGTTGCCTTTGCATGGCCTGATTTGCTTGAGAGATGTGTCAGCTTTCTGCAGGAGTTACCAGCAACATGACTTTTCCTTGACCCAAGAGGGCTCTCATACTTGCCATGAGTCATGGAATTGTAGAATAGAATAGTTTGGGTTAGAAGGGACCTTTAAAGGCCATCTAGTCCACCACCCACCTTGGGGGGGGACATCTTTGACTAGATCAGGTTGCTTAGTGCCCCATCCACCCTGGCCTTGAATGTTTCCAGGGATGGGGCAAAATTCCAGGGATGACGCATCAAAGAAACAAGAGTCTGATGCTGTCAAGGTTTATCAAAGTTACAGTGGGTTGATTAACCTCTATCAGAGCCCTTCTGCAGCTTCTACAAGCCAGGGACAAAGAAAGAAATTTGCAGGTAATGCTCCAAAATCAAAGCTCTGACATAAAGCTGGGTGCCTGACTTCTACACAAACTGACTTCCAGGACAAAATTAATCTCACCTAACATAGGCATCTACATGAAAGAGGCCTCCATGCAAGCTAGTCACCCCAGGCTCCCTTTATAGTCAGTGAAGAGAAACAGAGCATGGTTCTGACCTAATAGAAATGTCTACATGGGGCTGAGATGAATTGCACCTCAGAAGTGCCTGTTTTCCTCTCTTGACTCTAACGTCTGGGGAGCACGGGGTATGCAGCTCAGATGGAGACGTCTGCAGGCACGCGGCTGGAAAGCCAAGTAAGATGGATTTCACCACGATGAATTCCCCCGGAGTGACAGTGAAAGCGCTTGCCGGCGAAGCATGCCAGATCTTAGCTCTAATATTTTAGGAGTTAAGTACCTTCTTTGCACTGAAAGGAAAAAAAGACTTGAGCAGAGAGGGGGCAGCACGCACAAAACCAGACTTACTGTACTCAGAGGCGAAGGGAAGGCAAATACCGTCCTAGAGCTGAAAACCAGAAAGCACTTTGTGTTAGCCCAGCCTGGCCTTCCTGGGGGCACTGGCTGGAGAAACATCACTTCCCCCAGTTCAGGGTATAAAAAACCTGGGACAGACAATGAATCGGAGGAAGGAGATGCCTTAATGAAATATTCTGGTCATGCAGTGTCTTGTGATAACTCACTAAACATGGTGCATTGCCAATTGCATTTTAGAAGAATAAAACTCTTCCCATTTGCAGCTCCCCCTGGACATTTTTAATCAGCTAATTTCTCCCAGGGCTACCCAGGCAGGCCAGAGTTCAGGCAGGATTCCCATTAGAAATAGGAAAGACCTGTCTGATCACTGAGTTTATCCAGCTGTGTAGTTTGCAGTGAATAATGACCACTGGGGCTTCAGCAAATTGTGGGGGCAGTGGGGCAAGGGAGGGAAGTGACGGCTATGAATCATCACAGGCTTGCTGGCTACGGAGACTTGTTACGGTATGTGTTATTGAGGTGGTTTCTGTATATATGTTTATGCGTGTATTTACATGATTATGGCATCTTTCGGCTAGATTCCCCCGATACTCATTTTCCTTCATGTAGCAAACCCATAGTCAGAGCTGGTTTTGGGGAAGAAGATATTTCTTGGAACCAGGGCAGGTGTAACCCTTTTTTAGGATAATTGCACTGTATCTGGGAGTAAATCAGATTCGTTTCTCTTTTGCATGGAGTATGTGACCTCTTTACTGTCATCCCTGAATGTCCCTCTGGAAGAGTCTCTCTTCCCAGCATCTCCAGCATTGTAGAATGGTTTGGGTTGGAAGGGACCTTTAAAGGTCACCTAGTCCAAACCCCTGACATGAGCGGGGACATCTTCAACTAGACCAGGTTGCTCAGAGCCCCGTCCAACCTGGCCTGGAATGTTTTCAGGGATGGGGCATCTCCCACCTCTCTGGGCAACCTGTGACAGTGTTTCACCACCCTCACAGCAGAGAATTTCTTCCTAATCTCTAATCTAAATCTGCCCTCTTACAGTTTAAAACTGTTAGCCCTTGTCCTGTCGCTCCCCTCCCTGATCCAGAGTCCTTCCCCAGCTTTTCTGGAGCCCCTTTGGGGACTGGAAGGGGCTCTGAGGTCTCCGCGGAGCCTTCTCTTCTCCAGGCTGAACCCCCCAACTCTCAGCCTGTCCTCCCAGCAGAGGGGCTCCAGCCCTCCCAGCATCTCCGGGGCCTCCTCTGGCCCCGCTCCAACAGCTCCGTGTCTCTCCTGTGCTGAGGCCCCAGAGCTGGAGGCAGCACTGCAGATGGGGTCTCACCACAGAATAAGCCCCACACAGCTGCCTGCCTACCTCAAACAACTCAGTAGAGGAGGATGAATCCTATACGAGAAGTTTTGACTCATTTGAAAGCTGTCTCACCTTGGGGACTGCACCCCGAACTCATCTTTAAAGGTCTGCGTGGAGTAACCATCACCTGATCCTTTCTCTGTGTTGTCCTGCAGAACAAGGATCCTTCGTATCCTGGAAGGTTCTAAGGCTGCATTTCAATGAACATGATAAGCTGTCACAAACTGTCACCACCATGGAGAAAAGGTACCTCACCACATCCTGCCCCAGAACAGGTAACTCTGGGCATTGCACCAGGTCAGGCAACCAAACAATTTAAATGAAAACTTCTCTTCCTGAGCTATTTTACAGGAATATCAACCTCTGCAATGACACAAATGGTTGCGGTGGCCCCAGGGAACCAGTGGTGAGGGGATGGGGAGGGGATGGCAGGAGGGGCACAAGACTGCTGCTCTCCCAGGCAGTGATGGCATAAAGTGTTCACTGAAGGGCTGAGGGGTTTCTGCACTATCTAAAGTCACTATAGCCCTAGGAAAACAAGGCATATATAATATTCCTATTAATTTTTTTCACACATATCAGTGGTTCTTTCTTCACTCTTTGTAATTTCAGAGCTTACGTTTGTGGCCTCACTAAGCCAGCCTACGAGAAACTGTAGAAAACAATGTGGAAATTGAATATAAACGAAAGTGAAGGCAACTGGAAACCGGCCAGCATAAAACTGGTAGTGATCAGCCTGCATTCCCCTTGTGAGCTGAAAAATGCAAGACAAACATTGCAAAGTGACAGAGGGAATATTCTCCTTTAAATATTTATTGTTTTTTCTGTGCTATAATTGATAGTCCAGGAGGTATCTATTTTAAAAACATTTTTGTCATGAGATTGGCCCTTTGAAAAGTTTCAAAACGCAGCTAAATTAGTCTCAAAACTGCTAATCAAAGTGCACTCCAGGTGCAAAGAGGAGCTGGCAAAGCTGAGTACAGAAACAAACAGTCAGTCGTCTCAGAAGGAATGCATCTGGTGTAGATGGGAACAGGGTCTTAAAATCAAATAATAGGCTTATGTCACTTCTCTTGTCATGTTTTAATTAAAGAATGAGTTATTCTGTGCAGGGTTGGGGGTTCGTTTTGTCCCTTCAAATAGTCTGAGAGCTCCGGGCTGGTTCTCGCGTGTCACCTTTCTGCATTGCGGGGCAGAGCTAAGGCTGCAGAGCGTAAATCAGTGGTCCTGGCTGGTTACTTGCAGTTAATCCCCTGCCATCCTTTGGCCCTCCTGGGTGCTTGTGTGGTCTGTTCACATACTGTTTAAAAGAAAAATAACACGACATCAGTGGGACAGACCCTCAGCTAACATCAAGGGGCCTGTCTCTGCCAACCTCGCTTTGCCCTTGTTCCAACTAAGCTATTTATAAGGGTCAACGCCGATTTAGTTGTTATCTTTTTTGGAACTTTTTTTTTTTCAGTAGGCTTGCGGACCAAATGAAATCATTTGGGACCATCAATTACACTCCAAATGATTTTTGTTTGTTTGTTTGCTTGATAGGCTTTTCCTCCAAGAGGAAACATGAAAGGAACAGAAGAAGGTATAAAAGGAAAATATTGCTATTGGACTTGAATGGGGCTGGAAAAGTGGCTGGTATTTCAAGCAAATATAGAAGAATTCATCCTTGGAGATCAAGCCTAGCTGTCAGAGAATTTTTTGGGTTTCCCCTTCCAAACAAAAGGATTGACTTCAATGACATTCCTCCATCCCTGATTTGTGTCAGCAAAGTTACACGTGAAGTGCATTTGACAGAGGATATTTTGATGGGAAACCTCCCCCCCGCCACCTCTCCTGTGTTACAGCCTGAGAAAGGAGAGACATAAAAAAAACAACAGGGTGGATTCTCCAAGATCAGCTTAATGTGGCTCTGGAAGAAAGGCTTAGCTATGGGAGACCAAGTGTGCGGTGAGACTGTACCTTTAATGACAAAAACGAAAACAAAGCAAGAAAAGAAACTTGGGCAGGCAGGAGGAGTTCTCCAGGGAACTCTTCCATTTTCAGCAGCTGTCTTCCTCTGCACATTTTAATTCCTGAGGGGCAAGATTGCCTCTGGTGGAAGCAGGCTCAGGGCCACACATATCTAGGCTGAACTTGGTTCTTCCTATCATCTGTTCTTGTTGTTTGGGGCAAGAGGAAATCATCAGCAAATCAACTGCAAAAAAAATGGCAAGTGATAGGTAATTTTAGAAAGTGCAGAGGTCTGGTAGGCGAAGGTGAAGTTGTGAGCACGAGGCTTGGCCGGGCAGTGTCCGCAGCATATAACGTCCCAGCACTGACCTCCTGCTGTGCCTCTTCAATCAACACCTCTGGCCATCACCTGTAAGATGTGACCCCCTTGCAGCAACCCTGTTAGACAAAAATGCCCCTTTGGCAGACACTGAATTTGCAGATAAGACAAAGGGAAGTCCAAAGTCAAGTGGGATACCTTTGGTATTCAATACATTGATCAGCTGTTAGTACTGACAGTAGGTGGTGTATCCTTCTCCCCACACAGGGGTATCTTGAGCCTCAGTTTCCCTGCATGAACCTCTGGCTGGAAATGTCTCCTTCCATTCCCTACAAATTGTTATTGACTGATGAATTCCTGATGAAATGAAGGTTTCCAACTCAGGACTTTAACCCCAGTCTCTATCATCACCCTACATGGGCAAACTGGTAAAATGCAATGCCCATGAGCACTGAGACATCCTCTGCTCTGCACATAATATAGGCCTTTCCTGTCCACATCTTGAACTGGTCTTGAACTTCTTTGAAGTGCAGGACTGGTCCTAGTGAACCTCCTTTTCTTCACTATGCCATACTGTCCTCCAGAGTTGCATGGGTAGGGTGCTCCATGGAAGTGTGCATGGACTTTAACCAGCAGAACTCTTTAGAAGACCATGACCTTTTTCAAGGACATGTAGTAATAGGATGAGGGCTAATGGCTTTAAACTGGAAAGAGGGGAGATTTAGATCAGATATCGGGAGGAAATTTTTCACTATGAGGGTGGTGAGTCCCTGGCCCAGGTTGCCCTGAGAAGCTGCGGCTGACCCATCCCTGGAGGTGTTGAAGGTCAGTTTGGACGGGGCTTTGAGCGAGCTGGTCTAGTGGGAGGTGTCCCTGCCCAGGGCAGGGGGTGGGACTGGATGGTCTTTAAAGTCTCTTCCAACCTAACCGTTCTGTGGTTCTGTGATTCTACGATTCTATGATTCTATGAACTCCAGAGTTCCCAAAAATGTCCCAAATCCCAAAGATCTCACCAAATCACTGGTTGGGGAGAGCAAAAAGATTTCCCTCTCTCTTTATACTAGAAGGGCCATCTCAGGTTTGGACCAGAGAATGGCACCACAACTTTTGAAATCATGTCTGGCTTGAAAGCGTGCAGGCAAAGCACAAGATTTGAGATGACCGGAGACACCGTAACCCGGGCGATGGGTTGCCAGCTCTCAAACTTCAGCTGGGAAACTCCTAGCATCTCAGCAGCTACTGCCAAGGTACCAGAGCCCAGGAATTTAGTTGGGCAAGATAACAAGATGGCCAGGTGGGTTACCTTTGAGATGGTGTATCTGCTGCACTTCATTAAGTGCTCTCCTGATGTCTGCTTTGGTTTGCATGAAAACTCGATTGCATGAATATCCCTGCAGAAATCGAGGTGTGAGGTCACACGTGTCTTCCGGGTGTTTTGCTGTACGAAAATAAAACTTGTGGTGGTGTGAGATGTTTATGAGGTGATATCTATACCTGGGAGACATGAAGAGAGGAAGAAAGCCAGAGTTCAAGTGCACAGGTAAGTAGCATTAAAAAACTTGCCAAATTCACCTTAAAGAAATGCAGTCACTGATATATAGACCTCAAATTTCCCCTCTATTTGCTGTATGAGTTTCTGAAGTTCTGCACTACTGTCCTTCAGACACTTATCCATTTTTTTTTATGGTGGTGGAGTTATTATAGGAGTGTCATTGTCACCTTAGTGGTGTTTGGAGATAAGAAAATGCAGTAGCCAAACTGCTGGAAGATCACTACAGGCAAGAAGCAGGAAAGGGGAAAGGTGAGGACGGAAATACGTGTTTTATGTCTAAAGTCAGGTAACTGGCTTCCCTCTAAAAGAAAACGGGGACAAGATATGGTTATGGATCTACAGGGAAAAGGAAGGAAAGGAGAAGAATACCAGAGCATCACCAACAAATAAAAGCTACTGGCTGTGAAATGAGATAATATTGTCTGGGGGAGTTTGGTTATGATCAGCATCTGCTTTGTATTCAGTTTCGCTTTCGCCAGTGTCTTCACTGGAGATGGTTAGGGAAGTTGTCTTTCCAGCCATAAATGTGCGTGTGGGAGTCAGTGCTCCAGTCCCATGGGTGTCAGCCAGGTGGGTGAGACCAGATGCAAGAATTTCAGATTTACAAGCAATTCCTGTTGCCTTGCAAGGGGCGGACAGCCGTGAGGGAGGTGGGAGTGTGCTGCTTTGGCTGGAGAAGAGATGCAGGATGCTCTGATCTGTACATCATTGTGCTGGGAGTCAGGAACTCCTGCTAGTTCTGACAGTTCCCTGTTCGGCCATGGATATGTCAATGAAACAAAAATGTTCAGAGCTGGCAGCTTAAGATGTAGGCCCCTGCAATGACATGGCTTGAACTTCAAAGGAGCTGAGTAACCAGCAGGTTTCATTTGTTTTGGCATCTCTGTAACAAAATAATAGGAACCGAGTACCTGAGAGTATTTACAAGAATTTGTTTAGGGCTTTTTTTAACTTTTCTGCCTCAGTTTCCTTCCTAGTAAAAGAAGACTATGCTTGCCTCTCCCATGAGATCACCGTGAGGAGCTGCACGTGAGATCTTAAGAAATGGACAAGTCACATTTTTGGCTTCGGTTTATACACCAAAAAGGAAACTTCTGGTTCAGGCAGTGATTAGTTAAAGCTCCTGACTGATGCAGCCCTCTCTCAAGTGACGTGAGTCACGGTAAGAAAGACCTCCCTTAGGGGTGTCCCAGGCGGTGTGGTGGCAATGGAGGAGCTGCATTACCGCAGCACCCATTTGTAGTTTAAAAAACATGTCTTGAGTTACATCACTTCATTTTGCAGCTGGGACAAGTGAAATGTGACACGGACACTTCACGAAGATGGAAGGTAACTCGTTTTTCTGCGATAAGCTCAGTCCCTTTGGGCAGCAGAGCTAATGCGTGAGTCTTTGTGAGACATTTTAGAAAGGTGTAGTTGGGTCCTGAGGGGCTGATCCTGAGATGCGGATGACCATTATCTCAGACTGCTGACAATACGATCGAGGCCAGGTTGGATGGGGCTTTGAGAGACCTGACCCAGTGAAAGGTTCCCCTGCCCATGGCAGGGAGGTTGCAGTAGATGATCTTTGAAGGTCCCTTCCAGCCCAAACCATTCTGTGACTCTATGATTGTATGATCTGTGGCCCGTTTGTACAATCTGCCCGATGCTGTGCTGAGGAATCCAACAAAGCAGAGAGGCTCCCTGATTTTTTCTTGGGTGGGCAGAAAACAGCGATCTCCAGACCTCAAAACAACGAAGTTATGAGGCAGATCATGTCTAAAGCTGGGTCAGAAATGAAATGACTATGCCATAGCTGTTAAAAAGCCACACCAAACTCTTGGGTCTGGACTTATTGGGGTTTTGTAAGTGTTTAACAATTTCTAAGGCTAACCTATGGCTTTTGCTTTAAAAAGAGACTTTTCCAAGAGTTGAAGAAGCAGCACTTTGGCTGGCTGTCAGCTTGCAAAGCCCTGTGTTTCGTCTGCCTTTGACTGGAGGGAGAAAATGAAGGCACAGCAAGACAGTAGCTGCGCTGCATCCACTGGGGCTGCTGAGCCCCAGGCAGCCTGACGAAATGCTGCAGAGGTTTCTCCATTGATCACGTCTGGCTTTTCTTGCCGAGCAATGGAGAGGAATGATTTTTCTCTCTGACTTCTGCCTCTCCAGAAAGTCATTTGCAAACAGCTCAGTGGGCAAAATGCCACGAGTAATCACTCAGGCCCCAGAATAAGCCACCAGGTTAGGGATTAGTGAGAAATCTCCTTGTAGATGAATGGCTGAGGAACAATCCAATTAAGAGAAGTCCCTTCTTCAGTTCAAGGACTGAGCTGTTTGGTGGTGGGTTAGGTTTAAATTTTCCTCTGCCTGCCTGTAGGTCTTAGTACCTTTATGGGATGGTATTTGATGGGAGGGTGAAAGGTGATGCCTACAAAAGTGTGTTCATTGGTATGTGCAATGGAAGTCTTAATCGACAGAGGTGTCCCCAGAGCAGAATGAAGGCAAGAATGAAGACCACCAAAGTGAAAATAGGCACTGCTTTTGGTACACTCTGTTTCAACAGCAAATTGGCCCCCATGACTTCCCCTTGGCATGAAGGAACGCAGAGGTCTTTGCTGTGCTCTTCCCATGTTAGAAAATGTGGTTGTGTAAAGTAGGAATGGAGAGCTGAGCTGAGAGGCTGATGGCCAACTCCTTTCCTTCTTGGGGAGAATTTCCCTTCTGCCTTTTGTGCCTATATCCTAAAAATCATTGGTAACTCTATCTCCAACATGTGAGAGAGCAATATCTCAGGTTGTGGGGTGGGAGACGTGGTGGGACAGGGTCTTCTTCTTGGCTGCAGCTGAGGGATACAGTATCTCCGGACAGGGACCTCCTAGGCAGCACATCACTGCCACCGTTCCTCATGCAGCCTATGTCTGCAGTGGTCTATACAAGAGCTGGATACCTCTGGACTCAGCTTTTCTGTGATTTCCACCTCAACCAGATGGCAGAGTGTTGACTGTTTGGGTACCTTTGGGGGAAGGAAGGACAGAGCCCTGTCTGAATGTCTGCTGTTACTTTCGCTGCTCAGAGAAAGCTCTGGGTTATGGTAGGGAGAAGGCCAAGTCTCGCTCAAATCACAAGAGGGAGAATTTGGCAGCCTCTTCCCTTAGTGCTCTCCCAGATGTTTGTCATCATCACAGAGACACCGTCCTGGTTTGGCAGCCCCTGGTCTGGGAAATCCCCGTGGGCCTGGGAAAAGTGGGGCTGGAGGATGTGAAGCAGTATAGGGTAAGGCTCGAAAAGGCTTGTGGGGAAAGTGGTACAGGTCAGAAAAACACTGAAAGCTTATCTGAACCTTCTTGCTCTGGGCAATGAATGTGAGGCTTCTGGAGTCCACCAGCTGCACGGCTCACCTGGACTGTCTTTTTGTAAGATTTTGGGTAAATGGGCAAAGACACAAGAACACCCTTGGCTTGTCCAAACCAGAACACTGTCCCCAGCCTGGCACACTACTCACCCTGCTGCCATGCAGCTCCAGAGAGCATGGAGTGGGACAGGGATCAACACCTTCTTTGTGAGACTTGATGTTTTCGGTCCTAGCAAAAAGGGGACAGGAGCTGCTCCCAGGATGGGTGCAAGCAGGCCCCACTTTGGGACTTTATATGTTGTATAGAGGCAACTATATCACAGAATCATAGAATGGGTTAGGTTGGAGGGACCTTAAAGATCAACTAGTCCACCCCCCTGCCCTGGGCAGGGACACCTCCCACCAGACCAGGTTGCTCCAAGCCCCGTCCAACCTGGCCCTGAACCCCTCCAGGGATGGGGCAGCCACAGCTTCTCTGGGCAACCTGGGCCAGGGGCTCCCACCCTTGTAGTGAAAATTTTTTTCCTGATATCTAATCTAAATCTCCCCTCTTCCAGTTTGATGTACCCAACAAGGAAATGGTCAGCAGATGACAGCGTGGGCTGGGACATCGGTTTGACACCTGGGGTCACCACCACTGAGTAGTCTGGATGCCATGCTCCCAATGCATCAGGAAAGGACATGGCCATGGAGGAAGGGAGATGGGAGCAAATGCCAGATTTACAGCCTGACTGTGCCCTGGGAGATGCAGAGGTTCCCGAGGAGGGAGGTTTTGATTGAAGACCTGACTTACAGGAAGGGATTGGTAATGTCTTCTTCAAAGACTGTGCCTTAAAAAAAGTGTGAAACACTAATACAAGAAACTTTTATTTTACCATTTAGCCTTCAATCTGCACAGAGAATCCCTTTTCAGAACTGTAATACTTAAAACTCCTACCACAAGCGGGGAGGCGGAGTTTTAATTTATCTCTTTTTTTAGTATTGGAGCTCCATTTGGACTGCACGTGAAGGCCCTCAGCTGACCACACTCCCATACAGGGACTACGTGATCGCACCCCATAACACCTGGCTCGAAATAGGCCACAAGCATTTGGGCCATGTTGAGGAAAACACTTAGCCACGTGCTCTGGTCCTTCCTTGGTCCAGGGCGTGCTTGAAGTGTTAGGTTTATGTACATTCCTGTCTCGAATTGGCACGTTCTGTACTATCTGTTGGTAGACATGAGTGGGGAGCATGGTTAATGCCAGAACGCATTTGACCTTTCTTTTTTATTTCCTTTGCAATTTTATTCCCCTCTTTCATAAAATTCCATTCTGCTTTGCTTTTTGAGATCAGATCCACCCAGGTCAAGCAAACGGCAACCACCGAGATGACAGCTGCTGAAACCATCCATCCTCGTAGTCTAGCCCAAATGTACACGCATCAGCCGGCGTAAAGCCACCCCAGTCCATCGGGGAGATTTAGTAATATAACGAGGGGAAGGAATGAAATCACCCCCTCGTCCTTCAGGGTTTCCAAATAAACAGCAAGAAGGAAGACGGGGTTTTGTTGTGTTTGTGTTGTTTGGTGTTTTTTTAAATTTTTTTTCCCTTACTGTAACAATTCAAAAGCCAGGAGAAAGATTAAAAAAAAATCACCAAACCTAAACCAACAACAATTAAACCCACCAGTTTCAAGGTGGGTTAACAACGTGCAAAGCACATGCCAGAACATGTGTTATTAGCAATAAAAAAGTCCTTTATTTGTCTCTCTGGGGAATTTCTTTCACACTCACTTTTAAAAAAACTATCTTTATTTGTTTCCCTTCTCTCTCTCTCCTCTCTCTCTCTCACACACAACCAGATCACTTAAATAAAACAAAGTTTTATATTCATTCCAGGCAGGGATTCCTGCCAAAATCTGTGCCTCCTTTTTTTCCCCCCACTCATTTTCTTATATACAGACCAGTGATGAAAACACAAAAAAATCTGAAGCCTATGAGGTGACAGATGAACAAGATGTAGAGGCAAATTATCCAAATGGTGCTGTGAAGGAATAGCTTTTACTGGCAAAAGGGAACATATTTTTGCAAAGGTTAGAGGAATTTTTCTGTTTCTGTTGGATTTTTCCAAGGCTGGAAATTCTAATTTCAAGAGAAGACTGAGATCCTGCATTTCAGATGTTCCAGGCAATTCTTTCCCTTGATTTGTTTGGCTTTTTTTTGTTTGTTTGGCTTTTTTTTATCAACAGTGAGGATCTCTGGCTCAGTTTATTTTGTGTGCAGAAATCTCATTTGTGTGAATATGATTGCCAGACATGCACTGGAGATTGGCACCACTGACAGCGGGGCAAGAGTAGTGGTGGCTGCAAATTGTACCCGGAGCTTTGCTTCCAAAGATGACCTTGCAGTCCCTGTTGTGTTAAACTGTCGCCCATAGGTAGGTATTTTCTGCTGTCTGCACACCCCCCATGAACTTCTGCATGGTCCGCCAGTGACCAACATGCCTGTCACATTCACCTCTGTTAGGCTGTGCAATTAAAAGCCTGACTTTGTAAGCTCAGAGGGGCAGATGAACCATTGTGGTGGAGGAACCTCAGGACCCCCATCAGAGGAACCCTGACTGCTGCTCCCAGGATTATCAAAGGAGGAGGATCAGCCTATGTTCCTGCTCTGAAACTCATAGCCCTCATGTGAAACCCCTGAGAAAGGAAACACAGGGTCATCTTGCAGAGTTTGGGAAGTTGCTGTCTACAGGCTATGGGACTCATGAGATGACAAGGGAAAAGCACTTAGGGGTTGCGTGAGTCTTACGCAATATTTAAGGGAAAGACTGAAGGTGGAGAAAGGGAAGAAGGGCTTGGGAGCCAGGTATTGGAGTGACCATAATGCTGGGCCACGTACAGGAGAGACCAGGCCATCTGCAAGTTGGTTACTGGATTGAACTGGGGATCCAAGCCAGCTACTGGGCAGACCCTCAGGTCTGGTGGTCAGCTTCTGGTAAGGTGATGGGTTTGAGTCAACTGCCATACATGTGTGTCTGTGCATGAGGCAACTGGGGCTGCTAGTGGGCAGACTGAGTGCCTAAGGCCAGTAAATATGCATAATTATGTGTATACTTTCCACCAATGGGCTTTCACCCTGTTTAGCCACAGAAGATGAGGCCACTGGCAGCGTTTTTCTTTGTGTGAGTGCCATCTTTTCCACCTGTGTTGATCTCTGTGTCCAGACATGTTTATGTGTATATATGTATATATGCACATATGTAATGCATATACACGTGTGTGCTGAATGTGGGGAATATAGGGACATGGAGATGCAGCAGTCTTACCCTTATTGGCCTACCAGATTCAGCAGCTCTTACCCTAAGCTGATATTACAATGTTCATGGCTGAATCAAGACTTAAAATAGTTGACTTTCAAGAGCAAAGTACCATGTTGGATGAGACGTTATTTGCTAAATATTTTTACTCTTGTGTAAATGAAAGAGACCAGTGAATGAAAAGGCACCTGTCCCTGTGCATCCCACCCCAGTTCTGTTATTGTGCTTCACAGCATCTGTGGAAGTGGCTTTGGCTGTCACTGGAAGACTCTGAGTTCAACAGGCTTCAGATCAGCCCAAGTTTGCAAAACATCCTCATGGATGGGTCCTAACAGAGACTTCTGGCCAATGCAGCAGTATAAATATTAAACGATACAGATCGCTTCTGCCAGCTCCTGTCATAGCACATAGGGTTGAAATACCCACAGCAGAAAGTCAGTTCATGTTGCAGCAAACTCCACTTGACGTAAGTGGACGGGACATTCGTGCTGAAGCTAAAATTATTGTGTGCCAAGTACTTCGACTGAAGGAACCATCAAAGTGCCAAAAATGATGGTTTATGGCCTATTTCTAGTCTCCTTTGAGACTGTAGTCATAAAAGAAAATGGCACTCAGATGACAGGAAGTATAAGAGGAGACTGAAAGTTGAATGACTCAAATCAATTGAAACTCAGGAGAGAGCAAGAGAGGGTGCTGAATGCTTGCAAGGGTGTGGAGAAGTAGAAGCAGTTGTGCATGGTGGCACTTGGGTAGAAGCCAAGGTCTGGTCCAAAGCTGTAGATAAGAGGAAAAGGAAAGATCTGAAGGCAGACCATCTCAGACAAAGAAGAATCACAATGCTGCCGGATTTGCAAGGCATGGGAGGAATGAAATGTTGGAAGAGGCAATACTAAATGTTCTTGACCTCTGCTCAGCTGACTCAGAGGGAACGTAAAACGCCCAGAGGAATCGTGATTGTGATCTTAGAATGCACGGAGAATTTTACTGCAGAAAACCAGAAATAGTTGGAAGAGTTTGCAATTTAAATTCATCGTTGTTAAGCCTCAGTAGGATTAAAGGGCAGCACAGGCCAATATGGGGCCTGAAAGGAAGGTGAAGATTAGCATAGGAAGAATAATTTGGAGGTCTCTGAAAAGAAGCAGAAGCAAGTTCAAAGGATAATTCAATAAACAAATAAAGAGATACACCAGGGAAAGAGCAGAAACACATGAAGGAGGAAATAATACTGTGCTACACAGACCACTAAGGGAAACGCATTGTTTAAGAAAATTTTAAGATGAGTGAAGGCAGATGGATAGGTCTTCTCCATGTGGGGAGATCTTGAATTGGCTTCAGGGGTCTCCTTACGAAGGTCTGCACTTGCGAAGGAAAGATTGAAGAATGATACTCCTTGAGAGTCATGTACGGGGAATATACCATAAGGCACTTTTTTCCTGAACATAAGTTTGGAAAGCTTCATGTCTCCCCCTTGCTTTTATACAGGCTGTTAGATGTCAGCAGGCGACTCTTGTTGATGTACCAAAACCTCTGGGTAGCTCTCAGCATGTGAGGTTTGGGCCTTAGTGCCTGGGGAGGTTCATTGGGAGGCTGTGGCCTTCCAATGCTTCTCTTCACAAAGACCTTCCTGGTCAAGAAGTGACGCCTTTATGCAGTCACCCCTTTAGGCTCACACTTGTCCTCAAACATGACTTCATCTCAAAACTGGCTTGTTTGTGAGGAAAGGTCTAACTAGGCCACTGTGAGGCACTTCTGGGGTTTGTGGTTCCAGTTATATTGGGTTCGGGGCTGGTTTTGGTTGTCTGAAGATGCCCTGGGGTTTCAACACAATGACTGTGAGCCTTTGCGGCACCTTCTTTCAAATCTATCGTCTGTCAAGCAAGTTGGAAAATGATGCAGAGAAGAAAGAGGAGGGTAAAGGACGGGAAGAGAGGAGAAACTATTTCCTTTTTTTGGACATTATTCAGATAACCACTTTTGAAGTAACTGTTGTGGCATGTGACTCACATGGGAAGAGAAAGGTAAAGCTTTGGTCCTTTCTAGCTAAGAAACTGGAAAGGAGCTGGTGAGCACATTTCCCAAAGGATGGGGAGAGTACTTGTTTGAGCTCTGCAGGTTTTTCTTTCCTGAGCACCAAATTTGTAGGATCATCGCCGGAGTTAGTGCTAGATAGCTGAGCAGATCAATGGTTTAAATCTCTCACTACAAAGCATTTCCTTCATCGCCTGTTTTTTTCAGGCCTGCAGGGCATTTCTCCAAGCCTCAGGAGTGGGGTTTATCCCAGCAGACTTTAGTCACAGAGCAGGGAAATGTTTTGTCCTGCACAACTCAAGATAGACAGCCACAGCAGACAAAACCCATCCCATTCGGAGATGAACGATTGTCCAAAAAGGACCAGGACAACTTACATGATGTAGATGCCTGACTACTAGTTGATGGTTGAAGGGATGGTTGAAGTTAGCAGAGAATTTAGGCTTTTGATGCTGAAAAAGCAAGAGAAAAGGGAAATATCTCACAGCGAGAAGTGTAGATCTTCAGTCTGCTAACCCATCAAGAGACAAATCAAAGTGAGACTTGATTACCATGTAAGGTATCTTGTAGAGGAGAATACAAGTTGCCAGCGGCTCTCATGCAATGGAGAAAGAGCAAAGCTAATGTGAGCAGATGTCTCATAGACAAGGCATGACAAATTCAGATTATAAAGCATGGACGTGTGGAAGTAAGTGTGGTTAGTGCTGGGAAAAGACACCAAAGGAAGTGGAAGATGTCTCTTGTGTCTTTGGAAACAGGCTCCGTGTTTCTTTACTCAGGATGAGCTGCTGTCAAGCACAAATTATTGGGCTTAATATACAGGTAACTGGGTAACATTAAATAGCCTGCAATGTACAGGTCAGATGAGCTAACATTCCCTCCTGGAGTTACACTATGATCTAAAACTGTTTATTAATCTAAAACTGGTCTGTCTGCAGGCTTTTTGGCGTGTTTCTGGTTTTGCATATTAGTCCAAAGCGTGTGGATTTGATTAGGATTGCTGAAAGGGTCCAGAACCAGAGATAGAGGTTTGTTTTGTTTGTTTTTTTTTCTTAAAAGCATGCAGCACACAACAGAAAAACCTTTTCCTTTTGCTCCAAAATATAGAATATCCCACACCCTCAAGATATTCTTTTTTTTTTTTTTTCAAATCTACAAAGCACAGTACTCAATCTGGGAAATGATTTTAGCTGTTTTCAGAATTTTTTTATGTGTGAATTTAGTGCTGTTCTGCAGTGCTTCTGAAGCCCAGGATGAGCAAGTGGAGAGATGTCCTGAAATTCCATCTTGCATTTAAAGAGGATACAGACCTTCATTTCTGGGGAAAAGAGCCTTAAATGAGAAGCAAGGAGTGATTTAAAAGACTTTTTGTCAATGTAAGTATCTTCTGGATGTGTCATCAATGCAACCAGTTGTGGGAATCACTCATCACTCAAACAGAAGTGGAGGTGTCCAAGCAGTCAAAATGGCAGAGGTACAAAATCACAGTCTGCAGTCGGTTAATGCTCTGTAGAAACCAGAAGACAAAGGAAAAGCAAGATGTGTCTTGTCCCAGAAACACCTCCTGAATTTTGTGTTGATTTCATTACTTCCTATCGTGGGCTCATGACTTTTT
This sequence comes from Larus michahellis, assembly GCF_964199755.1. NCBI lineage: Eukaryota > Metazoa > Chordata > Aves > Charadriiformes > Laridae > Larus > Larus michahellis. The sequence continues at coordinate 216,183,318 of NC_133896.1, forward strand.
GGATGGCTGTGCTGGATAGTACTGGCAGGTGATGACACCGGCGCCTTGAAATACAGGAGGAATGAGAAGTGGAAGGAAAATGCATGCTGTCCTTGGATACAAAACACTGTCTTTTGTGTCAAGTCTTAGAAAGCTCTAAGTTGTTGGTCCTTGATGTACAGGAATGCTATATCAGTTATTTGTGGATGTTAAGAAAAATGTATTAGCTGTAAAGATGGTGTGAACTACGAGTGGAGAAGGGAGAGACATCTTTGCAAACGTTTAGCACTGTAAAGGTCCCTAGTGCTTTGGAGTTCAGTGCACTGCTTCCCATCACTTCAGAGCCGCAGAGGACACAACAGTGCTGGTCTGCATGTGAGGTTTCGCTTCACAAAAACAGAGGCAAAGGGTTTCAAACTGAATTTTGACTGATTTGGTTGAGGGCAGGGGCAGGCAATGAGGGACCTGCTTCTAAGACGGGTTGTTCAGCACCTTCTGAAAACAGGGTCCCCAGAAAGTCTTCTGATGTAGATACGCAAAGTCATCTTGACATTTTGGAAATCTGAGACTTGCAGGGTAAAAATCGGTCCCTCTACCTGTTGGCATGATCATAGAATTGTAGAATCGTTATGGTTGGAAGAAACCTTTAAGATCATCAAGTCCAACTACCTGAAAGGATGTTGTAGTGAGGTGGAGGTTGGTCCCTTTTCCCAAGAAATGGCCTCAAGTTGTGCCAGGAGATGTTTAGATTGGATATTAGGAAAAAATTCTTCACTGAAATTATTGTCAAACATTAGAACAGACTGCCCAGAGAAGTGGTTGAGTCACCATCGCTGGAGGTATTTAAAAGATGTGTAGATGTAGTGCTGAGGGACATGGTTTAGATATTGCTTTAATGAAGATTTGGAGCACGCCAACTGTAGATGGATTGAGGAAGACTTAGCAACTCCGGTCATGTCCTTCAACATCCAGCCGGCTGACCCCATCCTTTGAAATAATGAAAAAAGCTTTTTCACCCATCAGGCTAGCAACAAGAAAACAAGGCAACAAAAGAGAATAGCTCCATCCACCATTTGGCAGAGCCAATAGTTTCAGACACTTCCAAAGCTGTTTTGATATGGCCTTTTCCACCCTGAGTGCCACCAGGGTGTTTTCCATTCGGGGAAGCTCCAGCCTCTACCTTTTCAAAGAGATTCTTTCAGATCTCACCTGAAAGAGCTTTGCAGATATTTTTTGAGTTAAAGCTTCACAAAATACCCAGGGCATCTGAGGCACCCACCACTGGTAGTAAAACTGCTGAGCACCCCTAACCCCGAGAGAAAGCAGGAGGAGAAGGTGGTGCTCAGTACTTTGGAAAAGCTGGCTTTTAAAGTCATTTGCCTGTGTTGGGGCTATAAATACAGCCCCCCTTCTCCTGAGGCCCTGCAAGGCAGTCCTTTCCCCTCCTTGAAAAGGGTTGTAGGTGCTGAACAGATTTGGCTGTTGCCTGGGGTCAGTTAGCTTGGTCGGTAGAGAGCTGGCTCCTGACCAGAAAACACAAAGTGGATGTAAATGGTAATTTCTGTAGCCAAGGCAATTTTCAGATGGGGAGAGGAAAAAGAAGTGAATAACAGAGTGAAGTGTAGTGTTAGTTGAGACAGAGAAAAAAGTCGGATAAGTTACACTTAAAAAGTGACTTTCCTGTGGTAGTGATTCCTTATGATCTTTTTGAGCCACCCCCATCACGCCGGAAGTTTATTAAGGGGTTTCTTAGCACACAGCACTTTCTGTTTCTCTTTCATCCTAAAAACCCAGCCATTATTCCCATGAAACCTCTTAATTAATTAACGTTCAGCTCTGTGAGGTGAAAGTCGATCAGGGGCTGAGGATCAGGCCCACCACTTTGCGGCAGTCCCAGCGGTTTCGGTTTTGTGCTTTCCCTGCCCAAGATCTTGCATTTTGACATATTGCTTCAATACAGCACATTTTATGACACCTTTGCTGGAGGGCCAAAGGCCACATTCCTTCTATCTATACGGCATGCAATTTTCATTCTCTTGTCTTCAATGCATTATAGAAATTTTTCTTTCTCTCTTTTTCTTTCTTCCCCCCCCCCCGCCCTCCTCCAGGATATTGTGGGTTATTACCTCAATCCTTTTTCAGCTGAGGAAGGTTTGAGGTAATGACCTGAAACTTCCTGGAAAAGATCCCAAAAAGCCCCAAATGGAAACCACATGCAACATATTAGGGACCCTCATTGCATAAAGAAACATTAGTTCAAGTAACGAGAATGTACATTGATCAGCTACTTATGTACCAGCTGGTAAAAGGCATGTATGATCAGCAATGAACAAGAACCGGGCAAGGGAATTAGTTGGTCTACGAAGTTATAGCAAGAAAGGTGTAAAATATATTTTGTCTTTTAGGAACTAGTTTCCTTAATCACCATCCTTGCAGCTGGGTCTGGGATCTGAGTCTTTGTGGTAGCAAAAACCTGGAAGAGATCCACAGAACCTGCATGACGCCAAATGCTGTCGGGTTATGAACCCACGGAGCCCCACCGATGTTTGCTTGATGCTGTAGTATCAATGAGGAAATGCCTGAGAACTTTTTATTGTTACCGCAGGGAGAAAAGAGTTTTCTTTCTCTCTGTGCCCAGTTAAAATAATTTCCTTTTTCATCAGTGACAAGAAAACGCGTTGTCTCCCCCTCTGCCCCCCGGCAATCCTATAGTTCTACAGGGACAAGCGAGAGGGGATCATGATAAAATAGCCATTTTGGACCGCCTCCAGGAAGGTATTTCAGCTCTTGATTTCCACTGAAGTCAAATGCAGTCATGGAAGTGAAGGCGAGTTAATATTGAGTGGCTCTGGGCCTTTGGTGTTGCAGAGTCATCGCATCATCTGATGTAAATCTCACTGTGTTCTACCATGGGAACATGACTTGTGCTTTTTTGGAGTATTGTTTTATTTAACCCAGATGATGCAATACAGCCCAGAGCCCGGTGGTATCCATTCTTCTTCCAAACCAAGGATGACCTCCTGCCACAGAATGATGCAAAGTATCAAGAGACTTGGAAGAGGAAGACTAACTCGGGTGCTGCAATCCAGTATCACCCATCACACCTGTGGAGGAAAGTGAGCTATGACAATTACCATCTCCCAAACACCCTAATCTGGAGACCTCCAACACCCCAAAACAACACAGAAGAAGGAGCCACCAGCAAAACAGTCCATCTGGGAACACAGCAAGAGGATGCTTATGGTGGGGGAAAGGACCCTCACATTTAGCTTCCCTTCCCTTCTTTACCTTCCAATGAAGCCACACTAGATAGCATAAGTTAATGAGAGCAGAACGACTTTTGAACCATGAAGTCCAGAGAGTTGCCAACTCTCATGACTTTATGGTTCAGGTCATGATGTTCATTGTTTTTCTTAAAGCCCCCGTTCCAGGAGCTGAATATCTGGGCTTTCATTTCTCCCTCCCCTGGCGGGGGCGGGAATAAACAAAAAAAAAAGAAAAAAGAAAAGAGTTTACTTTAGCCCTCATGAATGTTGAAAAAGCTAGAATATATATGTCCTGAGTGTGCCTAAATGTGCCAAAACCAAGGAATCAATGGAAAAGAATCCAGAGTGCATCAATTCTCATGATTTCTAAGCCAGTCTCAGAATTTATGAGCCTGCTACTTCACAATTCATCATTTCTGCATGATTGGCAGGGATGCAATGGAATATAAGGAGCAGCTGAGAGGAAGAAAAGGGAAAGGCTAGGTGTTTGACCTGGCTTTCCATGGTGGGGTGGGCTGGGCAATTATTTACAGTAATTCTTCTGCACCTCAGTTTAGTATCCAAAATTGGCTTGCCTGTCACTTTTGCATGTTAAAGTTGTAAATTTGTAAAAAAAAGGCTTGAATTTGAAAGAGTTTGATAACATTTTCAGGAAATTTTGGAATATTATTCCACTTCTATTTTATTCAGTCCACGATTTCCTTCTCTTTTTTTTTTTTTGTTTGCCTCCAGCCCAGCAGAGGTTTTGCAACAGGTCTGTGCCCCGGGCATGGCCTTTTTGCACATTAAGAAGCACAAAAGAAGTGGAGAATAAAAGGTGACCTCATTTTTTGTTTTCGCAGGTTTCCTAAGAGAAGAGGTTTGCCATCTGGGTGGAAATCTGACAAAACATCACAGGAGGGGTTGGGCCCATCAGCCAAGCTGAACAGCTGTGGGGAAGCTACATGAAAACCGAATCACTCCACTGGAATAATTTATTGTGGCTGGCTTGCGGGGATAATAACAAAAAGAAATTAGGCTCTTTTATCTGCTCTTGCAGCGTGAGGTCCCATGCCAGACATTTGCAAAGCACGGTTTTCAAGCTGTAGTGAGAGCTTCACCTGGGACGTTGTGCAGGAGTCAACTAGGAGGAGAAATGGCACATGGTACGTCTGTGGCTCTGTGCTGTGGTATCTCAGGGCTTCACAGTCCATCTCTTCGCCATGGCCTGCTGGTGAAGGTCTATTAATCATCCTGTGTTAGTTCTAGATTGTTAATGCCCAGCGAGAGACATTTCTGGTCCTTGGTTTGTGGTGGTCGTGTTTCTGTCAGGTGAAAGTCACACAGCCAAAAGCACTGGTCTGATGCACTGCCACTGGGGTGTTGGGACCGGGGACACCTCAGACCATCTCACCTTCTCTCCTACCACCAGGAAAGTAACACATTGGGCTTATGAACACTTTTCATCACTTGGGTCCTCCTGCATCTGGATGCCTGTAGGTTACCATTTGGGTCCCAGATCTCCTCCACCTGAAAATACCTTGCCAGACTGTGACCTCCTTGCCTTTGGTTCTCAAGAATATAGCACTGTCTACCTTCTCTTTTGGCTAGATGCATGCCCAGATGACTGCACTGACTTTACTGTTTATCAGAGGTAATTTACCTCTCTAGGACTAGACACTGGAAATTAGCAGTGAAAGTACTTCAGTCAAAACAATCAAAGAAATAAATATTAGGGAAAACAGAGAGAAAGAAGGTCTGCTGAGAAACCACTTCCAATTTGACAGGGTAATTCTCAGGCATGTTCAATGAAAGTTCATTTAATTTTCAAAACAAAACAAAATAAGACAAATAATATTCCTGCAGTCCAAGAAGTGCTGGTCGAAAGGGATCTCTGGAGGTCTCTCATCCACACAAATGTGAAAGCAGCACACAATTTATTGCTTGTTGTATTTGCCACTACAGAAAATGCTTTGGCTTTACCCATCTTTCTAACTATTCCTCAAGTAGCCTGAGGCTGCTTTTAGATCACTCCTTGAATAACCCCAGCTCCCTCAAGCTCTCCTTGTAGGTCTTGCACTCCAGGCGTCTGACCACGTTGGTAGTTTCCCAGAGCTTTGTGTTTCTGGTTTTAAATCTCATCTGGAAGGTAGGTGGGCCAAGATAGGGGCAATGCAGGAAATCAGAGAGAGCCTTCCCTCGCAGGAAGGCTGGCTCAGCTTTGGGACCTCGAGGAATTTGCACGTCTCTGAAAAGATGTTGGTAAGTGCAAGAGCGGATTTACTGGGTAGGCTGGGAAAATCCATCATCTTTTCCCTCTTAGCACTGCTCCATCTGTCACACACGCAACGTTACAAGATGAGGAGCCAGACTGCTGCCCTTCTTTATGTTACAGCTCCCTATAGCCCTGCTATAGCCCTATAGCCCGAATTCAGAGGTCTCTCGGACTGTTCCTTGGCAATGGAGCATAACACACAGCATGTAGTTCATTCTGCCTTTCCATTACAAACCTCTTTTAAGTTGCATGTGACTTTGCCACACTTCAGCAATTCAACTTGACATTTCCTATGCCTCGGGCTGATTTCTTGGTGAGAAGCTTTCACAAAACCCGTCCCTCAGCTTGTGAACATTAAGTGGCTTTGCCAAAGTCTTATTTTTTACCTTTTTTTTTTTTAATTCACAGGGTCGGATTCTCAGCTGGTGTCTACAGTTCACAACTGCTATGTACCTATGCCAGCTGCTGCTGCTATCTTGGCAAATTGCAAACTGTGCAGAAAGCATTATGTTTTCATGGTACCGTTAATTCTCATTAGGCATGAGCCTTCTTTTTCCTTTCTCAGTCAGGGCTTGCCTGGGCCATGGCTGCAGAGAGCTCAAGTCCCTGTTGTGTGATGCAAAGCCTGAGAGCTGGGCAGCATCATGTGCCAAGTGTCTGACCCAGGTTTGGCACAAGATAATGCCAAGATAATGCTGATGCTTGGATGTTTCTGCATGATGCTCCAAAATGTGTCTCAGAGCCAGTGAGGTGTCTCATCCAAATGACTTCCAAACAAGTGATCTTTTATTTTTTGTGCTTTTAATTGCAACTTTCATTTAAAGTACCTCCTCCTTTTTCTCCTAGAAGTTGATGTGTAACGTCTTTACCAAGAGCTGGTTTACCAATGATCTGGACGAGGGGACTGAGTGCACCCTCAGTAAGTTTGCAGACGACACCAAGTCGGGTGGGAGTGTCAACCTGCATGAGGATAGAAAGGCTTTACAAAGGGATCTGGACAGGCTGAATCGATGGGCGGAGGCCAATGGTATGAGGTTCAACAAGGCCAAGTGCCGGGTCCTGCACTGGGGTCACAACAACCCCATGCAGTGTTACAAGCTTGGGGAGGAGTGGCTGGAGAGCTGCCCGGCAGAAAAGGACCAGGGGTGTTGGTGGATAGCCAGCTGAATGAGTCAGCAGTGTGCCCAGGTGGCCAAGAAGGCCAACAGCATCCTGCCCTGTGTCAGGAACAGTGTGGCCAGCAGGACTAGGGAAGTGATCCAGTGCCTGTACTTGGCACTGGGGAGGCCCCACCTCGAGGGCTGTGTCCAGTTTTGGGCCCCTCACCACAAAAAAGCCATTGAGGTGCTGGAGCGTGTCCAGAGAAGGGCATCAGAGCTGGTGAAGGGTCTGGAGCACAAGTCTTGTGAGGAGCGGCTGAGGGAGCTGGGGGTGTTCAGCCTGGAGAAAAGGAGGCTGAGGGGAGACCTTCTCGCTCTCTACAACCCCCTGAAAGGAGGGGGTAGCCAGGGGGGGTTGTTCTCATCTCCCAAGCAACAAGTGATAAAACAAGAGGAAATGGCCTCAAGTTGTGCCAGGGGAGGTTTAGATTGGATATTAGGAAAAATTTCTTCCCTGAAAGGGTTGTCAAGCATTGGAAGAGGCTTCCCAGGGAAGTGGTGGAGTCACCATCCCTGGAGATATTTAAAAGATGGGCAGACGTGGTGCTTAGAGATATGGTTTAGTGATGGTTTTGTCAGTTACGTTGATGGTTGGACTCGATGATCTGTTAGGTCCCTTCCAACCTGGGCAATTCTATGATTCTATGATTCTCAGCCCAGGTACAGTGGACTCCCAGACACCAAGAGGAAAGCCCACCTACCTCATTGCAAGGGAAGATCTGTCTAATTAGCCAAACCCAGACTTCCACATAGCTCCCCTGATGCCAGGATTAGTACTTGCACATGGGTGACAGAAGTGCCTAAATGACACTATGTCGGTTAACTTTCCAGTTTGCCTTTCCCAAAGAGCCTTTTATTTTCTTTTTTTCCCCCCAACAACCTAAACGAGATATTTCTGCTCTGGTTTGCTCAGCCAAAAAAACATTAATCTTCTTTTAAAATAGCCGTGTGTCATCTGTTAAAAATAATCTTGTCAAGGCCTGTGCAGGCCCTGAAGAATGTGCTAATATTAAGCAGATTTTCCTATTAAAGTCCCCGTATCCCGTGCAAGGTCAGTCAGTTCAGTTCGTACACTCCAGGAAAGACAAATAACAACATTAATGACTGTAACTGGTAAAGAATTAACTGCAGTCAACTAAGTTTCTAAGGCAGTCATGGGGTCAGGGCTGTAATGTGTTAATTACCCACATGGGGTAGTCGTCAGGCTAAGCCCTCCTCACTGAGTGGTTGTATCAGTGTGATGTACATCCTAGGTCTGTGAACCTGAAAAGAAATTGGGGTTTTGCTGCCTATGGTGACTTCTTCTTGTTTTTCACAACACAGGCCCAAGGGCTGGGCAAGTTGGGCTGGGGAAATTTGGCTGCTGGGGACACGTTTGGGGTAAGTCAGCAGGGAGGCAGAGATTGAGGGGCCTCAAGTGAGGTCCCTCATGGAAGGACTGAGCTCTCCTGTGCAAACCCCTCATGTTCATGAAGGTAGGCTCATTACTGTCCTCTACACGCTCTAAAATGCTGGTGCATCTTGGGGTATGGCTGGAAAACAGCAAATCTGTACTTATCCCTAGTTTGACACATCTATGTCTTTCTCGCATAGCTTTTCCATCTCTCCATCTGCTCATAAGGACTCAGGACCTGCCTCTTGCTTTGTGTCGGTGTTGGAGAGTCCCAGATACAGGCATCCATCCGTATGGGTCCTACTCATGGAGGAGCTGCTCTGGAAAGGACCAAGTACCACGGAGCTTCTCCTCATCCCATCTGTATCACAAAGCAGAGACTTGCAAGGCTCAGCCTGCCCCCAATTCCTCCTCTTTCCCCTTTTATTTCTCCCAGAGGAAACTACCAGTCACCCAACCCACAAAAGCCTCCAGGGAGAAGACGTAGAAACCTCACATCTGAAAACCTCGGGCTCATCCTCCTCTCCCTCCCTTCTCCCTGCTTCCCCTTGCTTGAGCCATATTTGAGAGCAATACCAAAGCAACCGGCAAACAATATTTTCTATTCAAGCCCCCAAGCAGTTGAACCAAGAAGTGAACCAGCCTCCACTGTCCCCAGGCTGCCCAGTGCTTCCTGGGATCAGTGACCATACAAATACATGCCGGTTCCACTGGAGAGGGCTCGGGCACCCGGCCCTGCTGCTGGAAGTACCGCACAATCCTGCATTGTGGCTGCCTGTTACCGCATCTCGATGCTGCCAAGGTAAGAGCCATCTGAAGGACTGGCTCTGCATCGAGAACCAGCCTCATCTGGAAAGTCATGCCAAGATTTTGGAGGGTTTTCGGGTGGAGAGGGGTGGTGCATTCATTGGTTTTATTTAGAAAATGAGGGCTGTGCCACGGTTGGAGAATGTTCTGTTTTTCATGCTGGCTTAAATGTTTTTATGCTGCTTCACAGTGCAATTTTACAGATGCTTCAATATTAAAACCTTTCCCAGTTACAAATGGCATAATCATAGCAGGCAGATGCTGGTCCTTCAGGAGAGCTGGGCACCTCCATCAACTTCATATGAAGCCAAGTCAAAGTCATTTAGATAAAAGCTTGAAAACGTGTCAAGAGCTCTTAGGTCTTCTGTCCTTCAAGTGAGGCTGAGATTGTTGGGTGAGGGCTTATCTGCGCTGTTTGTGACTGTTGCATGCAGAGGAGCTCTTGTAGGGGGTAACTAAACACTGTGGACACCTCCAGGTCTTAGAGATAAGTGGAGAAGGCCATGGGAGACCACCAGCCAAAAGTAATTAACTATCCAAAACCCCAAGTGTATGTATGGGAAAATAAAGGGGTCTTACTATAGTTACCTCAGACAACTTTCATGCCAGCTTCATTTCTATGTAACACCTTTTCTAGCCCCTTAATCAAACATCCTTGTTTTAACAGGGCTTTCAAAAGCAGGCTCCATCCTCTGCCTGCCACATGAAACACTGGGCAGACCCATCAAACAGCTAATTGCTAAAGGGTAGGGGCAGAGCGTAACTCCTTCAATGCCCAGAAAAATTCTTGGGTTTAAGTATGAAGAACAGGAGAGGAGCAGGAACGTCTGTGTTGCCACTGTCCATGCATCCAGAGAAGCTGTGGCTGCCCCATCCCTGGAGGGGTTCAAGGTGAGGTTGGACAGGGCTTGGGTCAACCTGGTCTAGTGGGAGGTGTCCCTGCCCAGGCCAGGGGGGCTGGAACTAGATGATCTCTAAGGTCCTTTCCAATCTAAACCATTCTATGATCCTATGTGCCACAAATCACGCTGATTAGCACCCACAATCCATGTAGCATGTGATGAGTTTGTCTGTCTGCCTGTCATCCTCTCAGCGTGTGGTCTCAAAAGCAGGTACAGTGGGTGCTGCAGTGGGTGTGCATTTGGCTAATGACCTTCTGCTGCCTGCAGCAAAAACACTAAGTTGCCTCATTGCAAGAGTTTTCTCAGTACTGCCATTCCCAGGCTTAAACTTTTCAACTGCTCATTTTACAGGAACTGCAAGTACACTGAGATATCTGCTGCAGTTACTGGCTGCCATGGCCATTTCAGAGCCAGCCTCAAAATCTCTTATAATTTTCTAAACCAAATTTGTGTCTGGCCAACACATCCTTTCCATGCAGCTGTTTCTGGCCTGCAACCAGACCCTTTGGTGACATTTTCCCCCTGGCTTTGGGAGGAATTCCTGTCTGTGGCTCCGTGTGTCTCTTGTGGACCATTGTCTCTTGGAGGAGGTGCCCGTGTCCATCCTGCTCCCTCAGTGCGATGGCCATTGCTGTATGCCCATTTGTAGCCCACTTACAGGTCCTTCCTCTGGAGTTCATTATACTCCAAGAATGACAGAGAACAATTATTTGGAGAAAGCAAGGTATAGAAAACTGCAGTCAAATTTTCTTCCTCATCCTCAAATCCTCCTAAAAAAAAAACAAAACCCAAAACAACGGGGATTTTTGTGATTTCTACAGAAAGATCACAATCATAGATACCACAAGAAAGTGAGGTAGTCCTTTTCTAATTCATGTTTATATATTGGGTTGATCTTTCCCCCTAGCAACATCTACATATTCAAAAATCAGATGCCTACAAGGGATCGCAGCAGTCATCCAATCTGTTGTTCTGTTAGTACAGACAGAAATATTCAACCAGCAATTCCTTCACCAAGCCCACAACTAGTTTGCTGGCTAACATCTATTTTTAGAAAGGCATTCGATCTTGATTTAGGGACTTCACATGATGAAGGACTCAGCACATCTTTAGATAAGCCACCCAAAGGGTTTTTTATGCTTCCTGTGAAAAGGGAAACATGCCTTATCACCTTTCTGAATGTATCTGGTCTCTGCTTCCAATTGTTGCATCTGGTGACACTTCTGATGGCTTTGCAACCTCCACTGAAACCTACAGAGGACACAAAGGTGCCACTTGCTGGTTCTGGTAAGTCACATTCATGCAGAAAAAGCACAGAGAGGAATGAGGGATTTGGTGTCCTTATTTACACTGAAACCTTATCAAGCCTGAGTGGAAGCAAGAATTGGACCCAAAATGTGCAACCCAACCCATGGCTGTGAAGTGATTCAGTGGGGCCAGGCTGGGTGAGAGCCTGTTTGGAAAGGGTTTATCTCCAGTAGGGTAAGAGGGAGAGCTGTGGTCAGGGCAGGCTGTAGACCAGCAGCGGGGGATGCCAAAGCACCAATCCTTTTAGTTTAAATAGACAGCTTGGCGCCTCAGCTGGGCTCAAGCCCTGCAGTGCTCTTGTTTTATAGAAGTTGCATTACTTGACATCATCGCGGCCTCCTGAAATCCAGACAGACGGTTGGTGCCTGGTTGGACCTCTCAGGTTGTCTCTTCTCCACTGCACATGGCAGCACTGAGGTGGATGGACCACATCAAGTGGAGGCACTGGGAGATTTCCTCCATCTTATCTCCCATGTGCTGCGAGATGGGGCCACCAAGTCCTGCCCACCATGAGGCAAGGTCCCAAGCATGGTTGATGGGCAGAGAAAGGGACTTTCCCAGCCCTCCAGCACTGTGAGGTTTGGCGTAGGGAGGAGAAAGACATTGCGCGTTGTCCTACCTGCACCTGGGTTTCAGCTCTGGCCACTGGGCTGCAAAGCAAGTGCCAAATCTGCGTCTCTGGAGGTGATGCCCTCAGAGTTCGTGACATCCTGATCTAAATCTCAGCGTGTATGCATGGTTCTCATCCCTGTGGTTAAGTCTCCTGGATGTTATTTTTGTTGATAAGCACTTGGGACACATGAAACCTTTTAAAAACACCATGATAAACAGAGGGGGGAAAAAAAAAATCAACGAAATCCCCCCCCCAAAAAAAAATCCCCAAAACCTACAACTTAAACATAAAATATTCCAATTAGCAGAGATATCACGCTGCAAGTTTTATATCCCTGGAGACAGTAGCCAAGGCCCTGAATCTACCAATAACTTAAACAGAAATGGGAAAAAAACTATGCTCTGATTTTAAAAGGTTTTACTTATTTTTACAGGAGGTGGGCAAATGTGCACACGTGTATCTCCAAGTGTGGGCAGGGATCAAAACTAAGCAACAGCACAAGCACACGAGCAGCACGTTAACCCACCTGCTGTGGGTTTACCGCTGCAAAGGATGATAACAACTTCTCTGGAGAGGCCACTACAAGATCGCTGTGCATTAATGCTCTCCCTTATCCCCCACAGCCTCTGATTGTCCTCCTTGGGGGCTGGCGCTCCAGAGAGTCTCTGGGCTCTGCCTGGAAACCTAAACCTGCTAAATCCCTCCCTGGAGGAGCCCGGCGGCTTGCAGGCATTTTCCGCCTGAGGTGGACATTTAACGCTAACCAGAGCAGTGCTCCTGATACCAAACGGGGCGCTGCTTTCCCAGCCCCTCACCCCTAATCTGCACCGGGTGCATTTGTCTTTGCTGCAGGAACATTCATTGCCATCAAAACTCCCCTATCAGCGCAGTGGGGGCTGAAAGCATCTCTACTGCATGTGCACAACCTTATAGAAACCAGTTGATGCTGCATTTGCTCGTTAGGTTTAGACCCCACTGCAGGTGATTTGGGTTTAAGGGAATTTGTGGTTCAGAGCCAGGCACTTCACATTGTCGTTGGGAGGTCTGCTCATCTTCCTACACGAGGATCATAGAATCAGAACAGTTTGAGTTGGAAGGCATGTTTAACCCCCTGCCATGAACAGGGACATCTTCAACTAGATCAGGTCGCTCAGAGCCTCGTCCAACCTGACCTGGAATGTTTCCAGGGATGAGGCATCTCCCACCTCTCTGGGCAGCCTGGGCCAGTGTCTCACCAGCCTCAGCGTAAAAAATTCCTTTCTTATAGGTGTTCTGAATTCACCTTCTTTCGGTTTAAAACCGTTATCCCTTCTCCTGTTGCTACAAGACCCACTAAAAAGGCTGTGCATCTTAGGTGGTCAGCCTTGGGGTGACTTCAAATTCATCTCTTCCTGCATCAGTGCCTCCTTGCTTAATGGAGATGACTTCCTTCCAGGTCTGTCCATGGAAGTTGTCTTGCTATTCCTTCCTCTTTGCATGGAGCAAGGATCTGCAAAGACACAGGATAAAGCACACCCCAGAGAAGAAAAGCTCCTGCACAGCACCGGCACAAACAGGGCAAACATCCAACGGCGGAAATACAAATGCCTCCTATAAAAATAAGAACCAAGAGAACAAGTGAGAGAAATCATTCCTGAAATTTCCTCTCTGCTGAGAGAGACGGGCAATAAATGGTTTCGGACACATTCTGCAAAACGAGCCATTATGTCTTTTCTGTCAGGTCTCACCTGTTGTTATTTCTAACGTTTCCTCTTCCCAAGACTGGGCAGGGTTTTGCATCGAGGTAATATAGTTGCTTTTGTTCAAGAACCAGACAAGTTACTCCATCTTGTAACCAGGACTTTGTCGTAAAGGAGCAAACATCTGTTAAATTGAGCTGTACTGCACGAGAGGGTTGGGTTTTTTTCTTGTAAAGGAAAAAAACACAAAAGAAAATTGAGTGGATTTCTTAAGCTGTGTGACCAGCAGGATATGGTCAGGTGAAGGCAGGGAACTGTCTGGGTGATTTGCAATTCGTAATGCACTTACGTGACTGGAGCAGAAGGGGAGGAAAATTCTGAACTGATCTGTTCTTCTACTGGGTCGCGTTTAGCTCTAGGAGAAAAATCCTCATTTCAGCCCAGCTCTTTACAGCGCAGACAACAAGAGTTATTAGAACGAGATGTTTTTCAGGACAGCTCAATGAGTGCTAATTTCTCTGAGATGTAATATTCTTCTGATGGTTTCTGGGGTTTTTAGCCACAAAGTCCCCAAAGCTCTCAGTCAGGTTCTTAGTTGGTGAAACTCAATAAAGCCCTCAGGGTTGCAGCACAACTTTCCACAGTTTGCACCAGCTGAAAAATGCTCACCCCTGAATGCTTAAAAAGAGCAATTCTGAATCATATATATATATAATATATATATACACACACATATATACATATAAAATTCACTCTTTTCAGTCCCTTTCCATGGAAGTCAATAGCAAAGCTACTGATTTCGTGGGCATTCTAGCAGCGTGAACTTGCTGCCTCTGCTTTATTGCTATTCCCAGAAAGCTGTTTCATTTTTTCCATGGGTGAACCTCTGCCAGGTCTTCCCTGGGCTCCTGGGGCAGCATAAAGCAGCGGCACTGCAATTCAGCGACCAGCTTATGCTACAGAAAACTGTGCAAAAACTTGGCCCTAGAAAAAAAAAAAAAAAAAAACCAAAAAAAAACCCCCAAAAACCCACAAACAACCCTCTTCCATCTCATCTTGCCAAAATGTGGTCTTCTAACCCTGCTTTAGGTGCAACAGATCTGAGAGATTTTATTTGAATCTCACCTACAGGAAAGGGGGAGGCAGGGAGGGATGCTAGCTTTGACCTCATTCCTTGTCCAAGTCTTCGTTTTCGTTCTGCAGAGGAAAAGCCCCGATGGACAGAAGGACCCACCCAGCCCCCAGGCTCTGGCAGAAAATTATTAGAGAGAGGCCTTAAGCGTAATGAAAACTGATGTAAACCATTTGCTGAAGGTTACGCCGCGACAGAGGCTGTGCCTTCTCCCTGAAGGACTACGATGAGATATCCGACATGCAGCCTTGTTCGTTGTGTTCAGTCAGGAACAGATCTGAGGGCAGCTAATAAACTTATCTGCATCAGATTAAATTGCCAATCCTGCCCTCCCTCTCCCTGCCCTCTCTCCCTCCCCGGATCAGTTACACACATCAAGCCAAATAAAGATAAATGCATGACAGAGTTCATTCGAGTGATTGAAAATCAAGATGGAGCAGCATATTTTTCATCAATGCTATCCCAGGAAATAAAGATAAATTCCCCCACTTCATATTTTAACATAGCTTATCATAATCACCGGTAATAGCAACCAAATGTTTTTCATTTGTTACATTTTAAAGGGGGCTGGGGGAACAGTTTCCTGGTTGTAGGCTCATCGAGTCTAATTTTAAGCTAGTGTCAGGGGTCACTTCCACTTTATGTTGCATTTCTGATGAGCGGTTTTTGCTGGAATACCTGGCTTGACTAAATGACTGCAAGAAAAAGCAGGGCTATGAAAGTCAAAGCAGTGGTGGTAGAGAAGGAGACTTGAGGAAGGAGACTGGGCCGGGTTTCATCACCAGTGAAATGCAAACCTTGGTCCAGAATGGCTCTTTACAGGTAACTTTCCCAGAAAGACAGAGGACTTTTGGAGATCCCATGTTCTGCCCCTGTCTCTGACATAACGTAAAGTCTTTCCAACCACTCTGATCTCCATGGACCTTTGGTTTCTGTTGTGGTTTTGGTTGTTTTTTTTTTAAATGCCAACATGCAGTGGGAGAGTGTCCTTCAGGACTTTCCACACGTAAGCCAGAGGTTTACTAATGGATCCCCAAGGATCTATTAGTGCTGCTCTTCTGCTCTCCCTTCCCATTTTTCCCTGGGTCCCTGAGACTTCTCATGGGATGTTGGGCAGTGCAACAAAAAGTGGCAAGAGAAACCTTTCATTACCCCAAATAATCTGAACCTGCATAATACTGGTTTATGGTACAGCAAAGGCCGCAGATGGCAATATTGAATATATTAAGGGAACAGCAATATTGTCCCACGGATGGAAACCTTTACCTTCTCATCCAAAAGTGAGGACTCCTCCCCAGGAGGAGCATGGGATAATGTGTTGGTTGCAAACTCATTGAGGCGGAGGGGAGAAGAAGGCCATAGAGATAGTGCTGAGGGCGTGAAGAAACACACCTCCAGATCTGGCCCGAAGATGACCGGGTTGCATCAAAAGTGGAGCTAGAATAGGAATGGGCACCTCTGTAAAGCAGAGAGTTGGGAAACAGACTTAAGAGGACACCGTATAAATTCAGAAGAGTAAAGATAATGTAAGAGGTCCATTAGGGTTGGGTTTTTTGACAGGAATCTCCATTTCTTCAGAGGTAGTCTTCTCCATTGGAGTTTATGGGACTTTTGCTGTTGACTCTAATGGAAACACTTTAACATTTGTCATCCTACAAGCTGGCAAAAGGTTTGCTCATTAGTTCTTTTGTTTCCTCCTCCTTCTGCAAATGTAGTCCTGATTTTTTAACAAAAAAGCATCAGAGAAGAGAAGGCTAAAGTTGGGGAGCGGGCTGATCTGTCAGACTCCAACCCATAAATTTCAGTAGTTTCTAATATAATCATAATAGCAATAAAAAGGGGCTTTGGAGCAGAATATCTCTCAATCGCAACAACATCTGGTGTGTTTGTGTCCTGGTGGCAGATTGGCAGCAGTATCCCATATGGGACAAGAAAGGTCATGGCTGGCCATGGGAGGGGAGGTCTCTCCTGAGGCCTGAGCAGAGAAAGTTGAAAGGTAACATCATCCGGTGATAAGCTACCATTGCCTTACCCTCCGGCAAGTCACACGCGACACAAAAGGAGGGAGACAGGACAATAATTAAACCTCAGGAATGCAGCTGGAGGGTGATGGGAGAACCCAAGCGGCTTAAGGAAAATTTAAGCTTGAAACATTGGTTTTTCAAGACTTGTGTTTCAAAGATGTTTGGGAAGCTGCGTAACGAGAGGTAATGTAACATGTTTCTTGGGATCCTGCTGAACAGACCAAGTCAGAGAGTTGAACCGGGCTCCTGGTCCCCAGTCTGCCTGGGCTCCTCCTCTGGTGTTCCATGCACCTTGTGGACAAGACCATGGGAGAGAGATGGGCATGCACAGGGGTCACACTTCAGCACCACAGAGCAAGTCTAGAGCCCGACCCTGCATCCCTGCTCTCTGAAATACCCCTGGGTTCTCTGGTTTCAGTGTAGCCTCAGCGAGGCCACCGGGATAAATCCAGGATTAATCGCTTACAGTTAGTGGAGTGATTTGAGACCTAACTTATTGCAAAACTACAGCTGCAAGAGTCAAACGCCTCTGGTGAAATAACCTTCATAGAGCAGAGATGCTGCCTGGGCAAGAGCATCCCTGCACACTTAGGGAAGGATAAAAGAGGTTTGGCATTGCACTGGCATGGATTAGGAATATATACAGTGAGGAGGAAAGGTGGAAAGGAAAGGCGGAGGGTGGGAGCATCGTCATCTGCTGCAGCTATTTGAGATTACCTGTTTGGGTTTTTTTTATACAAAAATAGTTCATGTCCCCTGTATCTGCCGTAGCTGGAGTTTTGCCAGGACATTCGGGGCACTGAAAGTCAGCAAAGAAAAGGAGAACAGGCTCCTTAAAACCTCGGAGAGCAAGACCTCAGCTTTGTCTCTGCTCCAGAAGATAACTTCTAATACAGTAGCAGTCCTCCCTGGGAGCTGAGGTCATCCCTTCAGTCATATTTATTTGAGGGAAAAACACTCCCTATTGTAACCCTATTGCAACTTTTTGACATCCAAACAAGCCTGATGGAGCTCCAGTCCACCCTCCTGACTTCAGAGCAGGCAGCATGAGCGAAATGCAAACCATCAAAAAACCCCACAGTTACGGACAGAAAACGAGCTATGCCCCCCTGCTTACTTTTCACTCACTAGATAAATTTTACTGCAGACCTTGCTGTGCCATGTGGACTTTGCAACAGGATTGGAAATGTACATTAAAGAATAAGAAATCCACAAATCATAAAGAGGGGCCAGATAATCTCTCTGTATCTTGTTAAGCAGCGGATTTATGGATCATGCTCCTTGCCCTGATACCCAGACCCTGCTGTTGCAGACAGTAGCATTACCGAGGGCTCGGAGACCCAAAGTGTGAGCAGACTTTCAACAAGGGATGGGACGTTTCAGATTGGCCAGCCTTGCATGACCAAATCCACAGAGGTGTTTCTGTGCCTAACTTCTTGTTCAGGCACCTGATTTCTCATTCATTTGAAGAGTAAATTAAGCGCTGAAACAGGAGCTGAGCACTGATGTCTGTAAATCTGGGACCCGCTGACTCCGGCAGAGCAGTGATGGGTTTTATGATGGGGCTAAGGAACTGGGCAGAGACCAGCCACTACTCTGTATCTCTGGGTGTCTTTATGGCCACTGCCTTATTTTTAATTTCCCTGTTTGCTCCATCACTGAAGTGCTAAGCACAGAACAGATCTCCAGGCAAGTATGGGCAGAGCAGTTTGGTGGCGATGGAGGACAACACTGCAGACTCTGCTCTCCTCCTGTCCTTCTCTTTCTCCAGCAACGTGATGTGGTCCATGTGGCTCTTGCATACACTTGAAGCCAGAGCTTGACTCTATTAAAACAGCATTGCAAGGCTGAGCTTGCACCTCACAATGTGGTGCTCCTGGTGTTGGATACCTATGGGCATGCCCTTCCAGATTCAAAGTGACCATAATCCTGGAGAAATCCAGGTGTGAGTGTGAGCGTGCTGCAACTCTGCCTGAGCTCTTCATTGGAGTAACCCCCTGGAAGACAACGAGTTTTTTCAGACCTCACTCATCCCAGGGTCACACCTCTGTAATGGCCTTGGGCCAAGTTCTCATTCCCTCCCCAGCTTCAATGGAACACAAGCACTGAATTTACAACGACCACCCCGATCCAACTTTGGGTTGATGACTGGGGAGAGATGCGTGTGCACTTTATGTTGGACCAGAGGGGTTTTGCTTTGGGCAGACCTACGTGGAGAGAGGCAAGGGTTTGCCGAGCTGTAAAAGATATGTAAATCTACAGATTTATGGGTTGGGAAGATTTTGCTTGGAAGAGAACCGATAGAAGGAATGTCGAGGAGGTGAGGAGCTGGGTACCATCGGGGAGGAATGCCAACATCCATTGTTTTGGGAGTCAGTGTGAAAGATTTTTCCTATCCCCTTCTGAAGATGCTGGTTTAAATGGCTGGTTGTTGAGTTGAGATCTTAAGCAGAGGATAGCACAGACTCTGCCCTGTTTTCTGGGCTTCTGGGAGACCATGCAGGGATGAGCAAAAGATGACTGTGTCCTTCTCCAGAGGGAAGCTCCCTTTGTTTCCTACACACTCCAACCCTTATGTTGCATGTGATACACAAAGTCACCATAAAAAGCAGAATTTTAATAGGGTCAAGTGAAGAAATCTCAACAAAGTACCAACATTCTGGGGTCTGGCTGGGACTTGCCATCACCACCAGCGCCGGTGGGTCACACATAGGACATCTCCATCCCTCTCTCAGCTCTGATGTTGAGTGATTAGTCTCCAAGGCAGAGAGGTAATTCAGTCCTCATGCCAGAGGAGGCCCTGTCTCAGTGAACAGAGAGATGTGCCAGGGATGACGATTACCTTTGAATCCTAGGCTATAATTTTCTGGATACTGAGCTTAGACCAGCTGACCTGTCATTCTGCAGCAAGACCTTGAGCCAGGGCCATGGAGGTCAGAGAAAATAAGAGAGCAAGAGAGCAGCAAATGATTCATTCTTTCAGTCACTCAATCCTCGGGAGCAATAGCTATCTCAATCTTCAGCATGGAGGCTGATGATGAATGGTTTTATTACCAAAGATAATTTAAACCATGTGCAATGTTTACCATATTACCTATTTGCCTCCTTGCTCTCAGCTATGGGAGTTCTGCTTTAAGAATACTTTCACCATTCACCTCCCGTGTTGGGACGAGTGAAGCAGTACAGCATGACAGAGGACTTTCCACTTTCCAAAAAGCTCTCACTGATTTGGGGTACATTTCTCTCCCCTTAAACAGATTTTTCCCTCTTTTGCTTCTTAAAGAAACTGCCAGACACCTTAAATACATTTGGAAGTACATGTCCTCTACTGTAATCCATTATCTAAGGTTCCCATGTGGGCTCCATCATCAGAGACCGCCAGATTGATAGTGTGGTTTGCATGGGGCCCCCAGCATGGGATGGGTTGGAAACAGGATTAGTGAACACAGCACATCCTCTGTGTTTCTACCTTTATTGGGAAGGGGGAATGGGCTGTGTCAGGTGAAGGGCATGAGCAAGATACAAAGCAATGATCTAGTTATGCGGGATAACAGATGGCAAGACAGAGACTGGGGAGGTGGAAAGTAAGGGGGAGCGTAGACGTTCCTCCGAAAGAGCTGAAATGGCACTATCCTTGCTGATGGTTTTCAGCTGTTTGGGTGCATCTGGAGATTTCTGCTTTATTAAAAAGGGTTCACGTTCAAGATAGGCGCGGGCTGAAATCTGAACTCTCACACACCTTGGAGGGGTTTGGATTTAGACCTGGATGCAAACCACGTCTCGCATATCCAGGGGCTGAGAACAGAGAAAGGTGTCGTGTCAAGAGGTAAATGACGAGGATTCAGAAAGGCAAGTCGTACTGCTCTTGTTACCATCGGTCAGCTAAATCGGGGGGGGCTGTTCCCTTGCTGGGCTGATCAGCAGCATGTGTTTCTGGAGGAAATACACACGCCCAAGTGTAAAGTATGTGTTCTGTGCATGGTCTCACATTAAGCTGTTCAATGCATGGTGTGCTGTGCCTCTAAAGCAACCCAGTGAAACAGCTATGGCTGTGTTCGGCAATGACTCCTACAGAAATTGTCACCTCTTTCCCAGAGGCATGGAATTCTGATAGCATCAAGTCATATTTTCCCAAAGTTGATTGTCCTCATGATTGCTAGAAGAGGCTTCAGAAGACCAACTATAAAGTCTCAAAAGCAAGAAGCTAAATGAAAAGTTTATCAAATGTATTATATCGCAGAATCTCATGGTTTCAGTGTCAAAGTCATGTTTTTAAATGAGTAGGACAGACTGTTCTTCAGGCAGTTACAGAATCTGGAAATGAACAAATATGCATTTAAATAAAGCAAATTTCTTTAACAATTTTAGACTATATCCAGGTAGTATGACTACCCTGACCATAGAAAGACCTCTGGAAGATTCTTGAAGGGTTCTTTCCATTATCCTCTAGAGGAGTCCCAGAAGTGTTTGACAATCATCTACCACGATTCTTTTCCAGATCATTTATCACTCGTATCAGCCCCAAGGAATCTCATCAGCAGGTTGAAAATTGATCATCCCTTCCTAAATCTAGTTTTCTGTCTTACATGGCCTCATTCCTTAACAGACTATCACTCTCCCATTATGCCTGTATTATTTACATAACAGTCTCTAGTCATGAACTTCATCAAAGCTTAATTAAATTCTACCCTCTTATTTTCTGTCACTCCCCTCCCCTTTTTCAATAGCATGTACCAAGATCTACTAGATCTGGGGTGACTTCTGAGGGGAAATTATGCCGGCTTGCTCCCTTGGGTCTTCTACCAATTGTTTTAACTATTACTTCTCAAAGTTTGATTGTATCAAGGAAGTGTTTGGCCTTCAATTTGCAAGATATCTTAAGTAACCAGTCACTGTATTAGCAAACCATCACATTGTTGTTTTGGAGGCTAGTTCTTATAGGAGGGATAAATAGTTTTGGTAGATACTTCCTTCAAGAGACTTAGATGAATATTGTCTGGTGCTAGACTTGTTCCCTCATAACTTTTCAGATCCCAAGAAAATGGGCAGACTCATTTCTCATGCTGCTGATCTACAGTGTGGGTTCCTGCAGACCCAACTGAAACAGCAGAAAAGTGTCAGAGCTGTGTTGGGAGCAGTGTTTAGCTCTCAGTTTCTAGCAGGAATGGGGAGATTGTGTTTTACCCGTGCTGTCACAGAAAAGCTTCTGATCCCAGTCTGCATTAGTCAAACTCATGCTGAAAAAGCTCAGCACATCCTCTGTGCAAAACCTATAATCCCAGCCAAGATGTGGTGAAGATATCTTGCAGGCCACCTCTAGCCTAATAGCAAGCAGATGCAGGTCCCCTGAGACCCACAGCATCACAGCCACTTGCCTTGGGTCTGGTGTTCCAGCAGAGCAGGGACAGGCTTGCTTTTAACATGTCTTCATTTACCTCTCTTTGGGTTTTGTCCATGCAGTGAAAAGTGGGAAGGAAAAGCCCACCTAAGGCACTGAAGTGGGACACAGGAGGACTTTGGTACATCTCCTGCTCGAAGTACAGGCTGCCTGTGCGACCTTGGGAAATCATTAAGTTTATGCAGTTTCCTCATCAATGTTACGGCACTGTTGTTTCTTTATTGCACACCATCGTTAACAGCAGTTAATGACTGTACATAAATAGCACAGAGAGGAGAGCCCGAAGCAGGGTGAAGATGGAAGACAAAAATGCTATACAAGGTTTTGTCTCTTCTTCCTAAATTACCGTCTCACAAGAGGTAAAGCTGTCATGAGATGACCACAGTAGTTTCTGCAGTCCTTTCTCCCAGCATTTTCACTTAAACCTATGGGAGAGGTTTCTCATTCCCAGTATTCTTCAGTACATGTTTTATAGCCCCCATGGGAGACTGGTGGCTTTAGTGCTGAGATGTGTGACGGCCATGTGGCAAACATCACCAGTTTATCTCGCTGGACGTGTGCTGGGTCCGGATGGGGTCAGGTTGCTGCAGCGAGTTCTCAGCTCTGGAGCTTTTAATGTCCTTCCAGGTGTCCCCAAGGTCCTGAGTTCAGGGAGGTCTCTGTCTTGAGAGCTCGTCTGTGAGGGCAGGAAGGAGGATTAGTTAGGCTGCCTCCTTTGCAAGCAAGCTGAGACCGTTTGCAGTGAATTTCTCCATAATCCTCTCCCAAGGTCCTGCGTGCAACCAAACACATTTGGCTACCCCTAGTGGTTCATTAAAAGAGTTTGTAATGAAACACTTGGAAAGAAAGCAATAAAGTATGATCCCATAAAGAGGAGTATTGCTAAAGGAGGAAAACGGGATTCCACCCTAAATGCAAGCTGTTGATCAGACCTTTGAAGGTGATGAGGCACGCAAACACAGCCCTAGGTGCCGGGTAATGGTTCCCCTTATTTCCTTTATATCTAAGCAGTGATTGGAAGTGGAGAGCACAGGCCCCTCGTGCACTGCACATACACGTCGCGAGAGATAATCTCTAAATGGAAAAGGCATACCAACAGGGAGGGGAGAAAAAAGGAGGAAGAGATTTGCTTGCTCTCATCTTTTGTTTCTGCCTTAGATCAAGCAATAAGCTGATCTCTCTGGAGTCCAGTTCAGCGACCCACTCAATCTCATGGCCTCTCCTTTTTGGTAGAAGGCTAGACAGAGGGGTACAGCTGCATTCCCTCATCACCTCCAAAGAGCTACGAGCCGATCTACAGACTGTCTTTCCAACCAGACCCCAGGTCGGTTCCCTGGGAAAGCTCTTGCGGGGTATTTCCAACCTCTCCAACACACTGACAGCCCTCAGGAGACACTGCAACCCCTGCCGCGCATAGGGGAGAAGCAATGTCAGAATGTAGGAAGGACAGACAAGGAAAATTCACTTCTGGAGGGTTACGGTGTGTGTTTTTCCCCACGGGGTCATTGCAGCACACTGATACTCAGACAACATCTGGGTATGCAGGCAGCTCTGCTTGGAGGAAGTGTTTCATGAGATGGCTCTGTGTTTGAGACACAAGGATTAAAATAGGACCGTATCAGTGTTTGGGGTTGCTGTTTTTCTACTTAGATTATGATGATGATCCTAGGAGCAAATCTAGGAAATCCAAAGTGGAGACTACCGGAAAACGGAACAAAAATCAAAGAGAAATCACATCCCTGGCACTAAATTACAGCCCTGACTCCCACCAAACCCTGCTTAGCAGCTTGATGCTTTTTGCCCTGGCATTGCAATGGTTAAAAAATAAAGCTAAATACAAGCTGCTGCACTTCTAGCTGTAGTAGGCAATGGCTGTCACATGCTCACCCCTCATCTGGATGCACCCACAACTCACCAGGGGACCCAAATAAATATTAATTTTCCTCCAAAATCAGTCAGCCTGCAGAAAATGTCACGTATGAAAGATTTGTGACAGAGGTCAAAAATCTGGAGAAACAATAGATCAGACCGCTGCCAAATTACACCAAATTTCTAATAGGAATGAAAGATGTGGGAGTCTGAATGAAAAGGCTCAGTAGACTCACCCACTATCAGGCTTTTCTCTGGCCTGTGCAGATTTTATTATTGCTCCCCAGCACGTAAAATTTGGAAGGAATGGGTTTTATGAAATACGAATAACAGGTGAAAAAGCTGAGAAGAGTGCCCCAGAGACACCGAAAGAAGTTACTCTGAGCGCTGCGTCAATGGCTAGGGTATTCGACTGGCAGCATATAGACTGGATTTGTCCTGGGTGATGCTAAGCACCGAAGCAAAGCACATAGGAGTGTATTCCCTCGAGATTCCCCTTTTTGTCACTGGAAAGAAAGAGGCACTTCTGGAAGAAGCGGGCTGAAATGCCCTCTGAAGTTGTCTACGTAGGTTGCAACTAGTCAAGGGCAGTCCTCAGTTGGCTGGCTGAGATTGGGTAAAATGAGGTCTAAAGTCTACAGATCTAAATATCTGCACATGAATAGGTTAGAGGAGGAGAGGAGGTAGAGCAGAGGAGGTGGAGGTGGGCACTGGGTAGCTGGAGGAAGACAAGGTCCTAAGCGGAATGATAGGGTAGAAGTCAAAGGCAGGAAGAGTAGGGAGGAGAGAAATCAAAGGGATGGGGAGTGAAGGAGGCAAGGAGACAAAACCCCTTTAGTGAATTGTTGGATAAAGAGGAGAGCAATTCTTCGCAGTCATTCCCATTTGTCCAAACCAATTTTCAACCTTCATGTTCCCACAAGAACTCTACCAAGAGCTGTGAGCGTAGGAAAAGTGAATTCTGACCTATATGAAAGTGCCAAACAGACATAAAGTTCATCAGATATCAACAGGACACACAAAAAGCCATAGAAAAGAAGACACAGAGAGACTACTAGCTGGAAATACAGAGATGAGCTAGTTGCATGGGATAGATAGAACAGACAGAAATGCAGCTGAATCACAACACCCAGATTTTTGGGAACAGATGCACTCTCAAGAGCACACCAGAAAGCTAGAGGTGCCTCATACTGGCCAAATGTGATCAAGGATATCTGAGGTCTGGTGAACAGATGTTATACAGGCAAGGAAATGCTGGCCAAGCAACAAACAGAGACAATGAAAATATACAGCATCCCCAGTAGATTTTGGAACAAACTAGGAAAGGACCTTTTCATCGCAAACCACACAAACTACCTCATCGTTGCAGACAAGTGTTCAGACCAAGGGGAGGTAGATGAACTGTCAGATGAAATGCAATAAAGCAAAGAGGCATTTCAGCAGGCACCTTGTTTGACTTGCAGAAACTTTGCATGATTTACCCAGGAAGAGAAATCCTGTCCCAGCACGTTGCCCTCTGACCGTGACCGAGCAGCAAAGCTGAACCAGCAGTTTTATTTGCTAAGATTGTACTGAAGGAAGCAAAGACAGTGCCTGGTGAGTCATTCTCCAGGGAAGAATTACTCTCATTGAAGATCAGCATGACACTCCGATTCAAGCACCGAAGTCCAAATTCTTGCACGGCATGAAAGAACCAAGAGGAGTGGGGAAAAAATACAAGATGAGAAGGAAGACAGCCAAAGACCAGAGCTTACCTTTCTCACAAGCTGGAGACCTTGTAGAACACCTTTTTGGGGTCTTTTCTAAGACCAAACTATTTTCTTGGAAAAAAACGTGAATGTGCAAGAGCGCTCCATGTAAGTAAAGGGCGTATAAGAGAAAGCAATTCTTTGAGGCCACAAGTATATTTGCCCGCTGCACGTACGAGCTACAGATGCAGATGTAAGAGATTACAGATCCGCTGAGACTTGACCGGAGGGACACAGAAGGAACATGGGCCATGAGTTAGCAGCAGATACAGAAATATATGCAAAATATCACATACCCCCAGAAGAAATACATTCTGGAGAATTTCCTGTTCTAAAAACAAAGGTCAGCCCCAGTTCACTGCAAGACGTACATGAGAGTTTGAAAACGGTCAAGGTCTTTGCATCAAGGGGCAAGAACTCTGGTCCAGCCCATTGCTAGACCTTTTCTCTGTCTTTTCTTACTCTGTGGGCCAGCTATGGCCCCTACATTACCTCTACATTCCAGAGCTAAGCTATAGACTAAGGTGAGATGGAGAAATCTCTCTGAACTCAACATTTAGTCTTGTAATTCTTCAAAAACAATACATTTTTAGCCAACCTTCCTCTCAAAGGTGTTGCTGTGAAATGGTGCTAAACAATGCACAACTTAAACAGAGATAGTAAAGGGAGCATGGTGGAATGTGAAATATGGGAAGAGATTTATTACTAATACCTATTTGTATTTTCAATTTTCCTCTTCAAAAATAAAGGAAAACCAAAAAAAACACCTGGAAAACGGGACTTTACGAAAGGTAGCATCTGCCCAGGGGAAGGTAACGTGATAGCATGCTTATACTTAAAACAGTTTTGGGAACGGAGGGACCCCTAATTGTGGGAAATGGTCGATAGGGGAGGAGTGCAATGGGAAAGGCAGGGATCAGGTCTGAGTATTGAAAATCCCTGGTTATGATTGAACTCTGGCATTTGGTACGGCAGATTTGCTGGAGGGTAAGTGCATAGGGTTACAGCACAAAAGCAGAGGAAGGGCTGGGAGTAATTTCTTGCTGGTGTTTTAAGTTTGAGGAGATTCGACAGATTCCTTCCCTGAGTTTCCTTACACCAAGCGCAGGTTTTTGGAGGTTGGTGTACAAAAATAGCCAAACTCTCTGTCTGGCTTTTGTTACCAGAAAATGCATCTGCCTGCCTGACTGTCAATCATGGTCTTTATATCTAAACATTATTTTCTTATTCAGTCGGAGGACAGGGTGCACCAGGAAAGTGATCATCTGCAAGGCACCGAAAAAAAAATCCCTTTCCCTTCTAATCTGTCAGATTGATGGACCAGAAAGCGTACCAAATCTATCAGGCCCGGCTGTGTTTAGTGGTAATGGAACGTAAACCACATTTGGGGCTCACCTGTTGAGAGATTCAGATGAAAGTTTCCCTTCAGGGTGTCTCATTTTCACAAACACCAAAACCCTGCGTGGTGAGGAGACCTGAAGAAAATCCCGCTGTTACTCGGCATGAGGATCGCACAGCTGGGATGGGCTCCATTAATAAACATTGTGTTCAGAAAGTCCTTCTCTGTAGGACTGTGAATAATCTACCAGGAGAGCACAGAGACAAAGGGCTGCAAAACCACCGAGTTACGATTTCGCACGCTCATTTGAGATACTTTGACTTTCACAAGGTGCAAAGTGGATGTTTCGACCTCTGAAACTTGATGCACCCTAAATCAGCAGCATTTTCATTCCTTCATTTTGGCCCTATCTGTCTCATTCAACTCAATCCACGTAATTAAGCAACCTTGCACCTAAAACCAGTCCTCTGAAAATGAACTTCTTGTTTCAGACAAGCAAGATACGCCCGAGGGCAGCAAGCACTGATGAAGCCCTGGTCATACAGCAGATGATGGCTGCAAAACCTTCCACTTTAGTGGAACAAGGACTGAAACTGTTTCCTACCGGTTGCTTATTCACTGATTTTGGATTAAACCATGTCCCTCAGTTGTCCTCCTTCCCTTCTTGGTTTTGTCTAGCTGGACTTTGTATAGCAAGGTTTCCTGTGATGCTTTTGGGCGTTCCTCATGCTTGCCAGGTGGAAGGGACTGTCTCTGACAGCCCTGTGCGTCTGAGAGTCCCCAAATCATCTCAAATGACAACCACGTGTAACTTTTCAACACCTACTTTGGGCAGCCCTATTGAGTGCAATATTTTGAAACATCGTCCGGCAAAAAGGATTTATTGAGTTTTGGTTTTTTCTAAAACTGGTGGGCTTTAGCATCTAAATTTCATGTTTTCCAAAGCCAGAGGGTCACTCTAAGAGGACATGAAAAATACACATACACCAAACTTTGACTTACACACCACACAGACACAGGCAGAAATTAATAGACCTTTGTGGTACATTTTTGCCCCTATTGATATTTAAGACAATACCTCCAGGGAGCTCTGAGCTGGGAGAAGTTGGCTGTGGCCACCTGCAGAGGTCCGTAGATGGGACGTAATCCCAGCTGATACAAAGCAGGGAAGTCTCATTGCTGCCTACAGAGCTAAACCCTGGAGATATGTACAGCCAGGTCTGGTCCTGGAGCTACACCCTGGTCTGGTCATGTTTGAACAGTTTCTCCTGTCGCCTTTGGTCGGTTTTATTCCAGTCTCAGCTATAAAAAGCCTATTTCTTAGCAGGTATTTGCTATAAGCCTCTTTAAAACTTTTATTTTTTAAACATGTAGCTAGGAGCTGCTTGAAATGCAGTCACTGGGAAGCAGGCTCGGCAGACACTGTACTTCACTGCGCTTGTCCGTAGTCTGGGCAGAACATCACTAACAAAAAGACGGTTGCATCCACCTCCCCAGTGTTCTCCTTCTGCATCTAGGATGGTGTGAGGAGCAGCCTGGTATTTCAAAGACCCAGGCTCAGCATCCCACCCTGCCACTCACTTCAAGGGCGACCTTGGCCAAAGTACTTTATCTCAGTTCCCCTCCTGGGACAATAAAAGTAAAAGCAAGGGCTGATGTCACAAAGTATTCAATATCTGCAGAGGTGGGATCACAAAAGTTCTCAGGAACATGTGCCCATTTTTTTTAGAGTGCAAAATTTGCACACACCTCTGTGAGTATTGGCAGAGCGCTTCTCCCTCATCTCTTGTTAGCCCTTATCCCTCCAGATGAAGGATCTAAGGCAGCAGGTAAGGGTGACAGGGGTTCATCTCACCTAAGGTTAGCCCCCTTAAGCATCCAGAGTAGGACCCTGTGACAGTCCAATGCACATCCAAAGCTTGGTTCATACCACCAGCCTTCATCTCCCAAATATCCTACCCTATCCTGTCGGGATGGATAGAGGGTGCCTGCCTCTCTCCTCCGTCTCTGGAAGCTTTTGGGATCTACACAGTCAACAGACCCAGTGCATGGGCTCAGCTGGCTGAGTGTTAGCATGACGCCTTGGATGATTTTGGCAACATTGCCTGAGCACTGTCCGCAGACTATTCACCATGCACAGTTTTGGGGAAGAAAAAGGGGATTTTAAGTGTGTGGATGTGAGTCATGACATGAGATCAAAGGTGCTTTTCTTACCCATTCAGATGTAGCCGGGATGGTCAGTGTTGGCCAGAAATTGATCTCAGAGACAAGAGTTGGAGAGATGTATATGGGCCCTTGTGACCCACTGGGCTGCACAGGGGAAGCTGAAAATGCATCTTCTGCATTCTCAGTCCCTACCCAAATTGGAGCCTACCCCTTTCAGCAGAGAAGCCTGGACTTGCTCTCAGG
The DNA here is from genome assembly GCF_964199755.1 of Larus michahellis. NCBI lineage: Eukaryota > Metazoa > Chordata > Aves > Charadriiformes > Laridae > Larus > Larus michahellis. The sequence continues at coordinate 216,212,598 of NC_133896.1, forward strand.
GTATTGATGTCTTTCTAGGAGGGGATGGCCAGGCATCACCATGCTGAGGACATCCTGACTGGTTTGGGAGCTGGGGCAGGGATTAAACCAGTGTCTGCACTTAAGACAGCTTTAAATTCCACCCTGTCAGTTGCTCTTGGTCTCTTTGTTGTTCATTGTCTTGACCTGAAGATTTTCCTGTCCTTATTTGAAGAAACAAAAAAACCAGCCGTGGTGTGGAAAAAAGAAGGTGGGTGAGAACAGCCCCTTGCCCACAACCAGTGGGATGCCAGCATTGCTGCATCTGCTGACATGACTCTCTTCACTTGAATGTTCACTTGGGGCTCTGCGGTCCCTCTCCCTTCATTTCCAAAAAAGTCCTGGCTTGTCCGCAACTGTTGGTGTAAGCATTAACCACAACCATATTAGGACCAATGGTCAGACTGAAGCTAGCAATAACACAGCAGGGTGATGACACCCTGTCTTCTGCGACAAAGGCTCCTTCCCCCATCTCAGATAATGTCGGATGGCGTTTTTTTATTTATGAATAAGCAAATTTCCAGGGGATGAAATCAGCCCAGGCTCAGCTCTCTGGGGACACAGGAATTCACGCTAAATGGGATCCATCCCACGACTGTTAGTGTAAATTAAGCAGTTTCTGGTGTAAGTGCCTGGTGATGTACAGGCTTGTCAGATACTAATAGTTTTAAGTAAGTGACGACCCTTCTGTGACTTGGGTAAGCCCTATCCAAACCCTTAAATGTTTCAGAATCCTTCAGGCCTTGATCTGACATCCACTAATTGGAATAGTCTTTCCGGCAGACTAAATATTTGCAGATTCCCTTTCCCCGCTGGTGCAGGCAAAGCGCTGGAGTCTCAGCACTGACATCCTCCTGGCGCTGTGTCCTGGGTACCATCCCCAGGGAAGGTGATGTTGGACTTGGACGTTATCTGGAGCTGATTAGCATCAGATCTTCTGGCATCTGTCCCAGTCTTCCTCTCCGTCTATTGTATCTTCTCCCTTTTTCTATTATCCTTATTTTTTTTTTCAAATAAAATGAATATTTTTTACTAGCATGAGATTTTGAGGGAGACTGAAGCAGGTCAGGGGTCACTTGAAAGATTGAAGGCAATGCTGAGCTTGTTAATTTTTTCAGGAGGGAGGTTATTGTGACTTAACTGCAGCAAGGACTCCAGGGTAAGGTAACTGCCAGCCACAGTTATGGGTTGAGGTGGTCAACTCCATGGGAAGGTGCTACTGGAATGGCAGAAATGTGGTTAGACTTAAAATAATTGCTTAATTCCCTATTTTTCTATAGCCTTCCTTTATAGCTTTCGCTACCTCAGCTCCCTGGATGAAAAACAGAATTAATCCATCCTTTTTTCCTCCCTTTCATCTGCACTTCTCACTGCATGTCTATGAGTTTTCCTCAGTGTAATAATGTAGGAAAGTCTGCACTGGATTAGCCTCTCTGTCCTACCTCTGAAAAGGTGCAGGAGCTCAGGAAAGAATGATCGAGCCGGAATACAGCAAGACCTATTTTGGTTCTGCCCTCATTTTGTTCCAGGACCTTAAAAGACATTTATTTTCCATTCTCCTTCAGCTGCTGGCATTTTTTTATTGAGGCAGTAGACTCAACATCTGAGGCAATGGCAGTGCTGGGTGCTGCTGTTAGGAATGTCATGGAGGACACCAAAGGTACCTTCATGCCAGCAGCCAGACAGGGCAGTTGCTTTCTGCCCCGATCAAGCCAGGGACACAGCACCGTTTATTCCTTATCTCTTTTCCCACCTCTGCAATATTTTCCAAAACTGTGTCTGAACTATTTCCCAGGTCGCTGGGGGTAAAATGCAAAGGCACAATATCCCTGACAATCCAAGGAGCAGTTTGAGAAGGCTTCATTTCCATTTTCTCTATCAGCTTAAGAAGCACACGAGTGCTTCCTGGCATTTCTCTATTTGGAGATGTTAAGGGTAGCAGAAACCATCGAACCCCTAATTTGATCTCCTGCGTAGCTCAGAACAGACGCTTTTGCCTCGAAACTGGGCTGAGCCCAGTGACCTGGATTTGTTTAAAGTATCTTTTCCTGAAGGTGCCCTAATGATTGGCCAACCCTTTAACCATTCCTTGACAGATCGCCCCAGGCTGTCAACCTCCCCCTTCAATTTGCAAGGCTCACTTGCTCGTAACCAATGTTTTTTTGGCTTCAGCTCCCACATGTTGGCTCTTGCTATTTTTTTCTCTGAGTAGAGCCCTTTATTATTCCTTTGTGTCAAGCTAATATGATTGTAGCTCTTGCTGCAAGTGTGGACGGTTTTCTCCTCTGAACTTATGTCAGCTCTTACCCCATATCTATGCTCAATTAAGAGAGCTCTCGGTAACTAGCAAAAGGGGTAGGCTTGAACCAACACAGGATTTGGCAGAAGAGACCTTCTCTTTTCCCAAAGCTATTACCCAGAAATTAAATCACGGTCAGGTTTCCTTCTTAAGGGGCAATAGCTCAAATTCAGGATCCCTACTCAGGAACACATTTCGACATGTACCTAAGAAGGCTCTAAGGGTTTCACCAAAACAATGGGCACTTAAGCAAGTCTTTAAGTACTTTCTTCTGAAGGCAGTAAGATTGGGCAAGGCTAAATCCCTGTTGCATCAGAGCAACGCTACCCAGAAATCACAGCAGCGGGAGGAGAAGACAACCCTCTCCCTCTCCACAGTGAGGTCCCACTTCATCAGCTCTCTCTGTGCTTCAGTGGTGCCCCAGACAACCTGGCAATTTTGCCAATGGTCAGACAGGGGTGGGAGATGTTTACGATGGGGTTTCTGAGCACCAGGAGCCCCACGGTTCCACTTCATAGACTGCCTGACATCCTCGTGATGGGGAAACTTTGTTCTTTCCCCATCCTTCCTCTTAGCTGCACCTCCAGTGTCACCCAAAGCCTAACGAAGTGAAAAATATTTTTCTGTCAACTTCAACGGGCTTCAGCTCAGGCTCCCAGCATGTGCATGTGTCTCTCACTTCCAAACACGGCTACTCCAGTTCAGACACGGCGTGTCTGAAGGTTCCTGGCACCCATGTCCTTGCAGCTTTCCCTTCTCAGCTCTGAGCCACATGGCCAAGGACTTCACGCCTTGAGTACGGGCCATCGCCTTGGCTGGATGTGTGGCTCCTTCCAAATTGCCAGCGTTAGCACCTTGTCCATGTGCAGCTTCAGCCCTGACCGGCGCAGTGGTGTGGCTGATGTTTCTGGGGGCCCACCTACAGCTCTGCACCCCCCTCCCTCCCGTCATGCACACATAGACACACACACATGTGTACGCAGAGCCATGTGCATTTCCTGGCTCTGTTTCAACAAGCAGAAAATAAAAAAGCGGGAACCTCTGGCCTAATCTGCAGGGACAGGATTCCTGAATTAATAAGTCACCAACATCTAATTCACCTCCCTGTCCTCAGCAGCAAGCGTAATGATTCCCTCTTTGCCTCTAACAAAAGCAATAAAAAGAAAAAAATTAAAATAAAAAATTCCCGAACAATGCTTTTCTTTTCTTTACTTTTCTTTTCTTTTTTTCTTTTTTTCTTTTCTTTTTTCTCCTAACATCGCTAAGTGGGGGTACTTCCACAATCCTGAAATTAAAACAATCCAGACAAACAATATGTCGAGCTCTGTCTTGCTTCCTGCTGCAATTATTCCTAATGTTTGGCCTCAGATCAGAGGCAGCAGCAATCTCTATAAATACGACAGCGGAGCGGAGAGCTATTTCCAACAGAAACGCCTCCCGAATCATGTCAGGAATTTATGAGGCTGAGAACGGGCCAAGATTGAAATATGTTCTGGATCAAATGGCATTGCATAGGTGGCTCTGATCAGCTTGGCAGTGGTGTGATGAAGGAGGAATCCTCCAGATGGAGGAGTGGAGGGATATTTATTGATTTTAAAAAAATAATAAATTAAAGCTGAGAGTGACAAGAAAAGGCATTGGTATTTTAAAACTCAAGCTCTGCCAGACAGGGCCAGCAAGGAAAAGGCTTTAACTAGTCTAGATTCCTCGGCATCTTTTTTTTTTTCGTGTGTGTATGTGTGTACGTGTGTTATTCTTTAAAGCTCCCTGGACCACTTTGTGCCTGGTACATAGGAAGATGCAATCCCTATACCTTCTGCCATCTAAATCCCATCTTCCTTGGGGCATGTTAGCAAATTTGGAGAGGCCCCTCATTGCTGACCACTTGCAGAAGGTGTCATCTGGTGGGGTTTTTTAATGCCTACCTCTCATTAAATGTAAAGTGAAATATCTTGCCCATCTCTGCTTCTGCTGAGTCCACATCAGGCGGGACAGAGTCCTCCTCAGAGCCAGATCAGCCTCCTACACCCAAATAAGCAAGGTGGGGAAGGGGACCGAGAGACAAGGACAGGTGGGCTGGCATGCTGTCTCCCCTCGCCAGCTCTGAGAAACATGGAAAGTTGCAAAAGAAGCACTAGCATCTATTTTCTTTCACCGTGCTTGCAGAGACTCAGTGTTAGACCTTTTTACCCCATTTTCCTGAACGATGAGGTAACGCGTTCTGCAAGCAACAGGTCTCCCCTGTGCAGAGACACAGTGACCAGCACCAGCTCAGACAGAGCAATGCTTTCTTTAGTAAGCAGCTTGAAGATGTAGCAGCAGCACAACCTGAGACCACCATTTTTCAGGGCAAACTTCTGGTTTGGACATTAATAGGCCTTTTGGGAAGGGACAGCAAATACGCTGCCCCTTTTTGTGAGTCTCAGCCAGACCCTGTGAACACCAGGCTGCTTTTGAAGGACTTATGACATTCCCAAAGGTCCCAATTAACATTTTTTCACTTAAACCACTCCCAGATGCCAAACCTGAAGAGCAGTATCATATGTAGATCAAGGTGGTATCACGGGGTTGAACAATCACTTGATCCCATGCACATACAGGGACTAGGGGGTCATGGAAAGCTCATGCCTTCTGTGAACTTTTCGACCAATTTGCTAATTGCCATGACAAATTAGCATTTGGTGCAACACCAACTACATTGTCTCTATAGTTGATGGAAGGAGATGGGCAATGTAAGAGTACAGTTTATTCACCATGGTTAGATATTGAATCATAGAATCATAGAATCATCTAGGTTGAAAAGGATCTTTAAGATCATCAAATCCAACCTTCAACCTAACACTGCCAAGTCCACCATGGCCTTCAGCACTACGTCTACCCCTCTTTTAAATACCTCCAGGGATGCTGACCCCAACACTTCCCTGAGCAGCCTGTTCCAATGCTTGACAACCCTTTCAGTGAAGAAAGTTTTCCTAATATCCATCCTAAACCTCCCCTGGAGCAACTTGAGGCTGTTTCCTCTTGTCACAGAATCACAGAATGGTTCAGGTTGGAGGGGACCTTAAAGATCATCTAGTTCCAACCCCACTGCCATGGGCAGGGACACCTCCCACTAGACCAGGCTGCTCAAAGCCTCATCCAGCCTGGCCTCGAACATTTACTGGGATGGGGAATTGACAGCTTCTCTGGACAACCTGTTCCAGTGCCTCACCACGCTTACAGTAAAGAATTTCTGCCTGATATCCAATCTAAATCTTCCCTCTTTCAGTTTGAGGCTGTTGTCCCGTGTCCTATCATTACACTCCCTGATAAAGAGTCCCTCCCCATCCTTCCTGTAGGCCCCCCTTAGGGACTGGAAGGGGCTCTAAGGTCTCCGCGGAGCCTTCTCTTCTCCAGGCTGAACAACCCCAACCCTCTCAGCCTGTCCTCACAGCAGAGGTGCTCCAGCCCTCTGATCATCTTCGTGGCCCTCCGCTGGACCCGTTCCAACAGGTCCATGTCCTTCTTGTGCTGAGGACTCCAGAGCTGGTCCTACCACACGTTACTTGGGAAGATGAGTTACTAAGGGAATGTGGACAACATTCTTTGTCTAGATGCCAGCGTTGAGAAGCAATGCCCATCCTTGGCTTCTGGTTCATATACCAGTTCACGGACGGGGTATAAACTCTATTTTTCACATTGTCCATGCTGCTGATAATATACATGATGAGGAGCCTGAAGGGAAAAGGAAGAGGTCATTTTTGAATAAAGGAGTATATCCTACAGAACCATTGGGAAACGCCTATATACTGGTGATGTAAACACAGCTTAGAGATGGTAGGAGGAAATAAAGAGCAGAAAAGAGAGTACCAGTTAAAGTAGCCATTATCTCAGGGCCAAATTCTCCTTCAGCTTCATCCGGAGTTCCTAAGGATGAAATGTGGGTCTAATGTATTTGCATTTGATTACGATAAAACTGTACCCTGGGCAGAGATGACGTTTGAAAGTGTCTCTCCCCAACTTGTGAAGATTTAATTCAGTTCTGCTGTGGAGGCAGATGAAGTAATTTTAAGGGCAAGATGCTGCCCCTACTCACACCTACCCAGTCCCCGGGGTTGTGCTGTATCCTCATGTCTTCTCCAGGCCCTCTGCACATGAGCTGCAAATATTTAGACTTCTTGGCTCTCCCTTGCCAGTGTGTAACTTAAACCCTCATCTGTATGACCCCTGATTTTTGCCTTAAACCTTACAACTTGTATATCATTACCGAGTTCCTGCCCCATCATTCCTGGGCCTCCTTTGGACTTTTCCATCAGCTTCACTGGAGGTGGAGTTCCCATCTTTTTCCAATATTCTTCCACCCAGCGCTCTTATTCCTGGGGCTGGTCCATAACACATAATGTTCCTCTTCATGTTCCTGCCAGGTAGGTCTTTATTAGTTTTGGTCTATGTATTGGATCATTGTTTGGATCGTTGCGCGACTAAGTCCTGGACAATAACAAGATTCTGTGCATTCGCTAGTGTTTCTGTCATCATTTCCAGGACTGAAATTTCCCCAATTAAAACAAAGTAAGAAGGAAAAAAAAAAAAAAAAAAAGAAGAAATACAAACCATCCACTGCTACCCTCTACTTGCAAAACGACATCTCACCAGTGAAGCAATGCTCCCAAAATTTGGCTTCAGATATTACAGCCCAAGTGCAATAGCTTTTGTCACCTTTGACAGTTTTTTATTCTGTTTCCTTCAACACTGGTCAATATTTGCATAATAAAGTTTCTCTGATGCTGGAATGCAGCCATGTCTTTGGAAACAAGCCCTGGCTCTGTCGGGAATGCCTCTTAGAATGAAAGAAATATCTGAATTTCCTTAATTTGTGCAGGGATTTCCCTTTCGGTAGCATGGCTGGCCCTGGTGGAATAATAGCTAAAGGAGACATTGTGCCCTGTTATTTTCTTCTTTCTCTTCATGCTTCAGAGGTCAACACTGCATAAGCTGCAGCTCTGCTAAACTGGAGGAAAATCTTCTGATGATCACTGTAAAGGCACAATAGAAGATGCAGCTGGATTTTTGCAGGGGAAGCAGCTGTGGGATCTGTTTTGAATGGGTAGGATTTGTGGAAATTCCTAAAGGCTGGGAATACGTGTGGCACTTCTAAAGTGCAGCATACCTGGCAAACAGAGAGGTAACATCAATGTTTATGGTAGCAATAACACCCATGGCCTCTGAGAGCTGAGTGCGGTGCAGAAGAGAGACATTCAGGGGCTTGTAAGCCTGCTGGGATATGTTTTGGACGCCAGTTCAAATCCAGCCTGGTTTGATAGTGGTGAAAGCCGCCATCTCCTCACTGCCTGGAGTCAGTAAGTAGACATATTTCCACCTTATAAAAGCCACAGTTGCCCCCTGTGCTCCCCTTGTCAGCAGAGAGGTGGGTGCTGAAGGAGATACCTCTTCTTTCAGGCTCACTGAAAGAGAGACCGTTTCCCTTCCATGTTATCTCTGAAGACCTATCGAGCCTCTCATATCATTTGACCGAGGCACACCGCTTCCACCCTTGCAGATGAACTGGTATCTCAGCTGGCAAGCCTGCCTCGTTTGCCCTACCTGACCTGGGATCTCCAGAGGAACTTCACACAATGATGCATGAAGATAAAATACGGGGACAGCTATCTCCTTTGAGGTGGACCAGACGCAAGATTTAAGGAATCGTCCCCCAACACCTACAGAAATGGGACAGCGGTGTCCATGTACATTCAGGGGTGAAGTAAAAGGCTTGTGAGGTTGACAGGAGCTGCTGGCTTTCACACCTCTGCAGGCTGGCTCTTCCAGGCCAACAGCAAGGTCATTGTGTCAAGAGTTGCAAATTCCTCAAGCCAAAGCCAGGAAGGCTTTTTCAGTAGTGATCTTTCAGTCATTTGGCTCATTGAGCAAACAGAACCCAAAGTGTGTCCATGATTTTATACTAAGTCATTGCCTGAGCACCTACATACCTACCTCTTCCTACACAGTCAAGTCACTCATGTTCCCCTAGACCACGTCCAGGCTATCAAACAGATTTAGACCACAAGCATTTTGGCACGAGATCCTTTTGTATATATAACAACATACCCGTGCTCATGCTGCGTGGGGACCTAGAGTTTTGCTGTACTGTCTGCAGCAATGTTGAGATATGCTTGGAATGTCAAGTCCATGCATTCTGGATTAAAGACAAGCTGGGTTTTCTTTCTCACAAAGCAGTCCACATCTGCCTCCCCTTTGGGGAGATGCAACCCATCGTCTGTGAGCAGCTGGATGCCGGGGCTCAAACACACAACGCAGTTACAGCAGCCCATACGACATTGCCATGTGTTGGCTGAGATGCTGTAACTGTCCCAGTGCACATTCTCCACGCAAGGCAAGCAGAAGTTGGACACTTCTGCATGGTAAGTTGAGTTGATGTGAATGACCTCACATTTGGCTGCCATGGATTACCTTGCATTTGATAACCCTATTAAAGTGCTCTGTTGTGCTGTGGACTTAACCAGGGGTATTTATGGAGACTTCATGAGTTTTGAGTGTTGCCACGTGTCTTACCAAAGGAAGATTTCTCTGATCCTCTATTTTCATCACACAAAGGGGAGCTGGCAAGTCAGTCAGATGTATGTATATCTCACAAACTAGTTTCAATGTCTGCCCTGGCAAAAGTCTTTCTTGCTTCCTCAGGGCATGGTTCCTCTGAATCCACAACGATTTATTCTGTAGTGACAAAAAAAAAGAGGGTTGTGCTCCCACCTAGCCTTGAAGTCCAGTTGCGCAGCCTGGTTTCTATCGCCGCACACAGCTTGGGGTTGCCAGCAGACTGCCTGGTCCACGGCACATGGCATTTGGCCTTCAGCCTCCTCTGGGTCCTGTGTGATGCCCCACGGTCCTAGTTCATAGTAATTATTGGAGGAGGGATGGGGGGGTTCAGTGCAAAGAGTCTGAAATATTAAGTGGGCTGAGCTGCAGCCTGCCAGAGTAATGTTTTTACAGTAAGAAACTGAGGGTAGGTGTTACGAGCTCTGAGATGTGGCATAAAGACTTGTGGGGGTGTTTGAAGGTGCAAAGCCTGCCGGGACAGTATTGAAGGACTGCGCAGGGCAGAGGGAGCCAAAAGCGGTGCAGTCTCATCAACAACACCTACTCTACTAAATAAAGCCGACCGGAGCTGGTTCGCTGGCCCTGAGGCCAAGTGTCACAGCATGGCTTGTGTCCAAACACCTCGTCTCTCCTCTGCCTGAGAGCAGGGTTTGGGAGTGAGCTAACAGTGAAGCAGTGTGGACAATTGGTTCTCCAAGACCTGCGCTTGCATCCTGGACCTCTCTTACTTATCAGCGAAGATGTCTCCTGAGATCCCAGGAATGATTTCAAGGTTCTTCAAACCAGCTCCTCTATGGCTTAGAAGCAACAAGAACCTACTTATAGGGACTGCTAAGGACTTCAGATTGTATTTTATAATACAAACTGAAATCAGGTAGTTGCCCAGTTCTCCTTCATCAAACACAACAGCAGCAGCATTGTCCACCTTCAAGGGCAAGGACAGTACAGAAGAGAAGACCACCATGTCTTCTGGTCCCTTTCCACAGGCCATTCACACAGGCAACACCACTACTAAACAAGGCTGTTGTTAAAAAGTATAATTTCCCATGGGACTAGCAGACTTAACACTTCCCAGACGATGAGAAAACAGTCACTGGTCTCCTGCCACTAAAATGAAGTGGGTCCACTTTCTTGGGAGGTACATGTCTGTCTCTCATTACTGTCATATCTGAAATGATCCTCAGGCTGATAGGAAAGTAAAAAACCTTATCTTGCAGATAGGGGAAAAAAAGGGAAACACCGATGAAATACCATAAGAAAACGTCACATGAAAAATCTATGCCTTTCATGCGAACCATGTCCACAACAGTGACGAGGGTCACCTCGTTAAAGAAACTCAAATTTTGTACCATGTAACTCAATAGTTTCGTACAACATCATAACACACCAGTTATATCTTCTCAGCATCTTCCTGCATATGTTATGCAAAAGTTGGCTAATCCATCCCAAATGTCCCAGCTGGTTTATGACCAAATACACATTAGCCTGGCTAGCAATCACTCAGAAAAAGGCTTGTTAGGCAGCTCTTTGCCATTAATTTTTTTTTGCTCAGACATTAAACAGCCTCGTCCACCTAGATCATAAAATGTCTTCCTAACCCTGCAGACTGTTAAAAAGTGTGCCTGCAGACATTTACTGTCACATCTGGAAAAGCCCGCGCTATCATAATGACTTCAATACAGATTTCATCAGAAGACACATGGAAATTAAGCTGGATTCACCAAATCCCTTGCAAGCCGTTCCACGCTAAGCACATAAGAGCTGACTCCCTCTGTTTCAGGGTCTGCACAAGCTGGTGGTGCTCAGCGTGGTTTGCAGGTGAGTCTCCAGGACTTGTGTTGGATCAAGCTGCCAGGCTAGAGTTAGGCAACTTTCACTGTTCCAGTGACCCTGTCCCCAACTCCGGCTCTGCACATTTTGGATTCCTGAATGCCCCTGGGATGCTGGTGCATGATTCCTTCTCTGATACTTGCTAGCATGATGAAGTCGGATTTCTTTCTCTTGAAAGAAACCTTTGTAGAAATCCCAGGCTGGACTATGACCTATTTAACAAGTGTTTTAGGACAGAATACAGTCCCGATGTTTGTTGCAGAGCTCATTGTGACTGGTTGTTCCCTACCTATAGAATCATAGAATCATAGAATTGCCTAGGTTGGAAGGGACCTTTCAGATCATTGAGTCCAACCATCAACCTAACTATGACAAAACAAAACGCTAAACCACCTCTCTAAGCACCACGTCTACCCCTCTTTTAAATACTTTCAGGGATGGCGCCTCAACCACTTCCCTGGGCAGCCTGTTCCAATGCTTGACAACCCTTTTGGTGAAGAAATTTTTCCTAATATCCAATCTAAACCTCCCCTGGTGCAACTTGATGCTGTTTGCTCTTGTCTTATGGCCTGTTCTCTGGGAGAAGAGACCGACCCCCCCTGGCTACCCCCTCCTTTCAGGGCGTTGCAGAGAGCGAGAAGGTCTCCCCTCAGCCTCCTTTTCTCCAGGCTGAACACCCCCAGCTCCCTCAGCCGCTCCTCACAAGACTTGTGCTCCAGACCCTTCACCAGCTCTGATGCCCTTCTCTGGACACGCTCCAGCACCTCAGTGTCTTTCTTGGAGTGAGGGGCTCAAAACTGTGCACAGCCCTCGAGGTGGGGCCTCCCCAGTGCCAAGTACAGGGGGATGATCACTTCCCTAGTCCTACTCGCCACACTGTCTACGAGCTGCCTACTAACTCATTCTCTTTTTTTCTTGTCAACTCCACCCTGTGGTGTGGTGTAAAGGCTGCAGTGAGTTGCCCATGGTCTGCTATAATGACACGGTTTAATGGGGGCTCCAGAAACTCACTGCTGCACATCTTGTTGGTTGCTCCGCTGCCAACTGTGGCTGGAGAAGAGTAGACCCAGAAAAGCCCATGGCCTGTGGTTGCCCTGTTCCAGCTGATGGAGAACAGATCACCTGGAAGATGATCATGCACATTGCAATGCTATCTTCACCACCAATGGAGGTGGTGGCATGATGTTTTCCTTGTAAATGTCTCAGTCCCCTCCCGGGGCTGGAACCCTGTAGCTCTGGGGACTTTGCCTACAGAAAGGCTGCTTCCATGTAGGTAAATGAATACAATGTGAAATTTTGCAAAACATAGACACAGAGAAACATTTCTTCCTAAAAAAAAAAAAAAAGCCTCTAATGTCACAAATCCAAGTATTGGAAACCTTGCTGAGAAAAAGTCTTTTCTCTTGGTGAACATAGACAGGTTTTTACTCCCAAGTTTGATTTCCAGCCAGGAAGGACAAAAGTCCTTTTCATGAAACTTTAAAAAACTGGGAAAGAAATACAAAGTTTACAAATTCCTTTCAATGCTCCTCCTTATTTTACCATCATTACTGGAAACCCACTGGACCTGAAACCTTTATGGCTTGAAAACCAATCAGGTGACATTTTAAAATACAGCCTTGAGAAGCAATCAGTGACTTCATTCCTTTCTTTGTCTTGATTGTTGCACTTTCTTTTCTCCCAGCCCTCTGCCTTTCAGCCCACCCTTAAACCCACTACCTGCCTTTTCGTGCACACAAAGGACCCAGACTTCCCACTCGTTTCTACAACCAGGTCACAATTGACTACATATGCTTAAAAAATACCCACACAGGCTGTGCAAGGAACTCCTCCTTGAGCCAACCCACACTCCTGATTCTCTTTGCAGATCCTTTCCCCGGGATGCAAAGCAATGATGAAGTGAGTGTCAGTGCCCCCATACACACTCTTTTGCACCCTCTTTGCAGGCCAGTCAGGCTGCAGGCTGTGAGCTGGGCCAAGAAAAGGTCTGTATCTCTTAATCTCCCTTCTCCTGGTGGGGAGCTTGGCCAGGTCTTGGAGAAGAGGGCACGTTTCTCCAACCCGCTCTAGAATAAGTTACAACATCTGCTTGCCAGGGAAGAAGAAAGCCACAGTACAAGGATCCCATCTGTTTTCCATCTTGACATGAAGCCAGAAAAGCCAGTTGGTTTTTCATTTCCCCAGATGCTTGTGGAGCTCTGCTCCTCACCCTCCTATCCGTGCACTAGGAATGGAAGGGGCTGGATACTGGGGAGGTCTGGTGGTGCCATGAAGATCTTGTGGGCTGGTTCACCCTGCCTAATTTCTCAAGACAGGGATGCCTCTGCCTCCCCTGCAGACCTCATCTTGTGATACCTGAACATGTATGTCTCCATGGCCTCAGGGATGATGCCAAGGCTTCCAGCTGAGGCAGAGACCTCTGTGACTCAGGTGAACCTCATGCAATGAAACTATCAGGAGTTTGTTCTTGAACCCCTAGTGACCAAAGCTGGGAAAACATGGAAGCTGCCCGCTCCTGAAGCATTTTGGGATCAATCTCTGGTCCTCGTTGCATGCTCTTCTCTCTGAGCATCATATGAAGGGGTCTCATAAAGGGTTAACAAGTATAATAGAGGTACAGAGATTTCCTGCCACACCTGACAGGTGAGGAAAAGAGCACTTTGTTGCTAGTTCTTCCAGGTTAGCTGTCTTATTCTCCTGTCCCATTGGGAGATATGGAAGGAAGGGGTTTTTGTGAACTTTCTTAGTGCCTCCAGGGTGATACATGCTTGTTTTACTCCACAAGACCATTTGGCTGTGCGTTCTTTCTAGCTACATCTCACATACATGCAGGCTGAGTCCAAATCATTGTTCCCAGCCTGCCATGGGGGATCAGGGCTTGCCAGTATCTCCATCCTCTCTGCCCATCTGCAAAGGGCTATGGAGAAAAAGCAGTGGCTCTTGAGAACCAGAAGGCAGTAAGGGACCCGGCACTTCTTTCTCATTCTCTTCCCTCAGCCTCCAATTTATTAAGCAAGAAGGTAAATAAACAAATCTAAACTTGACCTGGTATCACTGGTGAGGATGATGTGATTCATTTCTTGTGGTTGAGAACTTGGCATTTTTTACATGAAAAAGGATATTTCTCTTTCTCCTGGACCTTCACCATGTTATGGCCCAGGAGCACTGTATGAACTCTCTCCTTTGGGTACGAAATCTCCTGGGAGGCAGTGGGACAAGAAAAATAAGCAAATGTGACTCAGCCCTACCTTGGCTATCCACAGTGAAGGAAGCCTGGATGGACATCACAGTGACTCCTCCTCCTTAAAGTCACAAAGCTGCAAGGGCTCATTTCTGTGGAAGGATAAAAAAAGAGATCTACAACCTATGTGTTGCTTGACTACTGGCTATAGCTATAGCAGGATTCCATCTTATGCCTCTATTATGCATTTTTGAGGACTATGAGGGTGATAGCTACATAAAAATTAGAGGGTGTCCTGGAAGGGCATCCAGGAGGGATGAAGAGGGATCTCTTTCAGTCCAAGAACCTTCTCCTGTAGAAGGCAGACTAGGGGACACCAAATGATAGGAACTAGGTTCACAACAAACCAGGGGGTTAGCTCTTGAGCCAACAGAGAAGTGGACTGTAAGACTCTCTTCTGGGGTACGAGAAGGTGACAGGAGCGCAAGAGGAGAATGTGCAATTTCAGGAAAGGAAAATCAAAGGGTTACGGAATGCTTTAAGCCTCCAAGGCTATGTCTGTATTAAAGAGCCAGCTAGAGCCAGAGCAATGGCACCAGCTCTTTTCCATGATCATCCAGACTGATTAAATCTTAGCTTAGTCCCCCGCGTGTCTGAGGCCCACACCAGCTAGTGAGTCCAGACAACATCCAGGCATGGTCATCCTCACAAAGGGCAAGGATCATTGACAAAACTCAGTAAGGGTGAAGTCATCTGTTCAGGGGATAAAAACCACCTGGTTGCAAGTTCTGCTGTGCCACTTGCCCTGGGCAGCCAGAGAACAGGCTCCAGCCTGGTTTATTTACTAGTCAAATGCAGCCAAAGATGCAGGTATCTCGGGACTGTGTGCAGGCGCTTGAGTCCAAGAAAGAAGTGTGATTTCCAACACGTCTCTCCCTTTGGCAGTGCCTGTTGGCTGGGCTGAGACATTCCCCCATGAAGCACTTCAGGCTGCTGTGATGCTGAGATGCCAGTGGTCCTCATTTAGGCATGTCCGTCTGGCCATGCCCTGTCTGCTAGCAGGGCTGTCTCTCCGCTAGATCCTTCCCCATTCCTCTGATCCAGGGAATTTTAAAACAAGTACTATGCAAGCTGGGATGGGTACCAGAAGGAGCATGGCACCCATGGCAGGAACACAATGTCCCATTAGTACCTCGCGCCTTCCATGAGTAGCAGACCTGCTCTGGTCGAAACAGTTTGTCTGATAGGGTTTCTGCAAGTGAGAATAATGTGGTCCATCTGGTAGCTCCAGAGTTGGGATTTAAGCCCAGCAGCTTGGTCAAAGTCCAAACAGAAAGTTCAGCTGTAGCTGGGACACCATATTTAAAGGTGTCCCAGGCTCTCAAGCACACTCTTATGAAATCCCAGTTATAATGGAGCACAAAGGAGAGGAGAAAAATTAATAGGTGTTTCATAGAGAAATGCCTTTCATTGACTTATTATGCCCATAGATTTAGCACATTTCAAAGGAAATTTAGCCAGAATAGAGATGGGAATTCAGCTCCAAGAATTTGTGACTATTATCACTAAATTAATTTACCTAACTCTACAAGGAGTACAGTTACTTCGTTTGTTCTCCTAAGTATACCAAGTGTAATTGATCATTTAGGAAACTAATGCTGAACTACCCTGGCAGCGTGCTACCTTTATCAGAGAAGTTCTGGACTATTTTACACAAGGATGAAACAGGTCCCAGTGCCAATTTCTAATCACTGATAGTGGGGGTCCAGCTTTGCAACACAGTTGGCATATCTAGCCAGATGGGATATCATCTGCCTTTGATGCTCTTGAAACCTCAATTCCCTGCCAAAATTTGCTGGAACTGCCCACTGAGTGCAGAAGGCATCTGAAAGGACAGAGGATGGCCATAAAGACATTTGTGAAGGCAGTAGAAGAATATCCCAAAAGACTTATATCCTTAACAAATTAGGGCCCAAAACACAGTCCCCCCAGCTTACCAGAACTTGCCACTTCTCACACAACTATCAGCTCTGACAGACAAACTCTGGCCAAGTTTGCTAGGTGATTTAAGACACTGCCACTCCCAAGTGTTCATTCCTTTCCTAACCTTTGGCCAGGCATAGCTAACCCTGTGAGAGGAGCAGAAGATGTTCACCAGGTTCTCAGATGCCCCTAATCAGAGGTCCACACATTGTTTGTCACTCTTTAAATTCATTTGCCCCAGGAACAGATCTGTCAGTCTTTCTGAGAAAATGAAATTCCTTTCCAAAACAGCAGAAATGCTGCTTTCCGTTTCCCCTCACACTGCACTGTCCTTCCCTTCCATCGCCGTGGTGGGTGGACACCTATTCCCACCTCCTTCCCTCCTGAGCATCCAACCTGTGGGCTGCATCCATCCCAGCTCCAGATGCCTCTGGAGGGGTCTTAGATCCCCATAAAGCACTGTGGGCTCCAGCAAGGCTTGCGAGCTGTCAATACCTCATATGGGATATTCAGCACCTCAGCTTCAAGCGACTTGCCCATGATGTAAGAGGGAGCTTAGACCATTATCACCCTGCTCCCGGCCTGTTCTGCAATGACAAGTCCATCTTTCCTCTTGTTTAATCATGCAATCAACGTGGGAATATAAAGGTTATGAAAAAAATATGGCATAAAATACAACTGTATTTTTACAAAATGTTCTTGTAGCTAATATAATACACAGTCCAATGCACTTTACAAGGCAGACCCTCTAAAACCTGCTACCAAACACCAGAATTCATATGTTCAGCTGGTATAAATCATTGCTGCTGATTTACACCAGCTGAGAACCGGGTCACAATTGCCTAATTAAATAGCTTCTCTTTGAGCAAAAAGCTATACTTTTAAAAAGTGTAACTGTGAATTACTTTATATAACCCATCATTGGAAAGAGAGAGAGCGCGAGAAAGAAAGTGAGAAAGAAAGCAAAAGAAGCAGAGAGAAAGAGCAAGAGAGAGCAGAAGAAAGAAAAAGAAAGGAAAAGAAAAAAGGAAAGGGAAAGAAAGTAGGAAAGAGAAAGAGAAAGAAAAAGACAGAGAAAGAAAGAAGGAATAATTTGCTTATATTTATTTTGGGAGCTCAGTTCCTTTCATTGGGAAAGAATGGGGCAGTTTGGGAAGCCCAGACTAAATCACTCACAATGATAACAGGGTGATACCAAGAGCAGTAAAACTAATTTATTGGGCTGAGTTTATCTGATTCCAGGGAAAGTGAGTACTGTTGAGTGCAGCTCTGACTGTGCTTGCGTCTGACAAGACACACAGTTCAGATGCAAAATTACATTAAGCAGATGTAGCCCATTAAGAAGCCGAGTCTGAAAATGTACTTTATCCTGTCAAGGCAAATCCTAGTTGAAAACTTTGGGCCTTCAAAAAAAAAAAAAAAAAACCTTCAAGAAGATGTTCTATTTTGGGTTTTATTGCTTTAATCTTTTTTGTGTCAGTCCTAGTTACAGGGTGATGATAAATATAAACCCACCTCCGCTGGATTTCTAACATAACTCCATTACCTAGCCCCAGCCAGAGCAGTGAAAAGTCCCTCAGCATTCAACCCAGCAGAACCAGTCCTGGATTCAATTATAATCCAGAATTAGGTGAGGCTGGACGGTTCTCAGACGCAAACCAGGTAAAACACAAATCAGATGTTCCTACCCCAGACCAGGCTAAAAGGCAGAAGGATGCAACCAGTTCATCCCTTCTTCGCACCTGTCCATCATGAAGACTGTGCTGGGTTAGCTCTGATGGAGGTGTCTCCATCGCCGTCACCTGAAGCTGCGTGAGAGGATTCTCGCCCTGGGTGACTCTGTGCATGAGAGCACCTGAAAAAACGTGGGATCTGGTGCAGAAGGAAAACTTGGATGGGATTCGAGATCTGTGGAGTTTCACTTGGTTGTGCTAGAAGAGGGTGGGAGTTTTATTTAATAAAAGTTTTGGTGAATTCTCCAACTCAATTCCTTTATATCTAATCCTATTTATATACCCACACTAGTTGTAAAGCTGGGAAGGAACAACTGGTCTGGACTAAAAAAAGACAAAAATATACAATAATGTATTAGTCACTGAGGCACTCAAGTCTCACTATTGCGTTTAGGTCCCAAAAAGGCACTTTGGAGCATCTTCCCTGTGAGTGCTGATTTTTTTTGCTTCAGAGCATTTCAGTTCATTCTCCATGATTCCTCCATTCTCATATATTTCATCCGGTACACACACCCTTGAGGGAAGTGTTCAAAAGCACCAGCAGGATATCAGCGACAAGAAAGAAGGTCAATCTCATTAGACTGGCCAAGATCATTTTTAGGAGAAAGAGGATGACGTTGAAAGGATCATCAGTGGATTTCTATGCAGCAAGATCTCTCAGCTAATCTAAGTCTCCTAAAGGTAAGACAGGGCACTTAGGCTATTAACCAGACTACACAGAGTAATGGAAAATATTTTGCAAGGAGAAATCCTCTACCAGTAATTCATTGTTCATGTAAAACACAGTTACTGCATGGAATTCATTTTGCTCTTTGAAGTTTCTTTGTTTACATTTTATTATCTGGAATAGCCTCTTTAATGGTTGGGAAAAAAAGTTGCTTTGTACCAGAGCAATTAACAATAAAAGTCAAGTTCAGGGGCCTTGACTCTGACATTTGATTGCAACCGCAAAGTGGACAGTGCGCTTGAATGGTTTGATTTTCTTTATAAACTCCACAAAAGTGAACTTTTTTAGTTTCCTTGGAATTATGTGCAAATCCCAAGATGGAAATGTTCCCTCTAATGGAGAGAAAAGGAAAAAGTAAATCTAACCAGCTACATTTAAATGTTTACAATGCTTGATTTCACCCATTGAGTTTCATTGTTTTATTTGGAAGTGTCTTTAAGCAATTTATGTAAAATAATAGATGCCAGCTGTAACCATTTTGGGCATAGGAGTCATACAGGATCATGCTCCAATGCTAATAGTCCATCTATGCTTAACAACTAATTAGCTTGGTTTATAACAAGACCAAACATCAAAACAGAAGGACCTCTACGACAAGCACCAGGCTAAGGATAAATCTCATCCGACCTCTGACATCTGCTCGGTGGATGTCTACATGCAAAGGGTCACGCTAACTCCCAACGGACACAATTCATCTTATCCTCATCCCTTCTTTGGAGGCACGCCAAGTTTCTAGCACTCTAGAAATATCTTTATCGACAGTGCAGGGAGCTGAAGACAGCTTGCTCCACGACCTGTGCAATGTCAGAAGGGGTGAATTCCTCCTGGGGGAATTAATTCAACAACTTGGGATTGTTCACTAAGGTCGCCTTTAACTCAGAAGCCCCTCTTGGTGATTTGGGGCTATAAGGACCAGATCTGGAGGTCTGACCTGGCCTGTGTGTGCCAGCGGTAATTATGAAGCAGGATCAGCCCCATTGCTTTGCAGACCCCATTTTTGAGTGTCACCCAGTTTGTTGGTCCATGGCGGTCCTGGAAGAGCCCTTGGGATCAGTGCTATGGAAGAAAGCATCCTTGAGACCTTGCATCACCAGATGCAGGGGTGCAATTCAACGGCTTAAATGTCATAGAAGCATAGAATGGTTTGGGTTGGAAGGGACCTTAAAGATCATCTAGTTCCAACCCCCTGCCATGGGCAGGGACACCCGTCAGTACTATTTGAAATGCCCTTGGGTGTCCCCTCGAGGTTCCTTATCCAAGCCCTGATGGTCAGGGGTCTCCTGCAGGGCCAAGGTCAAGGCAAAGCCTTGAACTGCACCACATGCTTCACTGCTGAGAGGAGCCCTACATCCAGGGGAGGAAGAGTTATGTGCGGGGGTCAGGGCAAGCTGGGGAGTTGCAGCTGCCTTAAATCAGCCATTTCTTTGCAGCTGTCAGCTTGAAGCTTTTATGTCGTGCCGAGGGCTGCTCCTCAAGCGTGGATATACAGGGAGTTGCTGGCCATCATCTCCCGCTTTCCCTAGACGCAAAGATACTTCCAGCTCGCACCCCTCGCAGATTGCATGCTGCCTGCAGCAGGGAAGGAAGCACCTGCAGAGGTGAGCACCGAGGTGGTATTTTAATCTGCCCGAGCCAGATGAGGAGAACAGCCCTGGATGGAGCAGGAGCTTAGAAAAGAAAACAGTTTTCCTGCCTGAGCCTGGCCCCGGCCAACATGTGCAGCACTTTGTAAAATTAATTGCATATTGAGCAGGTAGCAGGGTGGAAAGTAGCTGCAGGTGGTGCGTGTAAAAATGTATCTGCACCCAGCAGAGAAAGATCTGGATCCTTCCTTGCATGATCAACCCCCTGGACCTGGGGGAGGGGGATTTGATGTGAGATATGCCCACCAGTTGGTTTTCTTTGGGATACAGTTGTTGCTATCAATGATTTTTTTTTATATATATAATGACCCAGATTATAGCATCTCATCCTAAATTTCAAGCTATTTAGGATAATCCTAATTGTCTGAAACTCTAGGGATGTGTGACAGCTCAACTTTAACCTCCTTGAAGATTGGCTGCTTTCTTAAAATTCATACTGAATTTCAGAGAAAAGAGAGGTTTTAAGTCCATTATTATTTAGGATAATCCTAAATCGCTTGGAATTTAGGATGAGATACTATAATCTGGGATAATCCTAAATATCTTGAAATTTAGGATGAGAAACAACGGGGAAGGAAGGAAGCCCCGTAGAATGATGGATTTAAAGCCTCTCTTTCCTCTGAAATTCAGTATGAATTTTGAGAGAGATCCTCGAGGGTGTTGAAGTTGAGCTGTCACACACCCCTAGAGCTTCAGACAAACGTGGGCTTGTGAGCACCCAACTTTACCTGGTTTTATTTTATAGTCCCACGTTCGCTCCAGCCTGGGTTCATTGTTCATCACCACTGAGCAGCGCTACAGACCCGCTCCCAGACTGGGTGAATTTGGGGCCCAGCATCAGAAAATTTGAAAGGAAAGTGGGTCTCCATTTTAGAAAGCCTGTGTTTGTCAGCAGTTACCCCTTAGAGAGATCTGAGATATCGATAACTGGCATTTATAGGATTCAATTCTCCGAGGTTTTCAGTGCTTTGGGCCGGATCCAGAAGAACACTTACGCACACATTTGGCTTGAAGCGTGCGAGCCGTCCCCATTTGAGTTGTCGCTGTGCTGTACGAGTGGGGAAACTCTCCAATTAACTCAACCCATGATCGCGTTTAGGTCTGAAGCTCATCCGTGCGTAGATGGCAGCACGAGAGCCCCAGCGCAGACCTTCAGGTCCAGCGGCTTTCTCATAAGCTCTTGCGGCCTTTGCAGCATTTCCCTTCATGTCCCAGCTCCTGGAGTGGTGCAACTACATCACACCCTCTTCTGCCTTTCTATTTTCTTAAGAGAAATTTTGAGGCTGTGTGGTTCTGGTGAATACCTTGAAAAATTCCACTTAAAAGAGAAAAAAAAAAACACGCCACACAATCCAGAAAGGATCTTTAAAATAACTCTTTTCATCTTTACAATACTGACAAAATACAGTCCACTTACTCTTAACAAAAAGCAAATAAAAACGATCCACAACGCATACCAATGTTATTATTTTTATTATTATGGTTGCTCTTATAATTAGAAAACAAAGGTAATGCTGCTTCCCTGAACAGGGGGGTAACTTTTGCTCTAGATGAATAAACCACGGCTCTGCTGAGATATTTAATCAAACTCTGTCTGACTGACGAAACTGGTCCTGAGGGGAAAACAAAACAAAACAAAACATGTTGTACATGTTAAAGTCATTAATCTCAGGTGGATTTTAAGTTTCCTGTTCTTTTTCCCCCTCTCTCCCAAATCTTGCTTTCTGCTTTGTCTCCCATGTGTAGAGGACAAAGTTGTGTCTGTGCTGGCTCCTGTCTGCTCTTGGGAGCAAAGTGATGGTGTTCCACGACCCTCTGCCCGACGTAGGGAAGGCAAAGGCTTCATGGTAGGGTGAAGATGATAGGGACAAGCGAACCCAGGGATGAATTTTCCTTTTGCTTCCCATGTCCCTGAGTAGCTCCAGAACCTCGTCCCAGCAGGAAGGAGTGTCCAGTTCTGGGCTCCCCAGCTCCAGAAGGACAGCGAACTACCGGAGAGAGTCCAGCAGAGGCTCCGGAGATGCGGAGGGGCTGGAGCATCTCTGCGCTGAGGAAAGGCTGAGAGCCCTGGGGCTGTTCAGCCTGGAGAAGAGCAGACCGAGAGGGGATCTCATCAATGCTCAGCAAGAGCTAAAGGGCGGGGGGCAAGAGGACGGGGCCAGACTCTTCTCAGTGGAGCCCGGGGATGGGACAAGGGGCAACGGGCACAAACTGGAACACGGGAAATTCCATCTGAACATGAGGAAAAGCTTCTTTCCTGTGAGGGTGGCAGAGCCCTGGCACAGGCTGCCCAGAGAGGTGGGGGAGTCTCCGTCTCTGGAGACATTCCAAACCCGCCTGGACGCGTTCCTGTGCCACCTGCTCTGGGTGACCCTGCTCTGGCAGGGGGTTGGGCTGGGTGATCTCCAGAGGTCCCTTCCAACCCTGCCATACTGTGATTCTGTGATTCTGTGATCTTCCCCCAGCAGGTAAGCCCACAGCTGGGCAGCACAAGCCCAACTCATTTGGAGGATGCTAATGGTTGTCTGCAGGGATCTCTTTTCTTGCAGGAAAAGGCATGGCCCCTCAGGGACTCTTTTATCACTTTCCCGACAAAGGCACTGTTAATTGTATTCAGATTTTTGCCTCCTTTCCCCACCCCCCTTCCCCTCAGCAAGGGCTTTTGTAGCTGCACATGAAACACTCGTGGGCTGCCTGCTTTAGCATGATTAAGATACTTTCCGTTTTGCAGACGAAACTAAACAATCAGATGGGAATTTTTTATAACGAATGTCGTTTGCCTACCTTGGGGAGCAACCCAAATGACAAAAAACTGGAAGGGGGTGAGGATGGGGAGGGAATTAATCAAAAAATATAAAGCCAGCTGGATGCACGCAAGGTCTAAATCCTCAGATTTGGAAATAGCATTAAGTCAAAACTGTTTTATTAAACAACAGATATTTTTTTTCAAATTAATAAATGCTACAAAGCCACCGACATAATACTTTTCAAGATAGCTTGCCCTTTTCCCTCAGGGGTAATATTGTAATATTTTGAAATAATAGTATTTATGGGAGTATATCAGCTGTATTTTCCCAGCTAGTGTAAATCAAGAGAGCTGTGTAGTAGGACATGGAGCTGGGCCAAACTACACCAGCTGTTAGGATGTGTCAGGGCATGTTATGAGAGAGGGAACTGTAGCATCACCCGACAGAGGCATTCACAATAATTAAAGCCATTTCATTCAGAAGCTGAAAGACCTCAGTGTTTCAGAGCAAAGCCTTGAAAACTGGTTGCTGAGGGGCTGGGGAGGGAAGGAGGCTGGTACGTGAAGATCTTGCCCTGCCGTTAGGGATACATTTTCCTTGCAAAACTGATTTGTGACAAATGTTCTCCCAAATATCTTTCAGGCCACACACACACAGAAAATCATTTGGCAGCTGCTTTTTGGTCTCCTGCTGCACCAAGCATTGCAGTTGAGAGCAAGGAAATTTCTCTTTCGTGGTCCCTCTGTGCTTTGCTGCTGACACCAGGAGAAAAGCATCAGAGCCAGGGTGCAAGGAGCAAGATGCACCATGAGTCGTTCCACCAGGACGGTCCCATGTTATAGATTCTCTTTTTATTCCTAGTTTGTATTAGAAGGAAAAGAAAACGGAAAGCGCTCCCACAGAAAGCCATTTTCTGAAAAATGAGAAAATGCCACGCCATCAGGAGGGAGATGACACTAATTTGCTGGATGAAGCAGGGTTGTGTACCAAGGGAGGCTGCAGTTTATCAGACCTTGCCCTGTGCATGGCTCTCGTCCGGGTAATGCTCATCACCCTGGGCACGTTGCTAATGCAAGATGCAGCCGCTCTAGAGAAGGACCCTGAAACACAGGAGTTATAGCAAAACCGGTGTAAAGGCGTTAATTCGTAGACCAATAGCTAGGACAAGGGCTGGGGCCCATGAGCTTCTTTCTTAGCTCAAAGAAACAAAATTCACACGAAGCTCATGATGGATTATCTAGAGCAGAGATTTTGAGCCCCAAAATGCAAACCTCTGAACACTGCAGTCATTTCAGTTCAGCATCTTCAGTAACAGATGTGGGCAGAGGCAAACACAAAGTGCGAGGTACCACCACGGCTAAAGGTCTGCTGAGGGATCACTTCCCACCTGATGGACCCGCACATGCCTGGTAGGCTTGCCCGTGTCTTTTCATGCTCTGAAAAGTTATGGTTTCTTCTGATACGGAAAAAGCAGCTGAGGAACATGGGCCTGATGCTTGAGGAGTGAAATGCAGCTGAAAACAATGTGCATTTAGAGAATTTCTTCCATCTCGCTATTTTTTCGCCAAGCAGAAAGACTCAGGACATCAGCAAGGGAGCAAGAAAAAGAGTCATTTCAGAATAGCATTGAAATGCTCAAATTTTTCTTTGGTCAGAACATCCCTGCCTTGTTGGCTTCATCAGAAACTGGAAATAAAAATAAAATTCCTCAAAAGAATGAAAGTAGAGCATTTCTTTACATATCAAACGAAGGCAAATTCTGGCTTTGGAGAGCAGTGGGATTTGTGCCACCAGCCTGTCTGCATGTCAGCCTATAGACACCCACCGCTCATCACGCCGCACTGTGGAGACGTTTTAGTCCACCAGCTTTTATGGGGTGACAATAACACAAACCACTGACAAACTACCAAAGGCCTCTTTTTGCCTGCTCGTGGCTGGGGGAGGGAAGGAGTCGAGGAAACCAAACTCGTTACAGCAAAGCAAAGTAGCTGAGGAGTACAAAATACATATAATTTTGCTCTATAGGCCGCAATGCTTTTCTCCTCCAGCTCTCAGGGCTGCTCAGAGACATGTCAAAGGCAGTTGCCTCCTAGAGAGCAGCTGGGTGGGGAAAAAAAGGGGATTTGGAGGAAGAGTGCAGTGTTACGGACATATTTCCCCCTAGGAAAGTGGCACTGTCCTCCCCCATTTGTGTATGAGTAATTTTTTGGCTGCTTACAGCACTTTGCTTGGGGGATGGCATGGCCAAAAATGACCTGAAGGACCTCACCGGCTCTGCTGCCTTCTGCTCCTGGAGCAGACATCCTTCTCCAACGTCACCTTTCCTGACACTGAGCTAGATACCTATTGCAAAAAAAACCAAAATAGAGCAAGAAAGGGAACCTAACCTCAGCTAAAACTTCCAATGCAACATGCAGGAGCGAGGAGCAAACCACCCATGAGATATATTAATCACATTTGTTATTGCGCTCCTTGGGGGCACTGGGATATTTTACCGATGAGAGTGATCGCTGATATTAAAACCAAAACAAGAACGGTGAGACTCTTCCTTTCTCCAAGTGTTCTGTTTCATGGTCTTGACTGTATCTTGGCTAATTCTGCTCAGAATGAAGAGGCTGGGGAGACAGGGAATAAAGGAACTTATCTATCCCACGCCAGCGAGTGCCTGAGCCATGCTCTTCTCCCGTCCTTGGGAGGGAAAGCAGGGTTGCTTTCCAAGCAGGAAAGTGAAACATAATAATCTAACATTTTGCTGTTGCACCAGTAACTTCAGCATTTATTTCATACTATTGTTAATGCTTGTTTATAATATATAGATATATTTATGTAGGAAGTAGAGTAGACGAAAGCGCGAGATATATCTTATAAATATTTCTGTATGTCCGCATACAAAAGAAAATATGTACAGCCACAGATAGTGGTTCTCTGCTGCGTCAGGGCAGGGCCACGCGAAGGACTGACACGTTCCCACTCCTTCCTGCTGGGAATAGCTGCTGCCCTGCATGGCCGAACTCCCTACAGCCGGCACCGCACCCGCTCCACTCTCTGTAGTTTCTTGGGGCAGGGTCAATAGTTTTGCAAGGGGAAAAGAGGCAGCGGTACATTTCCCTAAGGACTTGATGGCCCAACGGGGCAGAACATCAGTGACTAAGGGCATTGCACCCAAAGGGCAGGAGAGAAAGAGCAGGAGCCGTGTTTTTTTTACTTTTCCCTCTGGATTTTGACTTAACTTTGTTACTTTACCCTAACAGCTCCACTATGATCTCATGGACCCCATAAAGCCCTTCTCTGGGTACACTACTCTCACTGCCTCTGGGATCCGTGGGGGTTCTTGCACAGCTGAATTTGAAGCCCCATCCAGCCTGGAAAAATCATGGACAGCTTTTCCCACAGCAGTTAACTTCAAAGCCGCAAACCTGCGTAAAAGAAATGTTAAAATGAGTTGTTCATTTCAGGGGATTGACCTGAAATCTTTCCACCTTTATCATCTGGAGTGGATGCTTCCATGATAAAAATTAAGTCCTTGGCAGCAAAAGCAGTTATTGCTGAAAAGTGGTGGCGTTTTCCCTTCTGGGATGGTCCTAATGCAGACTCAGTACCTGCGCTAGAAGGCATAGGCAGGCGCGAGCCTTAGGTATTTTGAAACAAGAGTCACTTTTCTTCCCTGGGGAAAGTTTCTACTTTTGTTCCTCAAAATAGTAAGGCACTTGATGGCCGGATGTCATTGGCAACCATAGGAAATATTATGGAAGAAGATACTATCCCAAATGAGTTTTTGTCTTCTCAGAGAGTGTTTTATTGGTGGGGGGAAACATTCGTGGGTTGGTGGTTTGGGGTTTTTTTAAGGGTCTTATTTTTACTGGTGTGACTGTTGTTTTTTTTTTCCCTCCTACCATCTTTCTTCAAGTCTGTGTCTTTACAAGATAAACGATGTCTAGTCGGGGAAATGTTTTCTCTTCTCTGGACAGTGCTGGGGTTGCCGCCGGTGTCTCAGCTCCCGGGCGGAGAGAGGAGGGTTTTCATTTGCACACGTATCTCTCGACAGTCCGCTCGCACTTTTTACAGGTCACGTAGCAGCACCAGTGGTACTTGCAGTGGCATCGCTCCACCACTTTGTCCATGTAGGGGTTGTAGCCTCGGCCGCAGCACATCAAGTCGCAGCTGTCGCTCCCATTGGAGGTCTTGTTGCATTGCCTGGAAGAAAGAAAATGCCGTGAGCAAGCGCAGATCTCTGCAGGGCTTTCCAAACCACTGCCCTGTGGTGGTGGCTGGGGTCTGACAGCTCTGCAGGGCGTTGGGTGAAGCCAGAACGGTTGCATCCCAGCTGCAGAGAGCCCATGGCAGGGAGGAGCACCCAGCCAAGGAGCCCTCAGCACCTGCAAGGGAGGCAGGGAGAATCCCAGGGCTGCACTCACATCACCTGCTCCCATGCCCAGGATTGCAACTGCATCACCCAAAATAACATTAAGCTCCTGTCCTGACTCTCAGTTCGGTCTCAGCGGTGTTCAGGCTGCTATCAGTGAGGGCTGGTAGGGCTCAGCTTGCATACAGGCAGACAAGCAAAGCTATCGTGGTACCTCCACCAAAGCAAAACCTCATAGTCCCTAGCAATCTGTATTCCCGAGCAGGCTCCAAAGCTGTCTGAAAGGAGATGGGAGAAGATGATACCCTAAAGAACAAACACTGGTGTTTGTCCAATGCTACCTACCCTGAAAAGGATGGAGGAGGAACCCTGCAGCCACAAACTATTTGCACAGGCTCCGTGCCAACGATCCTGGGCTGGGAAAGCTCCCAAGCAGCCTGTTACAGCCACAATCGAGCCCTGACCCTATCAGAGAAATCACATCCGATACTCGCAAGGCTGGACTCTGCTCTTTTCCCCCGCCGGCATGTCCCCCAGCATGGCACAAGCAGACGGGGAGCTGGCCCTATACCACCCCACGGCCTGACCCAGGAGCAGGCAGCGCGGCAGGACCCCAGTGTAGGATGACAAGTCGCCAAATATCACACGGACTTCCACTGCTTGTTTTGCTTCTGCTTTTAATTAAAGCCAGACTTTCTGGGATAAGTTGAACATTGTGCGGGGCTCCCTCGCTTTGTCTGCTTGCAAGCAGCTGGTTTGAGGGTTTCAGATGTAACTCATGAATTGGGGACTCTCTTTCGTTGATGCATTGATCAATGCATGAGCCATTCTCATCAGCCATTGCATCATCGATCACAGCCATTCTCAAACACCAGCTATCTCATTCTCCTAAATTATGCCAAGTTGGGTCATTGGACATGACAGCGCAACAGGCATTGACGTTTGGATGAGATGAACCATGTCCTAGAGGTGTCATTTGTCCATGGGCTGTAAAGATAGCCCAGGGTGGAAGTGTTCATGTTTGGTCAGATGCTCAGGTGGACACTAGCGCTCAGATCTCATGATGCACCTAACACCATGGGGCTGTGAACTTGATGGAGTCTTGAAACTACTGTAAGAAAGGCACTTTGGAGAGTGGGGAAATTGCTGACGTCTCTCCTAAATCTTATTCTGTATGGCTATTTTGGACAGAAACACTCTAAGGCTAATTTGGGGCAGAGAAAGGAGAGAGGAGCATGAGTCGGACTCAAGCAGAGCACTCCATTAATAGATGAAAACAAATCCATGAGATTTATAGGAATTCCTCGTGAGGTAATGCTTTAGGAGAAGTTACGGGATTAATGAGGTGTTGAGATTTTGTTCTTGTTCTTCCTTTATTTTTTTCTGACTCAGGCGGGCCCCCTGTTTGTTATTTCTGACTCACATTTCTCCCCAGGTCCAGTGTTTAAAGCTGCCCGCCCTCCTCCCCCTCATTCGGGAGTGTGTGTAAATATTTACAAACCTTTGAAAGCCTCTACCGAAGCTGAAGTCTGCAACCACACTGAGCGTGTTTGCCTAACGCTGAACCAAAGGCGTTGTTATTGCCCCTGCGAGCCGGGGCCCCTCCGCCAGGAAACCTCCGAATGACTCCTCATAAATGTATTAGTAAATGCATTAAATATTAAGAGCAAAGGTTCAAATATAGGCGTGTTGACATTAGAAGAAGGGAGGGTATTTGACAACCTTACTCTGCTTCACCAGTGGATGGAAAGGTTGTTGCCCAGAGGTTCACCTAGGGAGGATGGGGAGTCTGCAGAAACATGGTAATGGATGTGCAGTGCATCCGTGCCACCTCGTGCTGAAAGCTCATTAAAATGGCCAAGAAGAGGAATATGGGTCCATTCTGACTCTAGTTCACCACTGAGGACATTCTTTCCTCAAACGTACAAGGCACCCAACAGTTAAATTTACCCCTTTCCAATAGAGAGCAAAATTCTTCTACCTACTGTATTGAGACCTGGGAATCTCCCTTTCCTTGCACCCACTCCTGTGGTTTGCAACAAAAAAGTGGGTCTACTACGAGATATACCTTTCCATAGCTGTCCCCATCCTACCCAGCCTGAAATAGAGAAAGGAGAAAAACAAAATCTTATATGAAAAATCCCCTAGCTTCCCTCAGTTTTGGATAAAGGAACAGGGACATTCTGAATGAATGGGTAAAATAGCCAAAACAAAGCTTTTGACCCCATCCTGAACCTAAATGGGCTTCTAAAAAACTTTCCTAACAATGCCACTAACCAGACACTTTGTTTTCTGTTTTAAAGCCTGGGCCTGGATGAATTATCTTTCTTTTTCTTTAAACAAGCTGAAACGGAGGTAGCTTCTCAGTTGTATCTATACATACAAAAAGCAAGTGGGGAAAGAAAAAGGAGACCAAAGACCAGAGTTTATCCACAGAAGCTGCCCCCGAGCATCTGCTTTCAGAGCCCACGGCTGCGATCTCACCAGGCTCCCTGCTGATGGGTTAAGTTCAATCTCATTTGCTTTGGGCCTGGTCCAGCACGATTCCAGCAACTCCGAGAAATGCCCTCCTCCCGAGCCTCGGAGAGAAAATACGAAGGCAGGCGATTGCATCTTAACACAACACCGTAACCTCTACAAGCACTTGGAAGACCGGTGAAAAACGATGCTTCGGCCATAATCCCAGCCAAGGTCCTGGCTCAGGAACAGGCTTTCACATTGTCACAGTGCTTTTTCCTTCTTTATTCAAGCAGGGAGGAGGTCAGCCCTGCTGACTGGACAAATCCCACTCAATATGCCTGTCCAAAATCTCCCCTTTCCAGCCCTCGTTTGCAGAAATGTTGCGGTACATCGCTCCCTGAGCCCAAACAGCCTCATCACAGGGGCGGCTCCTCAGCAGAGATGGTGAAGGACATCCCAGCACTTGTGAGAGTCTTTCCCCAGAGGGACAGGCTGAGCCATCTCACAGTTACCCCCCGGGGGATTTTCATTTTAAAAGCTATGGGGAGATGTCACATTTAATTTCTTTGTGGATCGCAGTTCACTTCTGTCCCATTGGCAGATATAAGGATATTTTTTGGTTGCCCAGCTGGCTCCTGAGAGCCAAACTGAGGCCAACTCTGTTCTGTGTCACCCACAATAATGACATATGATGACGGGGATGGGCCAGATGTCCACTGGAACCTCACACCATCAGTCCTATTAATAAGCGGAAGCTGCTTATAAGTAGATTAGAAGTCATTCTGGGTGACAGCAACGGCCTGCTTGGCCTAGTACATCTCCCAGTGGCTGTGGGAGACGCTGTCTAGGGAGGAAAATACAAATCTGGCCACTTTCTGTAGTCCTTTTCCTCATACACAACCAGCACCTGGGCTGTTGTATCAGGGATGATAGAAGGTATGTTCCTACCTAGACATCTCATTATCCCCTTGTGAGCAACTTGGCCATGGATTTGACTCATCCCTTTCCGACCTCAGGGAAACCATCTGTCTCCAAGGACTCCAGCAACCACAAGTACCAGAAGACAGTACTGCTGTGTAAAGAAGTAATTTATTTTATCTCTTTTAAATCAAATTCCTATTCATTTCTTTAGTGCCCCTAGTGCCTCTTGCACCGGTAATGTCAAGTTGTACAGCAGTATATAAAAGAAAGAGGAGAAAAAATAATTCAAATCCCCCAGGAGGTATGGAACACAATGGACATTGGCTAAAAAAAGACATCACAGTGCACAACTTCATATGAGATTTTGAGGGCAGGATCTTAACTACTTTTAAATTGCTTTCTCATCCACAAGGAACGGCTAGAGACTGACACTGAACAACTGTACGAAAGAGAGTTATCAATAGTGTATGTCAGCGAGGAGATGTCAAGGGAGACCCTGGAACCAGCCTGTATTTTCATTAATGAGGAGTAGAGAGTGAACTTTAAAATTTGTGGATAATGCTGGGGTAAAAGGAGCTGAGAGCATTTTGAGAGAGTGAATTAAAATGCAAAGTAAGCAACACACTTAGAGAAAGATGCAGATAAATGTGGGAATGTTCCCAGGAGAGCCAGAGGAGCAGTTCAGAAAGTAGAAAAGGTCGAAGGAACTGATTTAGAGAAGAAGTTTGTAAGGAAAGCTGTCTTCCCATCTATAAAAGATCATTGCAAAAAGGCGTGAGCAGAAATGTTCTTTATATGCAGAGAAAAGAGGACAAGAAATGATCAGTTTGATTTGCAAAAAAAAAAAAAAGGTAAATTCAGATTAAGAAAAACATAACTCTGAGGATAGTAAAGCCCTGGAACAGGTTATTTAGGGAAACTGAAGACCAGAGTAGACAAACATCTTCAGTAGCAGCCCAGGTGGTCTCAGTGCAGTCTCACTCCTAAAAAGAACAGGCTCCATGGTAAATTATTCCCAACACTGATGTTCCCTAACTCCAACCCTGTTTTGATGCAGAGCAACCAAGTACATTTAAGAGAGTTGGCTGACTTTTTTTATCCCCTGAATTCACTACCCTCTTCAATTTTACTGTGTGAAGTTATTCTTTCCACCAACAAATTCATTATTCACAAATCTGTTCAGGAAACTTTACAGTCAAACACAGGTCTCTCAAAGTGGGAAGGATTCAAACTTCCCCAGGGAGGAACCCAGCAAAAGCCCAGGAAAGCAGGGCTGGCCCAACTGCTGAAACGGGCAGCAGCTACAGGCACACTGCCCTAGGAAAGTTCCTTCACTGCAGGTGGGAGGAACAGAAAGCTGCTATTTTCCCGACTTTCCTTCAGTTTAAACTTCTGGGACACTCACAGAAGAATTATTTGCCATTCGTTATTCATCATTAGTTGGATCCCACGAAAAAAGGTTGGCACGTCTGATAACGGTTCCAAAAATTACTGAATCATCATACATATTATAGAATCATAGAATCATAGAACTGTCTAGGTTGGAAGGAACCTTTAATATCATCGAGTCCAATCATCAACCTAACTCTGCCAAAACCACCACTAGCCCATGTCCCTCAGCACCACGTCTACACGTCTTTTAAATACCTCCAGGGATGGTGACTCAACCACTTCCCTGGGCAGCCTGTTCCAATGCTTGACAACCCTTTCAGTGAAGACATTTTTCCTAATATCCAATCTAAACCTCCTCTGGCATAACTGGAGGCCATTTCCTCTTGTCCTAAACCAAGTTATAACCAAGTCAAAGCCAAAGTTCATCACGTTGCTTCCTGTGCCCTCACTGAGTGACAGAAACCAGAAGAGGCTGTAACAAAACCCAAACACCTGATGCCATTGTCTACCCATAACTACCACTCTTCCCCATCTAAATATGAGTGCTTCTGCTAAGAAATCTCATTGCCCGCATAATCACACAAGGCGAAGCATATTTTTGGTGTGGCAGGAAACAAGCGGTTTCAAAGAAAAGGGCTGTAATTGAACACCGAAAACCACTGCATCCTTTCTTTGCAGCATTTGATCTGCCCTTGGGCACCTTTGGGACCACCAAGGTGCCAAAGAGGTAGCCACCAACCACCAAGTCTTTGCAGTCACCACCGAGCAGTAGATGCATGCTTAGCTAACTCCATGCGTGTTCCTAACCAGCCTAAAACACCTTGGGAGACACTTAAGATTAATACTTTATGTTGCAGAAAAGAATGAACATGTGAGCAAGGAGCAACCGCCAAAGAATGGCTAAGGAGTGGCGGCCTGATTTCTGTAGCGTATGAGGGCTCCTTCCCATCTCCAGCAGGGAGGGAGCAGCGTTTGCGTAGCTCCGAGGCTGCTCTGGGAAAGATCAGTAATAAACAGCTCAGTTATCTTTGCAAGGCTTCAAGAGCTGGAGGCTTTTGCATGCATGGCAGAATTTCCCTTTCCTTGGATTCCTTAAGGGACCTTAAACAGGCTTTGAAATACGATACATTGCACCCTACTGATAAAGAAGGTTAATACTTTGGCTTCTTTTCTCACAAAAGGGGTCTCAATTTTATAATCTGCTATTATTTATCATTTACTCCAAGCTGATAATGAATTTTTCAGGCAGGAGAAACTGAACTACCTTTGTAAAAGATGAGTTATAGGGTGCTTCTGTCCAAGAAAGCTCTGAAAAGGGAACACATACATTTTTTCCCAGTGGTTAATTTGTTGTATTTAAAGTTGTACAATCCACTTGCTGCTCCACAGATCAGCTTCTTTAGATTTTTCTCCAGACCATTTTTTTATTGGCCATGAAAAATGGTGGCATATAAGCACATGGAGTTTGGCTGGAGTCGAAGAGGGCTGCGGCGGCAGCAAACCTGTTTGCAGGAGCCCTGGACACCGGTTGCAACACTCAGCTCCTTAATCAGATTTTTGAGCACTTCAAAGAGGCTTCACATCTCAGGTTCGGGTTCAGCTCCCTGGCTTTGAAACCTGGATACACCCCAAGTGCTCGGAGGCATGCAGATTTCCAAACCATTTCTAATTTCAACATGAAGCTAAGAAAGGCCGAGGTGTCTTAGCAAACATTTCAGGCTTGTTCAAAATAAGGCTTTGAAATCCTTTCAGCGAAAAGCTCTGAAAGGCTTCTGAGTAACCGTGTGCGGGTTTTCCGAGTGGATTTTCACGCGGTTGCACTACAAGGTAATTCAATTCCCTCTCCTGCCTGAAAAACACACAATAAGTCTGCATAATGCGAGGGATAATTAGAGAGATGAAAGCGACCGATTAGATTCTCCATCCCACCCACCTGCCGGTGCAGGATTGTTCCCTGCAGTATACCCTGAAACTCAATATGTCCAAGGTGTTGCAACAGAGCCATCATCCTCTGTCCTGTTTCCAGTGTGTTCCGAGCGAGCACCAGACCTATGAGATCGGGAGCGGGGAAAGGATTTTTTCTCCATATGATGCAAAACTACTCATTTTATTGTAATGAAAATGCATCAATCTGAATTTTTTAACCCAACAGCAGGAAAAGGGGTTGTTAATGGGGTCCCCTCCTCTCAGCACCCCTTTGGAGGAAGAAAGTGGGGCTGGGAAGCTGTTGAAGATGCCCAGATGCCTTCTAGAGCATGGTGAGGGAGGTCTGCACTGTAACATCCCACGTGCTGATCCCTGGACCCATATTCATGGCCAGAAAAAGGGCCAAAGAGGGAGTAGGCAGGTGTCAGAAGAAGAGAAGAGAGAAAACGGACTGAGGGACCACCACTAAAAAATTCCTTTTTGATTGCATTTGCCATAAAAGACCTTAAAAATTAACCCAGTAGGAAACAGCAGGATCTCCCCCCAGAGAATTTTGACGTGCACAAGGATAAAATGTTAAGATGCCTCCGGGACTTGACTTATAAAACAAAAACTTCTTTGGGCTATTTCCGTGCGAGCATTTTTACATCTTTTTGGAGTAAGCAGGAGCCACATTTTTCCCTGCCCTCTCTAACAGCATCCCTTTTGTCTTCCTTCTCCCTCATCCCTGTCATTAGGCGCTATCTCTGCAGCCCCAGGGCTGGCTGGAACAGAGCCACTGCGTTTAAAATACATTTAGATGTCCGCTCGGTGAGAGAAAAATTGAGAAGGGAAAAAGGCATCCACGGGAGGAGGAGGTTAGGGCAGCTCCCCTCCTTTTCGCTGCTCCCCCCAGGAAGAACGGACCAATCTGCAAACACATTGTGTGCATTTTTCACTTATTTCCTCTGCTGATTTAATGCAGAAAAGGGGCTGCTAAGGCTTCTGTTACACGTGCCAGTTTTGAGACACCAGGCATCTTCTCAAGAGCTGGCAGATGGATTGCAACGAAAATGAGCGTAACTACGCATGACCTTAAAACTTGGCCTGAGAGACGCCTGCAGCTCAACACGGGACTATCTCTCCCTCCTCCCCTCCCACGGCCATCACCATCTTGCACTTCCGAGAATAAGGAGTATTTCTTGACAGGTTCCTTTTGAAAGTCATCCCCTCCTGCCTTAATATCTCAGTCCTCTAAATCCTCACTCAATCTCACTTCCCATGGACCCTCGCCTGGCAGGCTCACAATCACCGCTGTCACCCAGCTCGGGATAAACGGACGCCTGCAACACACATTTTCCTATCCTCAGAAGGAAAAAAAAAAAAATCATTCAAGACCTTGACATATTTTTCATCCCTAGCTGGGATAAAAAGTCAAAATCTGTTGTAAAATGAAATTAGATGAAGAAGAAGTCACGCCTCCCTCCCCTTTGAAAGGATTTCAGCCCATGGAAAATGTTTTACTTGGCAAATCTGTAACGGATTCAGTTTGGTTTTGACGCAACCTGTTGATTTCATGCAATTCCTATAAAATTAATTTCCAAATAGCCTCCATAATTGTTTTCATTGCAAAACAGAGTAGCACAACAAAGAGGTCTTTTTCAAGACACAAGTTTGTCAAAATCCATACAAATCCACAAAAACATCGGTTCCACTCAAATGACATTTTTCCTCAGAAACCAGTTTCAACACATGCTTTTTCTCTACAGTCCTCAGTGGCCCATAAACTTCTTCACTTGCTAATTACTGCTCCGCCACTGGGCTGGCGATGAACGCCAGCTTGGTGTTCCCACCACAGAGCTGACAGACAAATGCTGTCGTAGAGCAGTTTAAGTTTTGGTCCTAATGGAGGATACTAAACTGAAACTAACTGCCAGAAAACATCAAAGGACAAAAGGGGCATACTTGTCTCACTCAACTGTCATCATCTCCTGATCATCTCCACCAGTTCAATGCTGACATATTGTCTACAGAGTTGTGGTTCCAGTTTAAATGGCTGTTGCTAAAGGATAGCTTCTAAAGTCCCCCCATCAAATAATTTGTATGATTCAAAGGTATCCAAAGAGTATCTTTGCTGCATTTGGGTCATTCAGTTCATTTCCATTACAGCAAAACCTTCTCTCCATTGAACCAAAGTGATCCAAAGACAACTACATCCAACAAGAGTTAAAATGAAGACACCCCACAAAAGGGCAGGCACGTGCTCCTTGCAACTTGACTGTCTGATTCTCCACCACAAAGTAGCACAAAGAGCAAAGAATTATGAGAACAATCTGAAGAAAGCCAAGTCAGCAGGTAGCAACTAATGAGTTAGCTTGAAACCCAGCCGCTGCAGCCACTTAATAAAAATCCCAGAAATTCTGCAAAATTCTGGAAATACACAATTATTTGGCTGTCGAAGGGTCTGCTGCCCACCTAGAGATGCTCAGACTGCTGAAACGTGGAATTGGTTTGTCTTGGAAGGAAGTAAACAGATCCTGGGAAGGGTGTCTGCTGCCTGTGAAAGGGGCAGCACTGTGCCCAGTGGAGGTTTGGGTGTGATGACCTTAAATGACTAATACTAATGGGATGAAGAAATTCCTCTGCAGAGACATGAGCAACACAGGCATACCTGGATTTTTAAAATGCAATGGGAGAAAAATCCTAAAAATTCATCTTTGTATTTTACAGGTCTTTTTTTAAGGCTGCCTAGAAGCACTGGTGCTAATTGGGTTAACGCTTGGCTACTTAGAGGAGCCTTACAGTAGAGTAACAACTCATCACATCAGCAGCAACTCCAAGAAATTACTTAGAGAGACTCAACGCAGTAAAAAGCAGCTGCTTGATCATTGCAAGTTCCTGCAGAGGTGAGCTGTTTAGGGGATTTCAAAATCTTGTGCCTGCTTGTATAACGCAAAAGGTGTCTGCAGTCTTGTCTTGGCCACCAATAATAGGCTTGGACATCTGTAGACCATATCGCATGTTAGAGATGTCCTTTACCTGCATGCATGTGCTACCTCCCCAATTATTTGCCTCTTATTCATACATGTTCCCCTCTTCCCCTTCCCTCTTTGGAGCTCAGAGTGCCATCAGCACCTGCTGCAGAAACCCTCACCTGTCCTGGGTCCCGTGTGACCCCACTTTCTCATTCTTCATGCAGAAATCGGGCGAGCTCTGCAGGTAAATCAGCTCTGTCTCTTTAACCGGCCTGATATCAATATCCTTTGGCACGAGGTATTTGCGTGTGCCCATGGGCCGGTGAACGACCTTGGTGGCTGATAAATACTTGTTTTTGAGGTCCAATGCAATGTCTCGCAGCTCTTGAAGGCCTTTCCAACAGGTCTTGATAGAGCATGACCCAGAAACTCCATGGCACTTACATTTCATTTCAAGAGAGGCTTTCAAGACCTGCAAAAAGGAATGCAGGAGTTAGGAAATGCCCTTATCTTACCTCCAAACATGCCACAAGCTTGCTAAAGAAGGCACTTTATTAGCAGGGACTGTTACGGAAAAGGAATGCTGCTCTGATTTCTGCACAGTCACTCTAGAGTAGCTACTGTGCAAAGGGAACGAGATCCCACGGCTCCTTGGTGATCACTATCAGCCCAGGACTACTTTCACCAAGGCGCCTTTGCAGCCAGCAGACAGAAGAGTATTTTGAATTTTGATCAGATATCTACACAGGGCTGCATTTCCACCCTCTAAATTCCTAAGGAGATGAAAACCAAAGCAATCCATAAATAGATAGTTAACATCCATTTCTGCCTCTGGCAGCTTTGGGCTTTGGGTAGCAGAGATGTCAAGGCTCTGATGAATTCAGGGCACCCTCACCCTGCCTTTCTGCTGGCCGTGGGGCCAAAAGAGCCTTTTACTTTGGTCCTGCACTAGTCTCATTTTTGTGGGACATGGCAGGACGCTGCCAGGAACAGACGAATGTACCAGCCGCGGCTACACTATGTCCCAAACAAAATTTTGCCCATTGCAATTAAAACAAAACGTGAAGACATTACTAAAATAAAAAATAAAAAACCCCAAACAGATAGAGTGGTAATGGTAGAGAAAACCACCCAGGGGAGGCAAGTTTGTCATGGTTGTGCTCTGCAAAGGTGAGTTCAACCCATAGCTACACAGTAAGCTGCCAATGAGCTCAGCACACTCCAAGTTTTATCTGCTCCAGCGCTCAAGCCCTGGAAGGATCAAGGTGTGTGGTAGAACCAGCCCAGAGAGCAAAGGCAGACCCAGAAATGGGTGCAGGGGTCAGCTTTACAGTCTCCCACCCATTTCTCCAGCTGCTTGGAGGGCTGTGATGGGGATTTGCACCTCGGTGCACACCGAGCACTGCGTGTGGTAGGCATTATCCCTCCACGAGATGCAAGCTGTTAAAAGTGGCTTCTGTCAGATATGGGAATAATTACTGACGAAGCGGTTTGAGAAGGAAAAATCAGCCCTGCTGGCTGCGGGGATGGCTGGGAGGCAGCTGCTGCTGGCCGCGTCTGGCAGATGATAATCCTCCATGCTTACACAGCACTTCGCCTGCGCAACGCCCTTGGCAGAGCACGACGGGACCCATCCCCACCACACCTCCTGGGGTAAGCAAGCCATCCTCGGCTGTGGAAAGGGTGGCAATGAGACATCCCACCCGCGGTCATATAGGACTGATAACAGCCTTCAGGACCTCCTGGATCCCGGCGTGAGTTATATAGCCACAGTCTTCAGCAGGCCAAAGGAGTTCAGAGCAATGTGGGAGAAACCTGCTCCTTTCGCTAGCTGATAGAGACACTGAACCTCGCACAGCGACCAACCACTACAGATGATTGTACAATTACAATAACTCTCGTGGATTTGTTACCTGTCTCCCTACTTCACTGTTGTGCAGATGCATCAGTTTATTGGCTTGTGATCCTGATTTTTTCATCTTCATGGGAGCATCTGAAAATTTGGACCCCATGATAAGACCATAGTTGAGGTTGTCTGCACATCCTCCCCATCGATACCCAGGTCCAGGTGTCTCACCTGGGATGGGACCACAGGAACAGCCAGGGAGGTCCCCGGTGGTGCAGGCTCTGGCAATGGTGTGGCTGATGGCAGCAGCAGAAAGGGCATACACAAATGCTGACTCCCTTGTGCCTGGAAGAGACAAGAACTCCAGCTCAGCCTCCTGGGACAGCTAAAGGCTCCCCAAAAAGAGACCCACACAGCCTGTACCCTACAGAACAGCAAACACACCAACTCATTGCAGCTGAGACCTCCCATGGCATCACCAGCTTGGAATACATCTCCTAAGTGAGCTCTTCAACCTAAGGCAACACCCCAGCAGGGCAGAGAGGCACATGGACTTATGCAACTTGTCCATTGTGGTGTGATCTGCTCTTGGAACATGTGAAGAAGCAACACCATGGACTCTCCTGCCCGCTTTTGCCCCTGTGCTGGATACTGCTTGCCAGGAGGTCATGGAACTACCATGCACGGAGCTGAGGGAGGTGGTGGGAGGCCACAGAGGTGCAGCACAAGCGTGCAAGGATGCTTTGACCCATATGAGAGCCGACTGTGCAACCTCAGGCGTAGCGTGTGCTGCTTGACAAGTCTCCATGCCCTGAAGAACAGCTCCATGGCTGTGCACAAGTGCACCATGACTCCTAGTGAGATGAGCAGACCAGATTGGTGGCATGCTTTGTGAGAGCTGTGGGAGGCCAGGTCTTGGACTCAAGAGCTCCTGGGCATGACTGGCACCATAATGAACATGGTCTCAGAGAACAGGACAACTAGGTTATGCAGTCCCTCCATGTTCCCCCTGGTAGCAAGCCCCAGCACGCATACAGACATGCTGGCTGACTCTACTCACTCATGTCCCCGGTTGAGCCAGCAGTGCTGTTTACCTCTCTCTAAGTCCAGCAGGTAGTTAGGAGCCAGCTCAATGGAAGAGCAGTTCCACCGCATGTCTGAGAAAGTTTTACGGCAGGTCTTTATCACTTCCCGTGCTGCCTGGATGATGGTCTGCATTAGCTCCAGGTTGCTGCGGCACAGCTGCACCTGGGAAACCACCAAGCCTTCGAGCTGCTTGCAGTGCTGGGTTTGATTCAGGGCCAAAGCCGAAGGAGTCTTGGACAGAGCTCTGAGGAGACAAGTACATGCAAAAAGGCATTAAAACCTGCAAAAAAGTTAATCTTTAGGTCAATATTAATTTCCCCACTACCTCCAGTTCAGTGAATGCTTTGGCCTCTGTTCATCCAACTAAATTTTAGCTACCTGTAAAAAAGCACTTAGTTAAAGCTGGTGAGAAAGATGGGCAACTTTTAAGAGGGATTTATCTCATCTAAAGTAGGTGTTTAAGGTAGGTGGGAAGAAATACCCTCTAAAAGTGTACATTTCTCTCCATCATCTAGGGGAGCCTGCACAAAGATCCTGGGGCATATGCCAAGTTGACTGAATGTGTAAATCCTTATGGGAAGAATTTTTTGCTGAAGAATGAAGAGGATGGACCTCCCAACACAGTAAAAAATGACCCATCAGGTCCATGATAACACAAAGCTGGGTCTTCCAAGACTGTGGTATTCAGAAAAAAAGAAAAAAATAAAAAGCCAAGTTGGTGTTATCAGTGTTTTGCATTCAGCATCTGTCTCACACACTCTCTAAGGATTACGCTAAATGTCATGTAATCAATTATGGAAAAAATCCCCTGCAAAGCCCAGGGAAAAGCCACCAAGTTTGCAAAACAGATGCTTTTCCTTAGAATTAATGCCAAGGGTCTCCACCAATTCCATCACTGTTGCACATAGATAAGTCTATTTCTCCAGGCTCCAAAAACGTAGTGCAGAAGCACAATGAGAATATGTGCAACGACAGTAGTATGGTCAAAACTGAGAAGGCACCCATTAGCATCAGCACGTGTATTGCCGTGTAAGAAACCAACAACGCCCCAAAGACCCCATTATTTTTATTACTGGGCAATTGCCAACGTTTCCAGGTAAAAAAATCAAAAAGCGAATGGTGCCATGCATCGTACAGGGCTGTGCTCTTCTTCCCCACGCGCCCACAGCGATCAGCAGAAGCCTGGTGTGTAACTCTCTTTGTATCTTTATGACCTGCTTAGGGTAGTCATAAATGTTATTCATTCCCATAAAACAACTTTCTAGCTGGCTGCATCAGTAACTGGCATCTGATCCTGGCAACACAACTGCCTTAACACATATTTCCTTCTCTCCTTGTTAAATGTGTTGCCTTTCAGTTTCATCCTAAGCCATCTTGGTTAGTTTGGCTTATTAGCAGACACATTTCTGGGTGCATTTCACTTTATTGCTGTAACATCCACATCCTTCAGAAGTTAAATGAGATGGAAACGGAGCTAAAATTGAGCCCTAACCAAGATCGAGGGTATTAGCTCTGATCTCCGGTTTTCAGGAAAACACATCTACGTTCCACCAGCTCCCTTAAGGTTGGCTTGAACCAGCTGCTGTGTATGTTGGAGTTCTCCCTGGGCTGCGCATAACTGCTAACCCCAACCCCTCTTCCGGCAGGGAAAATCTGCGATCCTTGCCAGGGCTGAGTAGGTCTACACTGACAAATTCCCAGGCGGCTGGAGTTTGGCATTTCTGGCACTAGATAATCAGTGGCAAACTTGGAAGGGAAACCACCACTCTGCTAGTTATGTAAATATATACATCATACATATATTTAAAGAGGTACATTAAATATACAGCGAACAGAAGTTTTGGCCTGTGAATTTCAAGGGAAAGCAAAAAGTGGAGTATTTAATTGTCAGAAATTCTGCCCTGTAGTTCATCTTGCACACTGCTGCTCATGCAATGCTCCCTGGCTGGAAAGGGGCACCTCCAGAAGGCAACTCATCCTGCCTTGGACATGAACTGGTGGACTGATCCACCAGCTGGACCTGAGCTGGTGGAGACAAAACCTGTTAGTGATATTCTGGATGGTCAGGTATCTCAGATATATCACATCCTTGAAGGCATGAATCTTTGGATAGTATGAATGTCACCTGACTGCAATGTCACCTGTAGGACTACCATGAGGTCCTACACCGTGGACCTCATGGTAGTCATTTAGGTCCTTCTTCAGTCCATGGAAAGAAAAAGCCACATCTAATTACTCCATAGGGAGTAATTAGCCTGATGTAATTTTGAGATCTACAGTAGGATAACATCATGCCCTAGAAGCACTCATTTTCTGCACTGCCTATAGAGGCAACCCAGGCACCGAGCTCAGATGCAGACATCTGGACCATATAAGCACAGAGCTGGGTGATATGTGTCCAACCCCTAGCACTTGGCACCAGAAACCTGTGAAAACTTATCCCAGAAAGCCTATCAGCAACTCTCAGGAAGGGGCTGAAATGCAAATCAGGCAAAAGGCCAGAGCAGCTCGTCACTAATAGAGTAAAGATGATAAATACTCCAGCACAGTATGTCCTAGCAGCAAAATAAGCAAGCAGGGTGAGGCAGACCAAATGAGAGAACTTTACAGCCTGAGCTTCAGGAAAATGAGGAAGGCTTCAGGTCTTTGGGAGATGCTGTCTGATGGGGCACCAACTCAGTTTTCTAATCAGAGGTGCCAAGTGACACTTCAGAGGCCTTGGGATGTTTCACCTGGACCTCTAGAAGGATGTATATATCTCCTAGGTCCTGCACCACGTTTTCTAATCCCCTATAGAGGTCTTCAGCATCTTAAAAGGACCTGGAAGCCTACATTAAGGCGTCTGCGTCTCACCACTACAGACAAGTCAGGAATGGCAGAAATAACCATCTACAAGTTGGGATGAGACCTGAATTCAGACTGAAACTCATCCCCGTTGTGAAAAAAGGGGATTTCACACAACAAGATCATGTTATTACAGATAGCCTGAAATGATTGCCATTAGAGGAGCGGATTTATAATGCATCAAGAAAAAAATTCTCTTCTTGGAACAGGGAAAAATATCTGCCAGACTGTCAAGAGAGGAAGGACCATGGCCCCATTGGGAAGAACTCAGTAAATGGCAGTAATGGCTGTTTCTCGTCGAATGAGCCGAGCTCCAGGGAGCCCGCCAAGAATAAAAATGCAAGACACAGGAAGGTGTTTTCTGAACATCTCCCAGGCCTGAACTTCATGCCTTTGCTTGTAAGAACCTATAATTGGAAACATCTCCAAGTGTCAGGAGGAAAAAGTAAAGGGTAATGGAGATGGAAAAGAAAACTCACAGTTACTGGAGTTGCTTGCCGAGACCGAAAAGTGCATTTATAAATCACAGATCAGGAATGTGAGAGGCCTATTAGGTCATCTAGTCCATGCCCTGACAGCCCAGGTTTGCTCAGTCTCTGTCCTACATTCAGAAATATCTTCTCCACCCCTCGTTGTGTTAAACCCTCCCCGCTCCCCAAATTCTGGCAGCACCAGGGAGGGATGCCCACTGCCTGCAAAGGACGTTGTTGGGGAACAAAGTCCATTCATGGGGCAGTGGAAAGGAAATAACCTTTCCCCAGAAGAGTCTTGTCCCTGGTGGGATTTGGTGGTGGGTCTCTTACCCCATCTCCACCCAGTCTCCATTGACCACCAGCACTGGGAGGGAAACTGGAGCCAATGGGGCACAGCCAGCCTGAATAAAGCAGGCCTCAAGGGTATAGTTAACAGAACAGCCTTTAGTCCTATATCTGGGAAAAATCCTGGATAAACGTCTTTCTTTGGACTCACACCCTTCATCTGAGAAGAAGCACATGGGATTTTACCTGCTGCCACCCTATAAATGCTGCTTTCCACTTTTTCCTCCTGCTAATATCGTGGTCTCCTCCCTTGACTCTCCTGCCCCATCCTTAATTTTCCAGAAAGCTGAGGACAACTGAAGGGTGGTTGTTTGTTTTTTGTTGTATTTTTTTTTTTTTTCAATATACGTATTTGACCCATCCCTTTAAATAAACAGGCCCCAAACCAAACATGCCCTGCTTTATATATAGCATAGCAGGGCTTTCAATTGAAGTTATGGATACTGACAGAAAACCATAAACGTAATTACAGAGGAAATATGATGCATGGATGGATCATGACATTCGTTTACTCTATTAATTATCTCAGGCAGTTAATAAATTTATTTGAAAACATGAATGCTCTACAGTTTTAGGTCCTTTGAGAGGTATGGGCCTGTTCCTGCAGATCTGGGCTCCATGAGAAGACTATTCATAGGAGCAGCAGCTTGGGAGAAGTACCTTCAGATCTGAGCAGATGCCAGTGAAAGCCACAAGTTATTTGGTTTACAAGGACCACCATGAGTAGGACACTGCTCCTGGTCAAGCCAAAGGGAGAAAAAACTCCTTGAATTGAGCAGTGAAGCATTGGTGTCCTTTAAAATCCCTTAAAGGGTGGAAGGATCTTCTCTCTCTCTCTGGGGGGTATCTCCCCATCCTCCCCTGTGTGGTGTGACCCAAGAAGGTCTCAAAAGAAGGACTGTTGGTGAAACCCTTAACTTCT
Source organism: Larus michahellis (assembly GCF_964199755.1). Lineage (NCBI taxonomy): Eukaryota > Metazoa > Chordata > Aves > Charadriiformes > Laridae > Larus > Larus michahellis. The sequence continues at coordinate 216,256,885 of NC_133896.1, forward strand.
CCAAATGGTCTGCTTTGCTTTCTGCAAAGGCACTCTCTTTTTTATGCCTATTCTTAAACCCCTTAATCTTGCAGGGATTTGGGTGAAAGAAAAAGATTTAGACAAAATGACACTTCTCTGGAGAGTGAAGTGTGCCATAAACTTCAATAAAGAGAGGCAGCAATTGGAGGGGTTTTGCATTCAATCTCATTAAAGGTCTTTAATCTGCAGGAGCCTCATTTTCTCACATTTTCAACTGGAAAAGGCTCACAGGACTGTTACAAGTGCCTCGTCTAAGCTCTCGGTAGAGGCAGCCCATGCCCGTGCCCTGCATCAGCCCTGGTCTGGGGACCACAAGCACTAGGAAAGCAACCATGTCCCCTGGTAAATGCTTCCAGTGGTTCTGCAATGCCTTTTCAAACAGAGAAGTGGGATTTATATAGTAAAAAAAAAAAAAAAAAAAAAAAAAAAAAAAAAAAAAAGAAAAGAAAGAGGAGGAAGAGGGAGAGGAGTGGGGGAAAAAACCCAACCCTGAAGTAAAAGCTTAAAATAAGAGCTGCTTTCAGATACAGTGCCAAATCCAGCACTGGCAGTAGTGGGCACAAGGCCATTGACTTCCAGCCCAAGCTTGACTGAAGTTGATGCCAGCGGCGAGTTGGCTCACCGCGCGCCGAGGAAGGCCGTGGAGCTTTGTCAAGTTTTCCCGAGCTGCCTACGGAGCGAAGAGCAAACTTCAAAGCCGTTGTCCCCCCCTTTCTTCGCCCCCAGCCCGCTCCCCTCCCGACGTCTCCATCCTGCAGTCCTTTCACGGCAGCTCATCTAGCAGCCCCCTTGCCAGGCAGACGGTCTCCTCGCAGGCGCCCGTGCCCCAATGTCCCAGCTCTCCCCCCTGGTTGAAGGAGAAAAGCAGGAGCTGCCGGGAAGCACAAAATCTTTCCATTTTCTCCCCTGCTTTCTGCTGGCTGCTCAAGGTCGGTGAGCTGGGGTACATCCCAGGTTCACCGAGATGCACGGCTGAGCTACCTTTTGCTCCTGAAGGGCTGTGATTTAACCATGGGAATTGTGTGGCAAAGCTGATCTCATAGATGTGGACGGTGGTCAACTAGGGATGGCTCCAGAGAGCACGGGATGTGTCCAGACCACCACAACAGGGACAGGCAGGGATTTCCCAAAGTAACCAAGCTTGACCTAAAAATTATGCGACTTCTAATGCCACCACTTGCTGTCATGGGCTGACCCTGCAAGCCACGCAAAAAAACCTCACTTGCTGCATTCGGCCTCTTTGCCACTACTCTTGTGCTGAGGGTGACTCTTGACCCAGAGGGACAGTCCAACCTGTGTCCTGGTGCCTGGGCAGAGGAGATGCCAACCCCCAGGAAGGCAGAAGTGCCTCAAAAGACGCCCTGTTCCCAGACACCCCAACATCTGCAGACCTCTGCGGCACGCACATCTGGCCGCAGCTCCCTCTAGTGCTCATCTATTTTTCAGCTCTACTCAAACAAGTTGCTTCAGCAACATGCTTGGCCAAACCCAAGCCCCCCCTAGAAAAGCTAAAGGGGTGCAAAAGGAGACAGGTAAAGTGATAGTCCTACATGAGTTGACCTTGAGACATGTCCCATTGAAACCGATGGCTGCCTCACCTCCCCAGCTGCTGTGATGCAAAACAAGCACTGAGGACCACAAAGGCATGCGAAAAAAACCAACCCTGCTCTAAGGATGGGAAAGTGACTACAAAAAGCAGCGTGCAAAAATGAGACTCGGGAGATTGTATGCATTGAATGGAAAGGCTGCCTCTGCATGGCAGCCCTGATCCTGCAAAGATCTGTCCGTACCCTGACTTTACACACAAGTAAGTCCCTGGAGGTTGGATGGAAAAGGCCAAAATAAGACATTTCTCCAACAGCAAGAGCGGGTTTACAAGATGCTGACCATCCACGCACTGTGCTGGGTGCTCGGTGGTGCATGCCTCCACGGCAGGGAAGGGCATGATGCCGATTTACAACAGCTGGGGATCTGCACGACAAAACTCGTAAAAATAAGCCAAATAAAATAAAACAAATAGCTCCCTTTTACCTTCTCCCTGCTTTTACTAATTTACAGGGGATATTCGTGTTACAGAGAAGTCCTAAACGGCTGAAAAGTGTGTTTTTCTTCTCCCCCTCCCCTTGCAATTACATCACACGCTGCATCAAAATTGAATTTCCTATCGCCTTTTGTATCAGTCGCTCCCTCTTCCTCCGCCTTGCAAACCCAGCCTGCCAGGCTGGCAAAACCCACCTCCTTATCTTCCTCCCCACCACCACCTCCTCCCCTCTCAAATCCCCTTTGAAGCTTGCCTCTGGCACCATGCCTACAACAACGGCACAGCGAGCAAACCTCTGAGACGAGCCCGCAACCAAAAACATCTCGTAGCACTTTTCCTTCCTCTTCATCCCATTCTTTTTTTCCTCCCCCCATCTCCATCCACGAGTATGAGGGACTGGTTGTACAGCACCCGGCGCGTGAGTTTAGGGCTGGGATTGCAGCTCCGAGAAATTACTTGGTATTCAGTAGCATCGATCTCCCTTCGCCAAGAGTTTACCCACGCGATTTCCAGGGATGGTCCCCTAGCCCCCAGGACGGCAGCATTGCTGCAGTGGGGAAAAGAGAGCGATGGGGAAGTGGGGAGGTGGAAATTGGCCTGTGTTTCCGTAAAAAAACAAGGGTGGGGAAGGGAGGAGAAGCTGCAAATTAAAAACAAAAAAAAAAAGAAAAAACAAAAAAAAAAGAAAAACCCAACCAAACATAATTTTGTGAAATCTCAGCTGGCAGCATCCCAGTTGAGAAGCGCCCTGGGACAGGGAGGGCAGGTCTCCACCAGGTTTTAAACAGGTGTGAGGGGAGCCCCGGCGGCGCATCTGGATGCAGCTCATGCTTCAAATGCCACTTTAATCCCAGCTTTCATCTTCCCCACTCGCTTTTCGATAGGGGGGGGGGATGTGTCTGCTGGGAAGGGGAGGAGCGGCAACCACAGAGTCTTTCCTCCAACTGCCTCCCCTCCACCCCAGCCCCAAAAGACACCTTTGCAGCTTAACCACTTGCTGGCCAAAAGGCTGCTTTTGCCAGCGAAGTTATTAGGACCTCGCCCTGCCCGCTAGCCTTTTTCTCACGTCTGTGTCTTATCAACATGCTATCAGATTCCCTATGAAGATCATCTTGCCCCTGCCCTTTGGAGGAACCCAGGTCCTTCACTGGGGATTTAGCACCTTGCTTAAGCAGGACCCTAATGCCAAGCGTGTTAGGGAGACCCTCCACCCAGTTAGGGGTCTGTACGGAAGTGCCCCACTGAATCAGGGTGCCACAAACCAGCTTTATTTCTGTCCTGTATAGAAATAAAAGTTGCAAGCAAGTCAAGCTCTGCCAGCCCATGGGCACGTCGCATCTCCTCCTGCAGAGAGGAGGTGCCCACTCTGCACAAGGTGCTGGCTATAGGCAGAGCTGGGAGCCTAAATACTCGAGGAATCTGGCAGAAAGAAATAGCCAGGCTATGTAATTTAGCTGTCGTGGCTGCTACAAGGTGTAAAGCCAAGACGGTGAAGAGCAGATCAGATCCTGACTCTCTACTTCCAAGGTGGTCCTCAGAGTATGGGGACAGCAAACGAAAGATGCCCTAAAGTAGGTGACTATTCCTCCCGCCCGACCACATGCATTTAAGCACCCTATGGGGGGATTCATCCTGCTTCTCTTTATGCATACAAAAGGGGGATACATGGTCTCAACCAGCTCCCCGCAGCCCAGGGCATCTCCAAAGGGTATCTCTTGACATTTGTGTTGGATGTTTCTCTTTGGAGAGGGTGAATCCCCATCTGGAACATCCACTTGGCCATGACTGCACGCAGGGCAGCGAAAACACTGGCTCCAACAAGACACCTAAATTGAAGATGTCCGAATTTAAGAGTGCCTTTATAAAAGGTGGCATGGGGAGAGCCTGAAATGACAGTGATTGGCACAGTGGAATGGGAATTAGACATAGCACAGAAGAAGGAACAAAAGAGGAACCGCTTATCTCTGTTTCCCCACCTAACCCCAGCTTCTCCACCTCGACACTCTACACCCTACACAACAGGCTCTTCCTGGCATCGCCTTTCATTGTGCCTTTTCTTTGACAGAAGATGCTTGTTGGAGACTCACTCACATCCTCTTATTTATTTTGTGCACAGCTTCAAACCCGAGGAGAAAAGACAGATCACTCATCGCGGACGTCAAACCAGATGGGTGTTTGGAGGGGCTTGTTTGTTTATTTTGCAGTAAGCAACTAATTGATTGCTTGCTTAAGCAAAGAAATGAGATAGCGATGTTTTCACTTTGTTTGCAGTGACATTACCCCCGAGGAAACTCGATCCGGAGTTGACCACACTCCCTGGTATTTCTTCACCCGCCCACCCCCTGCCTCGTTTTTTAACACCCTTCACGAAATCCAAAGGTTAAAAGGTCCACAAAAAAACCCCATGTTATCTGTCAAGCATCCCCTGTGGTTGGAGATTGGCGACATTATCTCAGCGGCCGTCCCTGCTGCTCTCAGCTCCTACTCAGCACGACCAGCGGTCCCACTGGGAGAGTTTCCCAGCGTGGCAGGAGCTAATGCTAGAAACTTCATTAAGTGGCTCATGTGAGTGTTCAAGTGTGTGCCTTTCCTTTGGTATCAATGAGGAGAAAAAAAAAAAAAAAAACCACGAGCCTAAATCATGCATATTTTGGAAAGAAGATGGAGACATATTGTTAGCACAAGCCCCTAGTACACACACTTGAAATCAATGAATGCCCGGAGAAATGCAGCGCTTGCTGCTCTTTAAATGGCTTTACAGTGTGCTTCAAATAGCAGTTGCAAAAAAAGGGTACGAGACCAGCAATGCCTACAAAGACTTTAAAAAAAATGCAGAGAGATAGCCAGGTACTTACATCCATTTTATCCCATAGCAAAGCCCCGTCTGCAGAATGAAAGACAGAAAACCAGCTAAGAAAAATCGCGGACTCGGCTTCATTTTCTCCACCGTCCCCCACTTGCCGAAGGAAATCAGCTTCTCCAAAGAAGGGAAAAAAAAAAATAAAAGAAGAAAAAAAAAAAAAAGAGTTTTCCTAATTTTCTGCACAACGTATTTCCCTGCAGTTTGGGTGTTGCTCCTCCTCAGAGATGAACAACCTGAAAGGAGAGAAAGAAAGAGCAGGAGCTACAGTTAACTCTGAAGTTTAGTGAGTCGTTGCGAGAGAGAGAGAGATCTATTATCCAAATTGCAAAGGAGTGGTTTATGAATCACGAAAAAGTTTGGATTATCCCCTCTCAGTCCCCTCCCTCGCCAAGCCTTGATACAACCTTTCGAGTCAACAGACAGACAAACCGTATGGCTTGAATTACACCCTGAGTTATGGTCTGATTGTGTGTTTCCATTTAACCCCGCGCATGGCAGGACTTCATTTGCTGCTACAATTCCCGCCCCCCCCCCGGCCACCTTCCTCCTCTCCAAAAAGTTTGTTTAACTGCTCGGGAAGAAGGGGAATTAAAAAAAAAAAAGATAAATCTTTAAACAAGCCCAAATCTTCAGTTATTCATCTCTCCCTTCCTTCTCTCTGGATTTCTTTTATTTTTTTCCACCCCTCTCTTTTTCTACAGAAAAGACAAATTGTAAAAACTGCGTTTCCCCGACTCCATGCAGGTGCCTGTGCCCTGCAGATGTTTCGGTCTGATCTGTTACAACAAATGCGGGGTAGTTTTTTTTTTTTTTTTTTTTTTTTTTTTTTTTTTGCTCTTTCCCTTCTGCTTTCCTTCTCACCTCATTAACTCTGCCTCTCACTTCTTCCAAGTCCTTGGGCACCTGGAGCTCACAGAATGGGCTGCAACTTCGTAAACAGAAAAAAAAAAAAAAAAAATCACATTTCTGTCTCCGGAGAGCAGCCAGAAGGGGACAAAAGCTCTCAAGGATTCCCCCTTCCCTCTTTTTTTAGGTTTTTCCCTTCTTCAGCCCCAAAAAATAAACAAACCAGGTGCAGGACTTAAATTCTTAGAGGGGTCCTCTCTGTCTCCAGGGCACGGCTTGCTTATTTTAGCAGCGGTATTAATAGCAGTAAATGGGGTTTCCCTTCGGTTCTTCACTTCAGACACCACTTGGGGCTGCTCTTTGTGGTCTTTGCGGTGGTTTCCCACCAGAAAGCCAATAATAAAATAAACAGGGAACAAAAAAAAAAAAAAACAAGAAAAAAAAAAAGCCCTGCCCGCCACATTGCACCTCTGAAGTCTCACAGCCCATCGCAAGGCACGGTGGCATCCCTAAGCCGTGATCGTGCACCCATCCTGCCCCCCGACCCCAAAACGCCACCCCCTTGAAGGGGCTTGGGATGGGACCGGGAATGGCTGGAGCAGTCGGCATCGCTTCAGGGAACCCCTTACCCTGGTAAAAGCACATCCCACCTGGCCCCCAGCTCTGGATTTGTCCCAGCTGCATCTTTCTACCTCCATACCCCCATCTGGGGAGCAATTGGGTCCAGGGTTGGGGTGGGGGTGTGTGTGAAGGAATATATCTGGGTGGTTTTTTCTACCATCTCCAGTGTATTTTTCCATTCAGGCTGCTTTTTGGCTATCCCAGCCTGGTGTAAAGGGTTACTAGAGAAGTGCTGTTATTACAAAGGATTTTAATAACCTCTAGGGGCGAGTTCCCGGCTCCCTTGAAGTCCGAGACAAAACTCCGACTGACTACAAGGGAGGCAGGATTTCATCGCCACGGGTTGTTTTTCTTTAATGCCCGCTCCGATTTTGGGTTTGATGTGTCCCTTGATGGCAGCGCTCCCATGAGCATCCAGGCATACTCCTTCTTTCAGGGTCTTTCTGTATCTTTTCATCTTTGGAAGCTCTTTGCTTTCCCTCCCTCTCCGCTGGAAACCTTCAACCCTTAATCCTGCCTTCTGCCTTTTAGTGTCCATTTAGATATTTCAGACCCCTTATCTCCCTCCCGTGAATTGCTGAACAGCACAAGAGTTGGGTGTAAAATGTCTCAGATGGTCTAAAACCCTCTCGCTAACCCTGACCAGCCAACACCATCCTCTGCTTCGCCCCCTGCCTTGAAAAAGTCATGATTTGGGGTTTTTTCCACCCTCCCTGCAGGGAGGAATAGAAGTGATCTAAACCCCCCCCATCCCCACCCCAAGAGCTACAAACTTGACCTGCAATCACCCCCCTGTTATTTGGGGAGGTAATAACACCTTTTTCCACACAGTCCTGCACAGGTTACGTTTGCAAGAGGAATTTGCAAGGGGAGGGGAGGCTCTTTGGGGCAGCCGTGATGTTTACAGCTCTGGAGCGCTCTGGGTCACTGATCAAACCAGCAACAAGTGGCCTGCGGACTCCTAGAAAACGGAGCTGTTTTTAACTCAAAGCTCCCCTTTCTCTTCACCCCAAGGCTGTTTGCAGCCAGCTCCGCTCTTGCACGCAGAAAATGCTCCCATTCGACATCTCCGAGAGTCCGGTCCCGGGGGTTGGGAATAGGCAATAGGAACTATATATAAACAGCTGAGTATCCATCTCACATTTTTCCAGCTTTCCCACCCAAGAAGGAGAGACATCCACTTGACCCCGCTGCCAGCCTGCAGCTCTCCCCGGGAGAACAGTTTCCTGTTTTAGGGGTGGCGCATCCCTATGACCCGCAGTGAGGATGAGGAGAAAACACAGGGAATGAGGGGTGGTGGGGCTGCTGGCAGCCCCCCGGTCTCCCCTCCCCATGCAACCTGCCCTCTCTCTTGCAGCTCCCAGGTGTGCCCTCTCCCTTGCAGCCCTCTGCATCTCCCTTCTCCATTGCAGCCCCTGGGTGTCCCCGCTACCCTGCCGTCTCACGGTCTCCTCTCGCCACTGCTGCCCCCTACATCTCCCTTGCACCCCCCTGAGACTCCCCTCTCCCTTGCAGCCACCACATCTTAGGCATCCCTATACCCTTCTCCATCTCCCCTCTCCCCTGCAGCCCCCGGATCCCCCCCCCCCCTCCCACTTCAGCCCCCAGGTGTCCAGGCTCCCTTGCAGCTCTTGGGTCTCCCCTCTCCCCTGCAGCCCCTGGCTCTCACGTCTCTCTACCCCCACTGGGTCTCCTTCTCCCTTGCAGCCCTTGAGTTTCACCTCTCCCTTATGACTTCCACCCTCTCTCCTGCACCCCGCCAGGTCCCAGGTGTCCGTGCATCCTCCCCTCTCTCCTGCAGCCTCCAAGTCTCTTCTCTCCCTGCATCCCCCTGGGTCTCCCCTCTCCCTTGCAGCCTCCAAGCCTCTTTTCTCCCTTGCAGCCCCTTCTGGGACTCCCCTCTCCCTGCATCCCCCCCGTTCTCCCCTCTCCCCGAGTGCCCCCAGGTATTCCCTCTTCCTCGCAGTCTCCAAGTCTCCCCTCTCTCCTGCACATCACCGGGCCCTCCGGTCTCCCTGCATCCTCTCCTCTCTCCTACATCGCCCGGGACTCCCCTCTCCCTTATAGCCTCCAAACCTCTTCTCTCTCTGCAAGCCCACCCCCCCGGGTCTCCCTTCTTTCTGCATTCCCCTGGGTCTTCCCTCTCCCTTGCAGCCTCCAAGCCTCTTCTCTCCCTTGCAGCCTCCCAGGTCTCCCCACTCCCTACATCCTCCCCATTCTCCCCTCTACCTTGCAGTCTCCAAGCCTCCCCTCTCCCTCCATCCCACCGGGTCTCCCCTCTCCCTCGCAGCCTCCAAGCCTCTTCTCTCCCTGCATCTCTCCGGGAATCCCCTCTCCCTTCCAAGCCTCTTCTCTCTCTGCACCCCCTCCGGGTCTCCCTTCTCTCTGCATTCCCCTGGGTCTTCCCTCTCCTCACAGCCAGTCTCCCCTCTCCCTTGCAGCCCTCCAATCCCTCTGCTGTCCGTGCATCCCCCCCGGGTCTCCCCTCTCCCTCGCAGGTTCCAAGCCTCTTCTCTCCCTGCATCTCCCTAGGACTCCCCTCTCCCTTTGCAGCCTTCAAGCCCCTTCTCTCTCTGCACCCACCTCCGGGTCTCCCTTCTCTCTGCATTCCCCTGGGGTCTTCCCTCTCCCTTGCAGTCTCCAAGCCTCCCCTCTCCCTCCATCCCACCGGGTCTTTCCTCTCCCTCGCAGCCTCCAAGCCTCTTCTCTTCCTTGCAGCCTTCCAGCCCTCCCCTCTCCCTTACAGCCTCCAAGCCCCTTCTCTCTCTGCGCCCCTTCTCCCTTCCCCGGGTCCCCCCTCTCCCCGCAGCCTCCTGCTCTTGGACACCCCCGTTCGCCGTTTCGGGGGGCTCCCGCCGGGGCAGTGCCCCCCTCCCGTAGCTCCCCGCACCCCGTGTTTGTCGTCCGTCCGCCCCCCCCGGTCCCCGTCCGCGCTTACCTCCGCCCGTGCTGCGCGGGCGCGGCGGGGCTGCGCGGGGGCCGGGGCTGCCTCTGGCGGGGCGGCCCCGCGGAGCCGCCTTATATGCGGCCCCTTCGGCTTTGATATGCGGCGTGATGTCAGCCCGGATTAGCATAACAAAGGGCTCGGCCAGGAGCGCTCCGCGCCCCGCGCATCCCCCCGCGGGCAGGGCCGGGGCTCCGCGCACGGAGAGGCGGGGGGGAGCGGACCGGGGGTGCCCCCGGGGACGGCAGGGACCCGGCGCCGCGATTGCGAAGGGCGTTATTCTAATGAGCGGTTAATGATTAGCAACAAAAATAGCCAGTTGGTGTTTTCACCGGAAACTTTTAAAGGTTGCCTCTCCGGAGGGTGATTAGCGCCTGCTGGGCCGCGCGACCGGCTTCCCAATTAAAGGACAAAGATACTTTTCATCGCACGGGGCTGTCAGGTGGATTTCCTTCTCCTGCGAGGGTAAGAAATCACTGCCCCGCACTCCTGAGGCTGCCCCACCGGGTCCCGCACTCAGCCCTCAGCCTCCACAGCCTCTTCCCCCCCCCCCCCCCTCTGTCTTTAATCAGTGGGAACTTCAGATGTGGAGACACGATTTTTGCTTGCACGCCAGTATCAGGGATGGAGGCTTGATGGTTGCCTGCTAGAAAAAGGAAAAAAAGAAAAAAAAAATAGAAAAAGAGAAAAAAAGTAGAAAAAAAAAGAAAAAAAGAGAAAAAAGAAAAAAAGAGAAAAAGAGAAAGAAGAAAGAAAAAGGGAAAGGGAAAAGAAAAAGGCAAAAGAAAGGGGAAAAAAGAAAGAGAGAAAAGAGAAGAGAAAGAAAAGAAAAGAGAAAGAAAAAGAGAAAGGAAAAGAAGAAATAAAAACAAAGGAAAAAATAAGAAAAAAGAAAAAATAAGAAAAAAGAAAAAGGGAAAAGGAAAGGAAAAGAGAAAAGAAAAGGGAAAGAAAAAGGCAAAGAGAGAAAAAGAAAGGGGGGAGGAAGGAAAGGAAAAGGGAAAGGGAAAGAGAAAGGAAAAGGACAAGAAAAAAGAAGGGTTAATTAATCAACTCCTAAGAAAGAAAAGCCCAACTGGCTTCTCAACCTCAGGCCTCAAGGAGTCTGAATTGAAGGCGCCTGTGTCACCTATGGGCTGTGGACAAATGGGTGCTGGTTGCAAAAGTACCTGTGTCATTTTGCTCACTCAGTTTGATCGTGGGTTTCAGGTGAAAGGAAAGAAGACAATAAATGCTTTAGTCTCAGGACCAAGAGACTCAGAATAAATTTCCTAACGGTCTATTTTTGGAACAGCTATTTATATAGGATAACATTTTTATGTATGTGTCCCTGTGCCGGAAAGATTGCGTTCACCTACACGGGTCGCTAATGGGCTTTCCTATGTGAACTGCAAAGAGCCCTGTATACACAATCCCAAATTCCCAAAGCCACTATATTATTTGTTTAAGACCCAGTTTTGCCAGCAGCTTTGCACAGTATGTCCATTTTTCTTTGTGTGACAGTCTCCCGTAAGTGCTCAAACTGCTCAAGACTCCCATTTCCCCAGCCCCCCCCTCTACCCCCCAGAAACATGTACCTACGAGGAGGAGGTTTTGTCAGAGTTCTCCAAGGAGAATGTATTTACATGAGGAAATCGCCTGGAATATCTATTGCAGTCCAGCTTGCTGTGCAAATGCCCTGATTTCTGTATGAATAGCTTTTTTCCAAATTACCTTAATTTTTAAAGGGCTGTTGGGAAAATGCAGTTGTTATTAATCAATAGGAGGAGAAGTAGTAAGCAGCGGTAGTCGTAATACTCATGATTTTGCAGTAGGCACCTGCTGTGCTTGGAGCCGTGCAAACACACCACAGCAAGGCAAGTCCTACCACCAGACCTTCATATTGTCGATGAGAATTGAATGGTCAAAACTGAGGGTGTGGAGGAGGAATATGGGAGGAAGGAGACCGTCCCAGTCTGTGTGGTTGTCTTGAGCCCTAAGCAGTTTGTTAAGGTTTCTTACGACAGGACAACATGCTGGAGAATCATTAAAAAAGGTACAACCACGAGTATCTACTCATGAGGGCTGCTTGTCCACAATGTTCATCAGGACAGAAGGACATAGGAGGCAGAGGTCAAAAGGTGGGACAAAGAGTAAGAAACCAGAAGGCTAGTGAGAAAGGATGTATGCATACAGGATATAGGATAAATATGCCCTGGACTAACCACATGCATATAGGGAGTTATTCAGGAAGGGCTTTAGGAACTTTAAAACCACCCCAAACCTTTGATCTGAGGCAATTTCATGCATAGACAAGCCCCCAGGCCCTGCTATGTCAACATGCTTCATTGCGTGTTTAAATCCTCTGAATCTCTATGTGACACGTTGTGCTCTAAATGCTGTGATGAATCAGGGCCGTCCATTGCTGAAACGTTGCAGGTCTTTGTCTCCTGCTCCTCATGCACGCATTAGGTTGTGGGTCTTGAGGCAAAGCAGGGATGCTTTTTGGGCACCTGGGAAGTGGGGAGCTGCCTGGGTGTGTATATGGGTTTTTTTTTCACAGGACCCGAGTGCTGAACCAAGGTCTTAAATCTAAAATTTTAGCAATCATTAGCTTTGCTACTGCTTCTGTGGGTTGAAGATATTACCATTTTCATCAGCAGAAAGCAACCCAATTCACCATTTTCCACGAGGTTTTCATAAAAGACAACCGGCCACACCAGCGTGACAATAAATAAACCAGAGGTGTGATTTTTCCAAAAGCATATAAGCCCCATGGGAAGCAAACGGTTGTTGAGCAAACAACCATCTTCAGCATTGCAGCCAGCAAAGACACAGTATATTCGTAGGGTATAGATGTATCCATCCATTATTAGAAGTGGAGGCAGTGGGATGATATTTTCTGGATTGCATTTCCTAATTGACCTAACTGACCTAATTATTAAACTCAAAGTAATGTTTGGAAAATCATCTTCTTGTTAATCTTTAGAAATAACTTTGAGCAGTATAAAGAAATTTTTTAGCATGCCAGAAAGGTATCGGGCTGGAAAATAAGGTTTTATTGTCTTCTGTTGCAGCAGGTGTGGTAACCTCCAAAACCTGAAACCCTCCCCAAATCTGCCAGCGAATAATAGAATTGCCTAGATTGGAAGGGACCTTTCAGATCATCAAGTCCAACCATCAACCCAACACTGACAAACCCACCACTACCCCATGTCCCTCAGCACCACGTCTGCCCGGCTTTTAAATCCCTCCAGGGATGGCGACTCCACCACTGCCCTGGGCAGCCTCTTCCAAAAGTCCTTGCAGGTTACCAGGAGCATGTAAAGCGACGAGACACTTCACAGCAGCACAGGTGAGACTCCCTTCACCCTGATGCAGCTACATCTGTCCCTGGTCTCCAACGTAACTCAGAAGCAAGAGGGAGAGCGAGTCCGGCAACCCCTCGCAAAACTCCTGGTGCCATTGCAGACCTCACCAGACTCACGCTACATAGACCATCCCGCCGCTGTTGAGAGAGGGATATCGTTCAGGTGTTGAGGAGCTCAACTGGATGTCAACCAACCACATAGACACAAAAAAGGCATATTCCATTACTAATGCCCCAGGCCCACCCATGCTGCCTTCAGTAAAATCACTTATCATTCATTTTTATGCATGTGTCTCCTCATCCTGTCTTCTTCTTCCATCCCCCCCCTGCAAGAGGAGAAGACCCTCCGAGGATGACTCGGGATAACATTAAACATATGCAGAACCAGGACCCAAGTGTAAACTCTCCTGGAGCAGGGGGCCGTGCTCCTTTATTTAAAAAAAAAATCTCTAAAGCGCCGTGCCAAGCCATGGTACTCTGCAAATATTTATTAATATGACATAGTTATGTATACTGTGGGGTGTGGTATTACGGTTTTATCAGCGGGTTTCAAGATGCTGTGTGCTACGAATGAGCTACGAAAGCCATCACACCCGCAGAGGGGTTAGGACAGCGCTTCACCCAGCTTTAGCGCGTGTTCTGCATGCGACAGTCAAATGAGCCATTTATAAATGTTCTGGAGGGTTGGTTGTTTTTTTAATTATTTAGCTGGGACTCATGGCTGGAAGGTGCCAGGACATGTGACAGCACACCCTGCGACAGGATGACATTCCTCCCTTTTAAAGAAGTATTCTGGCCATCTTCAGACGCGGGCTCCAGCTATGAATACGAATAACTTCGGGCTAGTGACCGTTTGCTGGCCCGATGCACAGCTGGCTCGGCACAGCTCGTATATGTAAAACCAAGTTCCTTTACCTGAAACAGGGTGACCACATCAACACTCTGTACCAGGAAACATCTCTCTTAAATCCCCCAAGCCCTGCCCAGACTTTGCTGAGTGTTTTTTTGGTGAGCAACACCGATTAATAATAAAGTATAGGTCAGTGAGCAGGTTTGTGTCCTTGACCCTGTTTAGTTAGTAGTTTAAGCAGATCTGAGTTTTTCGCCGGGCCTCTAAATTTCAATTTGAAGCATTGATAGGGACTTCTTTTTTAAGACTCCTCCATCTATTGAAAAAAAAAGCCAAATTATTGTCGTATGAGTTTTGACTACTCACCCATATGCTTTTTCTTCTGACAGGACAAACAAACAAGGACCATTTGATGCTAAAATCTTCTGCAAAATGCTGAAGAGCAGGAGCATGTATAAAAGGAAGGACTCAGTTACTGATGTTCCTCCAAATTAAATCAAGAATAGGGCATACACTTAAGGAGTGTTTTCTCTAGACTGTCTCATAGCAACCACTGATAGTCCTAAGGGGAAAATACAAGACTGGACATGGCCCTTCCTGTTCTGTACAGCATCTAGGGAGAAATGCCACATCTCTGAGAATCACAGAATCAGAATGGTCAGGGTTGGCACAGACCTATGGAGATCATCTAGTCCAACCCCCTGCCAGAGCAGGGTCACCCAGAGCAGGTGGCACAGGAACACGTCCAGGCAGGTTTGGAATGTCTCCAGAGACGGAGACTCCACCACCTCTCTGGGCAGCCTGTGCCAGGGCTCTGCCACCCTCACAGGAAAGAACTTCCTCCTCGTGTTTAGGTGTAACTTCCTATGTTCAAGTTTGTGCCCATTACCCTTTGTCCTGTCCCCAGGCACCACTGAGAAGAGTCTGGCCCCATCCTCTTGCCACCCATCCTTTAGACATTGATGAGCATTGACGAGATCCCCTCTCAGTCTGCTCTTTTCCAGGCTGAACACCTCAGGTGTCTCAGCCTTTCCTCAGCAGAGAGATGCTCCAGGCCCTTGATCATCTTTGTAGCCTCCGCTGGACTCTCTCCAGCAGTTCCCTGTCCTTATGGAACTGGGGGGCCCAGAACTGGACACAGTACTCCAGATGTGGCTTCACCAAGGCAGAGCAGAGGGGGAGGATGCCCTCCCTCGACATGCTGGCCACGCTCTTTCTAATGCACCCCAGGAGACCATTGGCCTTCTTGGCCACAAGGGCACATTGCTGGCTCATGGGCAACTTGTTGCCCACCAGGACTCCCAGGTCCCTCTCTGCAGCGCTGATATCTAGCAGGTCAACCCCTAACCTGTACCAGTGCGTGGGGTTATTTCTCCCCAGGTGCAGGACTCTACACTTGCCCTTGTTGAACTTCATTAAGTTCTGCTTTACCCAGCTCTCTATGAAGAGGACGCCAGCCTCTGTGATATGGATTTTTTTTTTAAACATGAAGTTGCTCTGGAGCCAGCCGGGGGTTAAAACAAGAGGCCTTGGCAAGGACCAAGCAGGGACCAGGGTGCAGAGGAGCAGTGTGTGAGCAACTATCGCACCCCACAGCTGTGTGTGTGGAGGGGTTGCAGCTCCAGTTATGCCTCAGTGGTGCATGGCAGATGTAAGGCAAATAACAGAAAAGAGGTTTTTGTCCCAGTCAGAGGGAGGTGAAAGCTTTGTGTTTCTCCTTATAGTACCCAAACCCTGGTGACAAAGGCCAGATCATACCGAGGCCATATGCAAAGTCCTTTGTACCTATAGCATGGACAGCTTTAAAAGGGGATGAGGCCACCGTTCGTCCTTCCTTTGGCAAACGAGGCCACCCCTGTAAAGCAGCAAGATTGCAGCAAACTGAGATTTCTCTCCCGCTAGACGTCTTGCAGATTATTGCATTTTCCAAGGTGAAAAGCCTCACAGCTCCCCTTTATTCTGCCTCTTTCCTCCCCCTACCCTGCCCTTAAACAACAGAGATTATTGTGCACCACCATCCTGCTTACCTGCCTGTAAAGGGGCAGGATTCAGAGCTGCAGCCACAGCTCCTTTCCCCTAAATTTCAGTGGTGTTTGTCTCCCTCACCTCGTTTTTGATATCATCGCTCATCAACTATGCTGCAGGAGTGCCCAGTCTGTGCCCAGCCCAAGCCACGGCAGAGGCCAACTCTTGTCCCACTGCTCCAGCCCAGCTCCCATCACCAGCCAGAGCAAAATCAAAGCAGAGCTGCTCCACTCTTGTGCCATTTGGCCAGAGACCATGCAAGCCTGACCTTCCAGGCCAGGGACTGAACAGAACATGCTTCTCCTCTGGACCAAAGGTCCCACCCCTACCCCAACACTGCCTTTTAAAGGCCTCTGTCCTAATAAAAACCAGCTGTCGGTTCCTCTCTCCAAAGCTGAATGATCCCTTCAGGGTGGGGTGGTGCTTTCTCTTCCCTACGAAGAAGTCCAGTAACCCCTCCTCTGCTGCGGTGCCGGAGCTGGAGTCGTCCTCGCAGTGCTGGGGGGGAGGGCTTAGCAGTGGGTGCATAATTAAGAACAGTGGTTTGCGAGAGTGGAGAGATGGAGACCAACTGGAAAGGATAAAATGCCTGAATAGCACTTTTGGAATAGGAGGAATAACGTAAATTGTCCAAGGGAGCGTCTGCCATTTTGGTCCCGGCTTTGCGAATGCTGACTGAGAGTAAAAACACCTCATCTGTGAGCAAGACATTTGTTAGACATCCCTATTTCTGCCCATTTTTAATCTAGTCCCTGATCCCAACGTTTGTTCTGACTCTGCGATGGGAAGCAGGGACCAGGAGAGAGCGGTGCCAGGATTTGCTCTGACTCAATGGGTCTTGGGACCACCTCATGCAAGGCAGCATTAGGGCCAGGTTATCCAAAAGGCTTTTGGAGAGGTTTTCAGCCAAGATCGCCTTGCAGAAGAGAAGATGGGCTTTTTCAAGGCTCAAAGCAGCCATCCCTGCTGCTACAACCCCTGGGCAGATATTCCAGTGGTGTTTGCATGAACATCCTTCAAAAATAGGATTTTTTGTTGTCTTAGTGGGAGCTGAGCACCTCTGCAAACCCAGCTGTGGCCAGAGAGGCTGAACATTTTTGAAGATCCAGACACAGCTTGCTCTGCCAACGGAACACATTTTCAGACAAGGCAAAACAAAGAAAAACAAAGCAAAACTGAGATGGGACATGGGTCTCCTTGGTTAGTTGCAATCCATGGCCCTGAGTGGAGAATGTAGATCCTCCAGACTGGGGAAGGATCCCAAAGCAACCCACAGTGCCCCATCACAGCCAAGTATTTCTCTTCGCAGCTGTGAGAAAAAGCTGCTTTTTGATAGAGATTGGGACAGCAAGTAAATTAATGGCATAATCATTTTATGACCTAACTTGACAAGAGGTGGCAAGGTCCCGGACAAGGTACCATGCTTTGAAACTCAGTCTGGAACCATTCGGACAAGGGAAACCTCTTCCATATACACTCTGCTCTATGTAATCATAAAATATAGGTAACACCAGGCTTTTATATTTTTACCTAAAACTTCATAGGAGTCATTTCACACACCCATCTCACTCACACCTTCCCTGGCCTGAAGACGTAAATTTGAAGCTCCTCTGGGCAGCTCAGGTGGGCGATAATTTTCAAGCATCCATACCCCATTTAGTCCCTGCTAATATATGGCTCTTCTCTCAATTCTGGGTACTAGTTAATCCTAAAAACCTGCTCAGCTGGGTCACAGCTATGGGCACCCAGAGCTGCTCATCTGCTTGGTCTGCTGGGATCCCAGCTTCCAAAAACCTGGTCTCTAGTTTTCTTAGGCATCCTCTAAGACATCCTTAAGACATTCTTAAGACATCCAGCTTGAGTTATCTTCCCTTCCAGTTGGTTTTATTAAAGAACGGTCTTCAAGGGGATGCTACGAAAACCCGTCATCCTTTCCAGGAACACCCAGGCTTGGTTGTTTTGTTCTTATCTAAAACTGCCAGGAAAACATCGGAGATGAATCCTTTGTGTTGATAGCAGTGATTTTTTTTTTTCCTGAGTGATTTCTCTGTGATCCTGATGTGCTTTCTCCCTGATTTCACCTTGAGGGTTCAGTTAAGCTTTCTGCTTACCTACAAACACCCAATTGCGAGCTTTGGTTCCTCTTCCACGATGGAGTATATCCAAGGTAAAAAACTTTGTGAAAAAGGTGTTGAGCAAGATGTAGCACTTTTGAGGTTGTAGTATGGATTCAGGGCCTGACTTAGAACTGAATTACTTGGATTTTATTCCAGAGCCTTTCCAGGGGTTAATTATAGGATGGTATAAAAACACAGACAGGCATTTGTTCCTTTTGTCTCCTCATAGCATTGCTGCGCTATCGCTTGGACACTGTCCTGCTCTTGGAAAACATAGGCTGTCACGTATCTTTTATTCACTTAATTGCATGGAATCTACCGAACAAATATTCATGAAGGTATTTTAATTGAGGAAATCTGCAGGGTAAATATTCATAAAGCTCGTTCTCTCCTCAGCAAAATACAAGGCAGATTTGGAAGCCATTTGTCACTTTGCTCAAAAAGTCGAGGGCTTGGCAGGGTGACTATAGGGAGTTCATTAAAGTGAGGTAACAGGGAAGAGAGACGGGGTCTTGTTTGAGCCACCTCACCTGGGCGCTTCCCTGCAGCCCACATGTGCTGACCTGCATGAAGAAGGAAGTCAAAAGACCAGCAGACTTTTGCCATGCTGAGCAGCCATAAAAGCATGAAGACATCATGTAAAATCCCCTCTTGTGATCCCATCTCCATCCCTGGGTCCCACCAAGCCCTGTGAGATGGGTCGAAGGAGAACTCTGGATACCTCCAGAAGATGTGCCTGGCAGAGGGTGGCTGTGCTGGCTTGTCCTATCTGGGATTTTATTGCTGCTTCATCAGCTCGCAGAGGCTTAGGAGCCTGTGTCCTACAGTGGACATCCCACCCCACCTGCCCAACATGCCATTTTCCCTGGAAGTGAGAGCTGTTATGCTAAATTCAGTAAGAAATAGTGCAACCAAACTACCAGCAGTCCCCAAATCTGGCCTGTAGACTGGGCTATGGGACCGTGGTACACCAGCTTGGTAGACCCACCTTCAACAACCCATGAGGTTCACCAAGTCGCTGTCGGTTTAGCTGCTGGAGGCACATGGTGGTGTGGAGGTGGTACTGAGTGTCAGTGTTGGCATGCTGTCTCTGAAATGTTTGGGATGACAGATGTCGGAGAGAAATGGGTGGGTTAATTTAGGACTTCTCCAATTCCCCACTTGTTTGTGTGCAGTTTCAGTGCTTTTGTCTCCCCTTCCATCCTTCTCCTGGGGACAGTGGACTGTCATGGGTACAAAATCCCTCTTACTACATGCACACAAGTTGCCCGGCACAAAGAAAGCCAGGGCTCCCAAACACCGCTGCTGCAATATAAATAGTATTCTTTATTTTTAAACACCGATACAAAGGCATCAGGCCTCCTTGAATTATCCCGATCCTTTAGATTGTCAGCTTCCTAATCCTGCAGGGCAACAAATACCACACCTGGGTGTAGCATGTGCTTTGACAGTCACTGTTGGGAAGGACCACGCTGTCTATAAACCCATCAACTCTGGATGCCATCCCAAAGGATGCACTTGTGCTCACACAGAGGTGGGGAGCTTGGTGTTGTAACCATTTTGGGTAGATTCCCTGTCCCTCTCCATGCTGGAGGTCTGACCCCAACACTTTCTTCTTGCCTTCCAGCCTCTGACTCCAGTCCCCGCTTGACTCGGTGGAAAATCTCTATTAATAACAGGACACGATCAGATGTGAAAAGCCAAAGCCTTGATAAACTATAATAATTGATATTCATTGAGGAGCTGATCCTCCTTCTTGACCCTCCTTTTATCCTTTCCACAGCTGTGATAACACTAAGACTTTATGCTACGAGAATAACCCAGAACTTGCTACTTCCATGCGAAAACACAACAGCTTCGATTATTGACTAATCCTAATTCTCTGCGGGACAGCTCCTAGATTTTTACACTTTTTTAAAACATGTTGTGCTGCCCCTTTCTTCTGGTCTTCTTCTCTTCAGCACAAAAACAGCATGCAACTGTTCTTCGGGTGTTGTTTTGTTTTCTTGCTTTTGGGGTGGTTTTTCTTTGAACTAGGGAAAGTGAAATGGGCAAGGGGAAGGAGAATGCCAGAATGCATTAAGGCAGACACTGGAATGGCAAGCCAGCAGTTATCCAAGTACATGTGGCAGAAAGCATCTCTGAATAAACAATAATAATATAATAATAATAAAAACAGCAGAAAGCACTCTCCCATCCAACGAGGCCAAAAAACCAAAGCTTTGGCAAGGAACAATCTGAGAAAGTGTCTGAAGAGCTGGAAGTAGGTTCTGTATCATACAGAAGAGCCAAAAATGTGTTTGGCCACAAACAGCGCATGACGCATTGCAAAACGTTTCACAAGGAGATATTTAGAGGGTGGGATGGTTGGCATGGAGAGGAAAGTGGGGAGGGAGGCATCGCTGCGGGAGGAATATCTTTAGCCTTCAAACAACAGCCACTAAAACATCCCGAATGCTCTGCCTCCCCAGAGGTGCCAAGGGTTGAAAGTTTTGTGCAGAATGTCTTTCGCGGGATAACGTAGTCCCATTTAAAATTATTTTTTAGCTGCCCCTTTCCTAGTGAGAAGGAAAAGCCGAAAGATAGGGCCTGATGCGGGGATGTCAGTAGGCTTTGGATTAATGGGTTTTGGATTGGACCCACGGTGTAAGAGACAGTGCTCCAATCTAGCCATAAATAAAGTGGCTTCCATTAACGTTTATATTTGCTTTAATTTATTTAACCAAGAAAGTCAGCAGAGGCCCATAGGTCTTGGTATTAAGAATGAGCTGGCCAAGACAGCAGCAGATAAAACTTGCACCAGCGTAAATCAAAGCTTCCATAAGTCATACGCAAGAAACCATGGGTGAGTAAGGCAATAAAATGTGACCATTGTTTCTTTATTGTATCATTCTCGGCTTTCGCTTTCTGCCGGAGCCAAGCACCATTTCTGCTCCGTCTTTTTAAGAGGACTTGGAGAGGATGGACCAAACTCGTTGCAAACCCAGGATGTCGAGCAGAAGTTCAGAAGCTGGGATTTGTAAGCAACTCACAAATGCTTTGCCGCCCCTAATGGCCAGATAATAATAAAGATGAGATCCAGAAGCTTTACTATCATTTTTTTTTTTCCTGCTTAAATGTGGGAAAGGGTTGTGCCTCCACCTTGTTAGACCCACGCTGTGAAAAATCGCTGCAATCCAGTGTTGCTTTGCCCAATATAATTTCAATTTACCCACATATAGACAGCCTGGAAATGGATACGTTTAATTTTCCTCATCTCAGGGGTGCAAAGAACTGGCACAAGCTCCATGGAGGGGTCGGTTTAGCATCTCGCCTCCCTCTACACGGGACTGCAGAGACACCATGGATGCTGTTTTGCACCGGGGAGGAGATTTAATCCTTTAAAGTTCACCTTGGCAAGCAGCCCTTTTCCCATCCAGTCATCGCACCCACCTCCTCAGACCTTTTGGGGCTACCAAGTGCACTTCAGACGCCTTTTTTTTCCCTTTTATAATACCCTGCAGGACGGTGCCAGTTTACGACTGTATTACAGTGATGCTGTTCCTGCTACTACAATCATGGCTCTGTCATGATTTCCATTATAAACCTCGGACTGGATTTTTTTGGGGTATTTTTTTTTCTTTTTCTGGGGTCTATAATTTGATCGTAAAAACTCATGCTGGGCTGAAATTCAGCTGCCAGGTCTTGGTTGGATACCAAATCTGATTTAACCCTGAGGATGCTGAACTGCTTTCAGGTAATCAAGAGCCTTGGTGTGCTGAGCATGCCAACGTGTGGGAGACGGGTCCTTAGGGGCAGCAAGGAGGGGTGGTCCACTTTGGTTTGGAGTATCTGGGGACCAAGATGCCAGGAAAACCCAGCTGGGCAATGCCACATCCTGACTGCCATGGTCTCCTCGGCATCTCTTCGTCTACAGGTTGATATGCCTTATTCCTTCGATTGACATCTTTATTCCCCGTCCTCATGCGTGTCTCATGTTTGTTCCATGTCTGAGCTCTTCATGCTGAATTTCTTAATGCACTTAATGCATACTTTCATACAAAAGCCCACACTCATTAAGTTTTACCAGACGTATGTCACTCAGAAGCACCTTGTCCCCCTTGCTCTGCATCTTGCTGAATCAGACCCTTGATCAGTACTCGTTTTCCAAGCCCTCCTCCAGAGAGGCTGAGGTTTTCCCAAAGGACCACTTAACTTCAAGTGGTTTTCAGGTTTGACAGCAGCTCCAGCCCCCCAGAAACCACTGGTTCCTGGGGTCAAACTCATCCATTCAGTGGCTCAGATGTGCCACCAGCTCGGAAAGGTCTTCAGTCATTTCCTCAAGAAGAAACCAAGTTGAGGACTCAGTAGGGCTGAGTACAGCACAGACACAGCTGCACTTATGGTCAAGGATTTAATCAGGGTAGGGAGAAGAAATAGCTGCCAGCAGAACACATTGCATCAGGGAAGGCAGAATGGAAATCACTGATGTATCAGCTGCCCAGGACTTCCAGTTCCGGTTCAGCCCACCTTCTTTAGAGACCTTTTCTACGCTGGAAATAAACCTTTTCTGTCGTGGTGCCTCCTTCTTTCTCATTTTTTATCTCAACACAATTCTTTTTACCTAAGTACCCAGGTTTAAATACAGCTAAACCAGCATGACGTGGATTCTGTTGGCAATGGATGAGCTTTGCTCCCACGGATGCTGCTGCTCGGGGATGCTCTGTAGGTCACCCATTGCACTGATGCAGCTCTGCCCATAAAAGCTGGTGGTGTTCAAGCTCTAAAGAGCAGAGCAGATGGCTCAGTGACTGGGATGCTACAAGGCACCTCTAGCAAAGCTTCCAGTCCCAGATCCATCCCTGATTCAGTCTGTTCCCCTCTAGACCTGCTTATCTCTCCCCACTGCCGAGGGATGGAGCAGAAGGAGAAAATGCAATTAATTAAAGCAATGCAGCACAAAACTGGGACACCGTGTCCTCATCTGGAAAGCGGATGTAATAACACTTTCCTAGCCTGCGGGGGCACAAGGAGATGCCGTTAAAGACTTTTGCATTGATCAGATACTTCAGCCATGAGGGCTCTCCTGGGAGCTTAAAATTGATGGGATGAGGTATCATGGCTGTACAAACCTCTAATCTATCAAAGCAATAATCTATGGAAGAAAGATACTTTACAACGCACTTACACAGCAGATGGTAAGTGACTTATGATGTATTCTACCCATCGTCTGCAGGAAAACAGTATTAATAAAATATGCTGACATGACAGATTAATAGCTCAGAACTGCGGTCCAGAAGAGGTTAGGTCTAGCCTAGGCTTCCTCTGGGCTTTTTAACAATAAAGAATTAAGCAAATGCTACAAACTGAAGATTATGTGCACGCAATATTAAAGCAGGGCTTTGGTCTGGATGGAGACTCAATGTTTGTTGTGCTGCTGTGACACTCTCGTAACTTTGCATGGTTTACAAACACAGCGTGGCTCTTGCTTGCTGCTCATGCTGCCAACCCATCCCAGGGTCTAAGAAGCCAGATGTGCTCCTTTGGCTTGGGCAGCACTGAGGGCCTGATCCTTCACATCCTTCTCACCTCCCAGCCTGGGGGAAAAAAACCCTAAATCAAAAAAAGGGTTGAAAAGGCATGGTGTTTTGGGTTTTTTTTTACTTTTTGGGAGAGAAACACAAAGTCCTGCTGGAGCTCATTGCTGTTGAGCAATTTGGGGGGTTTGATCCTGGTTTAGAAATGGAGATGCTGGCATTGCGTTCCCCGCTCCAGCAGTGACTGAGGACTGTTGCCAGGCCCATGATTTCACCCCATGTCCCTGTTCCTCTCCTTGACCTTCCTGTTCTGACTCCAACTCTTTGGGACAGAGCCCTGGGGGAGGTGAAGGAAGGGGGGTTGTTCATGGTGGGTAGCTTTAAGCACTTCTAGTAATTGTATGACATTCTTTGGATCTTCCATAGTCAGTGGAGGGAGGGAGGATCTGCAAAGGACAACTAGGAGCCCTGGAGCTGAGGTCAGAGCCAGCATTTTGGTTGGGATCTGCTGTATTTCATGTGATGATTGGTACCATCCAACCATAACCACAGAAGGTTTGATTCATCTCACCCTTCTTCAGCCTTCCTGAAGGTGGGTGTCTAATCCAGCCAGCTCTCCTTCCTCTGAAGGTGATGGGTGATGCCCAAAGCTGCTCTGCGGGTGATTTGATTGAGTCCAGAGTGACTTTTTTATCTACAGTCTCTGGATTTAGGGCTCCATCTCATGTATCAGTGGGACCAAGCTGGGTAGAGATGCAGTTCTCACCACAGCTGCACCAGCAAAACCACTTCATCTTACCAGTATCGGTTCTTTTCTCCTTCTAATACCAAGCTCTTTTGTTAAAGTAACTGTGTTCATGTTGGAGTGACTGACCTACTGTCAATACAGAAGGGACATGGTTTAGTGGTGGGCTTGGTACTGTCAGGTTAATGGTTGGACTCCATGATCTTAAGGGTCTTTTCCAACCTAAATGATAGGAAGGAAGGAAGGAAGGAAGGAAGGAAGGAAGGAAGGAAGGAAGGAAGGAAGGAAGGAAGGAAGGAAGGAAGGAAGGAAGGAAGGAAGGAAGGAAGGAAGGAAGGAAGGAAGGAAGGAAGAAAGGAAGGAAGGAAGGGAGAGAGGGAAAAGAACAAGAGAATGAGAGAGAAGAAAAGAAGGAAAAAAGGAAAGAAGGAAAGAGAGAGGAGGAGAGAAGGAAAGAAAGAGAGAAAGAGAAGGAAAGCATGAAGAAAGCTACCTTTGTCCTTTGCTACATTAAATTTAAAACATCATGCTGGTAGTAATATATTGGCTTCATTACACAAAGACTGTAAAGTCCAGCTAGCTCATAATTCCACCAATAAAGATCATGATTTGCCAATAAAAATTAGGGCAGCCACTGATCCATAGTCTAGATTTCCTGCTTGGGATGGAATTATAAAAATATGATGATAAAATTTGGTGCAAAGCAGAGCAAATGTGCAAACTAAGCTAAGCAAAAGTATTCTCCTCTCCTTGCCCCTGCCTTATGAACCCAGACAGGACCAGGTCCTTCAGCAGAACACCCCAAATCACCTACAGCAGTTGCCATGAGGAACCTCATTTTTTGAGCTATATGGAAAGTCTTTGCTCACTATTTTGTGTGCATTTTTTTTAGTAGCTTACAAAAAGAGGCACAGAGAGGCTTGATTGAAAACTGATGACACAATCTAGCCCTGCTTTTAGCATTTTGGCATGTAGCACAAAAGCATTTCTGAAATCCCTCCAAGCATCTAGAACTGTACCTGGAATGTTTTTAGGACTAATATTAAAATTGCATCGTAGGCTAGAGGCAGGTCTACTCAGAGGAGTGAACATCAAAAGAATTACCCTTCTTTCTGTCTGTGAGCGATAGAAAGCTATGATATATTTTGCCTCTGGGGAAAAAGGAATCTTGAGAAAGTACCTTCAAACCTAATACCAAACTATTTTGTTTGGTGTTTTCTCCAAGAGCCTTAAAAATGCTTGCAATCTCATAAGCATGGCTACATGTCTTGTTCAGTCAGTTCCCAACCCCACCACTGAGCCCTGGTCTTCCAGGAACACCTGCCAAATAAAATGTTTGAAAAAAAAATACATGTGGTCTTTACTTAGAAGTCTTGAGGGTATCCAGATCATAAATTTGTTGTGGAGCGTGTGGCAATGCTTATTTACTCGCGATTGATTATTTTCTTTGTGGGAGTTTTCCAACTAAGTTAGAAAGTCAGAAAATACTGATCGTAGTAAATCCATACTGTGCCTTAAAGTAATAGCTGAAGGAACCCATCAAAATCCATCCTCGGAGAAAAAGACACAGGAGACATTCATTTATATTGACAAAGTTGCCCAGGGGAATAGTAATGACTTTATTGGAGGGGTGCAAATAAAAAGTAAAGCTCTGGGAAGATGAAGATCATCTGGACTTGGGGTTTGAGATGGAGGTGAGACTCTTCTGAGCATCTGTGAAAGAGCAGGGCAAGGTATGCCAGCCCCGAGCAAATAGCTTGTGGTCTCGCCATGGCTGCAAGGGTGAAGCTGCCTCTGGGAAGCTTTGGGATGAGGTTTTCTTTCAAGTTTCTGGTTTTATTTGAACTTCAAAGTTGAAGCAAAAGTCAAAGCACATGGAGTTGGTGGGGGGGAAAAGCTTTTGATGGTCTTCCTCACCATTGCGTCTGTCCAAGAGGAGGGTGTGCATCTGCACTGATCAACAACAAACCCAAAGTAGAAGACCTGCTCCAGGGAAGCACCTACCACACATTGACCAAGAGTGGGTTGGGGACACAGGACCGGGCTATAGCTAGGCCAAAAAAATCCCTCTTTGAACTATGGCTGTCAGGCCTTCAATATTTTTTCACTCCACATATCCTGGTGATGTGGACATAGCCAGGCATCTTCGCCCAAGGAGTTGTGGTTAATGTTGGGGCATAGATGAAGATCATGCAGAGAGACACAGAAGCTCTTAGCAGTGGGATTCGTAGGTCATGTCCATACTGCCAAATAACAGAGAACTAGGCCAAGGGGTATGGACCAGTGAGTGTCCACACTGCTCAGGGCTGTCCCTGCCTGGAGCACATCCCCCCTGCACTGCACATGGTGCTGCTTTCCCCCAGCTCATGTGTTGCCCCTCTGGCCCCCAGACATAACAACAGTTTTGTGTGTTTTGGCCAAGTTAAACTGTCTGAAATAATATGCTGGCTGTGCTGCAGACCACCGGAGTGGTGTTTTCTAGCACAAAACCAATGCTTGAGGGTGTGAAGCCAGCTGGGACAACGCTACAGGTCTATGCATGGGACAGAAGGGGCCAAACCAGCTTCAGACTTACACTCCCTGCCCATGAGGACCCTTGAGTAAACTCATCCCAGGCTGGGCATGGGGCAGGGCGTGAGCAGTGTGGACCATCCAGGTGGACTCAAGCTCATCTTCTGGTGGCTTCCTGGTCAATAATACAGACAAACCCACTTTGCTGGGTCGACCTGGGTGGTCCTGGGCTCTTCCCACCTAAGGCGGGCAGGGGAAGAGATGTTGCCCCTTTTCTACCATATACAGTCTCCTCTCTTTGCTCCCTCCCTTTAAGAAACTCAGATCCAGCATGACAAACACAGATCTGGGGGAAGGGTTTGAAGGAAAACCCACATCACCTCTCCACTGATCAAATTCCTCATCTCTTTGAACATGAACCACAAATAAAGCAATATTAAAGCAAAAGGGAGGCTAAATTAGCATCCTTAATGAGCGCACCACACATTTCTACGCACGAGGCAGGACACATCTGACCAAAAGCATTCAGCAGCCTGTCCCTTCCATCACAGGTCATCATGTCCAGCATCCCCCAGAGTCAACACAGAGAGAAGGATGCTTTGAAACACCTCTTCTCCTAAATGCAGCCATGGGAGAAGATGGATGAACTGCTATCCAAGAAAATCTCCATCAAACACCGAGGCAGCTCAGGCAACCAGAGACATCTGGTCACTGATGAAGGTAGAGAAGAATCCATGTCCAGAAGGGACCAAGATCCCAAGAGTCCCGAGGGATCCTTCCATTTGTCACATTGGACCAACTACTAGCACTAAAAAATAATTCATAGAGAACCAGGACAGACACCTCACCATGGGGACAAAGGTGGGATGGGTGATCCCGGCAGAGGGTTTGCAGAAGGTGGGAGGGCTGGGATTGAGATGTGGTGAAGGACATTCAGCAAGAGTGGAAAAGTGCAGGATTAAACCAGCATCTCTACATGGATGGGAATGCATCGGGTTAGACAGCAACACCTTTAGAGCATCAAGGAGCAGCAAACAAGAGAAGAAAAGATGTGGCAACTACACTACTTAGTCAGCAAGAATAATATACCTCTATCATGTTGGCAGGAGCCATAGACTTGTCTTTGTAGACAAGGGCTACCAAGGTGATTAGTGAACTGGAACATCTCTCTTATGAAGAAAGACTTAGGGACTTGGGTCTTTTTAGTCTGGAAAAAAGACGACTGGAAGGGATCTCATCAATGCTTAGAAATACTGAAAGGGTGGGTGTCAGGAGGATGGGGCCAGGCTCTTTTCAGTGGTGCCCAGGGACAGGACAAGGGGTAACGGGCACAAACTTGAGCATAGGAAGTTCCACCTCAACATGAGGAGGAACTTCTTTCCTGTGAGGGTGGCAGAGCCCTGGCACAGGCTGCCCAGAGAGGTGGTGGTAGAGTCTCCGTCTCTGGAGACATTCCAAACCCGCCTGGACGCGTTCCTGTGCCACCTGCTGTGGGTGACCCTGCTCTGGCAGGGGGTTGGACTGGGTGATCTCCAGAGGTCCCTTCCAGCCCCTGCCATTCTGTGACTCTGTGACATGGGTGAAAGGCAGGTCCTGTGACACGAGCATCAAATCCACCATGGATGGCTGGTTGGGACATCCCAGCCTCTTGTCAAAGGCATTTTTGCAGCCGTGATTGATAGTCCATGGAAAGCAAACCCACCTTGTTGCAAACCCCTTGAGCTCCGAAAAGCGAGCGCCGGCTGCCAGGGCGCGATGCTCTGTGCCGCGTGTTTGCAGGATCCAGCCCCAGCAGCGGAGCAAAAGGCAACGAGAGGCACGTAATTAACTTCAGATGTACCTGTCAAGATATCACGGACACAGAGACAGAGAGGAGCAGCGTGTTATTTGTTTCTCATAGTGTAACAATTATCTTGTTGTAAGAGGGGCTCTCTCCCGCGCTCCCTCTCTGCCTCCTGTTTTCCTTCCACATTCGTTCACACATTATTTAACTTTTGACTTGGACACAGCAGGTAAAAGCATTTAACAGCTTGGCTGCTTGTTCAGACGGAGCTGGGAAGGGGAGGGAGGGGGGAGCAGACGGCAATTTTTTGCCTTAAATTTTCCCGTTTTCAGCACTGCATTTTTCTGAAGGGGGGGGGGGGAAGAAAAAAAAGGGAAGGAAAGGGGGGGGGTGTGCGGAAAATGGCATTCCACAAAGACGGAGTCACTTTTTCCAGCATTAGAACATGCTCTCCGCTGTCCCCAGCCTTCACCGGGAGACGCGTTCCCGCTCCACGGCGGAGAAAAGGTCAGCGGTAAAAATTTCGCAGGAACTCCATCATGGTCCTCGCGGGACGTGTTCATCAGGAGGAGAGAGCCGGGCGTCTCGCTCTGTCGACAGAAATCCACATCACAAAACCTATTATTGAAAGGGGGGGGAAGGAGGTGGGGAAGGGGCGACCCACGGCCAGATAAAGCCCATGACTTCATTTCGCAGGGGCTGCCGCCGGCTGATTATTTCCCAACCCCCATTCAGCGCGGAGGGGACGGACAGACAGACGTTTTGCTGAGAAAAAATAATAAAGGCAAAACAGGGCGGGTGTTATTTAAAGGGCTGGAAAAGCCTCCACCCCAGGGGAAAATTAACTTTTAGTTTACGTAAAGGAAGGTACAACTCTGCCTTGCTGCCAGGTACGTATCTACCTGCGCTTGCACAGAGAAAATCCAGCAGCCACGGGGATATAACGGCGTTTCCCCGGTGGTAGTTACTAAACAGAGTGAGATTTTTAATTGGGGGGTGAAGCTGATGGTAGCAATAATAACTCAATCTCCTTGGATTCACCCCCCGATGAGGTGGGATGCTGGAGCGCAGTTGGTTTTCCCTTGGAAGCAGACACGGCTGTG